>NC_092861.1:27319451-27328201 GCF_032062135.1 Pyxicephalus adspersus | reverse complement strand
CAACACTGAAATCCAGAATGTGAACTGCCCACCCTGGTATCCAGGATTAGACCAGTTTACATAAATATCCAGGGTGAGAATGGCCAACACTGGTATCCAGGATGAGAACCGCCAACACTGGTGTCTAAGATGAGAACTGCCAATAATGGCATCTTGGGTCAGAACCACCAATATTGATATCCAGGGTAATAAATTGTGAACATTGATATTGAGGTTTAGAAATGCCAACACTGAAATCCAGACTGAAAATTACCATATTCTGAGCCAGAACAACAGACAAAATTAAGGTAGGTATAATCAGTTTCACACTGGCTGGTGTGATGAGGGTCATGACCTTCTTTAGAAGTGGAGACTGATATGAATGTTTCTATGTACTCTATATATGACCATGAACATGTAAAAAAAAGATCGATAAAAAAGAATGATTTATGGCCTACTGAGGGCTTAGTTCAGTTCAATGTTTCACTTCATTCAGTATGCTGACTGTTCTCTGTTATAGTATACTGTACTCAGCAGGGAGCCATTCTCTAAGTATAATTACCCACAACACTAAGTAAATACTTACAGAGTGTAGGTTGATGTTTATATATATCATTTATCTTCTTATTCCCAGCCTGACTTAATAGCAGGACAGTATGTTCTAGTTTTATGGTTACAGGTAATGTACAAAACAACATGACTACATGTGCTTAGCACCATCTTTCTAAAACAACCTATAAAATATGAGACTTTTCTTACAGCTTTTTTCATATTTAGTTTATAAAAATTGTGCTGGAGCATAGCATCAACAGTCCCTATGTTTACAAAGTTTTATTCAAAGCCTAGGTCATAAGAGAAATAGAGAAGCATCTTTGCAGGCCCAGAACAAGGATATATACAGTCACATGAAAAAGAACTTGTTCAAACAGGAAAAAATTACAATTTTATTTAAACAATGCTTACAGAAAAAGATGATATTCCTAAACAAATGCCACATAAAATTATGCATAATTACAAAATACAAAATTGTCACATTGTAATCAAAAGTACACTGCAACATGTATCACCATTTTAAATTCATAAAATTAGAATTTGGTGTTCCTGGTGTTTTTGCTGTCAGTGATTGGAATTTTTAGGAAGCATGCAAGAGAAACTTCAGATATTAATTGTTCTGAAGTGCTCTGTGCTATTTACATATGTAGTGTCATCATGCCAATATCAAAAAAGATTCTTTAACCACTCAGAAATATGGTTGTAGATGACTATGATCCTGGAAGAAGATCTAAAATGGTCATTATATTATTTTAATCCAATCATTCCACTATATCATTCCACTATGCTGTGCATGAATCTACAATTAGGGATTGCACCAATTTACTGCATTGTGCGTGTGCGTGTGCTAGGAAAAATCCTTTGCTGACGAAAAAGAAAAACATAGAGCAAGACTACAACTCCCCATGGAACACATATACATACCTGGAGTATTTAATACAAAATAAATAAGGGCTGTTCATGGAAGGAATCATAGGTCATAGATTTTATCAAATAATGTCAGACACCAGTGAAAAATGCTTACATGTAGTTTCTGTTAAAGGGGCAACAGCAGCTTAAAGCAGACCTGTCAGCTCATTTTTTTACTTTTTGTAAACCCTTTATGCATAACCCTTTATTTTAAAGTAAAAACATTTTTTTTTATACCTAAACACTTAAAAAAAGTCACAGCAGTAAAGACTGAATCGGAAGTCCATAGCCTCCTGGGATACATATGTCACATATCTCCGTAGGCTTCTGGCTGTTCAGGCATGCGCAAAAGCTTTTCCCGTAATGTAAAAAAAAAGTACAGATCTCAAGCATGCACAGTGATCGGCACTTTATTTTTCACATTTACAGGACAAAATGTCACCCTTGCGCCTGCGCAGTGCGAAACCGTGTGATGTAAGCAAAAGCAGGAAGAAGACGGATGAAGATGGTGACGCCTGCTGGCATAGGGTCCCTTTATATATTTTAATCATACAACTTTAAATAAAAAAAATAAAAGAAGATAAATGATATCAGTGTGCTTAGTGCAAACTTTCATTTTTTTTTTTACTTTTCAATATAACAAAATACAATGAAAAAAGGAAATGTAAACTGAAGATCAAAACAAAACAAACTCCTTCCTGGAAAAAATAAGTATATAGTTATTGAAAATAGTTTGTCATGAAAAAAAAAAATACCACAAAATGTAGAAGAGTATATATTGCTAAAGAAAAAAAAACTCTTTCTGCAAATTTGCAGAAATTATGTCACAAGGGCTGTGGCAATTACAGTAAATCTTTTGTACACTGCAGAAGACAGAAAAAAACACTTCTTCAAAATAAGTTTGCTTATTTTTAACTAAACTAGATTAGCCTTTTCTACTGGCTACTGTATATCTCTTTAAACAGAATCCCAAACTCCTCCTGTACAACTATGCACAGACCGCCATTAAATTGTATTATATAGGGAAGAGGATGGCTAAGTAAAAATTGTCTGATAAAAGCTTTCCTTCCTGCAGTAGCATGCAGCTTTTGGCTATGGTTTGAAGGCAGTACAAACCACAAAGTCAATGCCCAGATCTGCATCTGATTAGCACTAGACTGAAATAAGTATGCTTAGTTAATAATTTATTTCACTTCTGGCACTTACACTCAAGAAACACCCTTCTCAAACTTTTTGCTCTGGAAGAACCTTTTAAGTCATGGTTATAAATACAAACTCTTTGCACATAAATTGTATACATAACATTAAATAGAAATATAAAGTCACATACCTGGCTATTTGCCACAAACAGGAGATTATTTTTGCGGATAGTAAAAGTTTTATTCCCCCTTTAAAGTAAAAAATGAAAAGAAAGATGAAAGCTGGGGTTTTAAACGGCAAAAATTAGATTGTACTCAGGATTTAGCAAATACACAGTGAATCAAATGTGCGAATCACATATTCACATAGTTACAAACTAATCAGTGTCAAAACAAAACAACCCCATGAAAGCCGTCATGGGGATGATGCCTGTCACAGCTGCTTGCCTGTAAACAGCTGCTTGCCAGCCAATTTAAATCCAAGATTGGTGTTTGGATATTTAAAATTGGGGGAGTGGTTGGTAAGCAATGGAGGGTCGGGGGGAGGCGGAGGTTCTGATTTAGGTAATATATGATAGATGATCAACATGTCTAAACCTAGAATCACTTTATTAATTACAGCCTGTTGGGCTTTTTAAACCGGCCCTCCAAATATTTGAATGTACGTCCATCGATCTGATACTGGCCAGGCCCGTCAAATTTTCACTGTGGCTCCAAGCCAGAAAGTTTGCCCACCGCTGGCCTATACGTATTCAGTAAATCAATCTCTATATACATTGTTATCTAAAACAAGTTGATCCTTCTTCTTAATTGCCAGTGTTTAACCTTAATACTTTCCAGGGGGTATGCTGCTTTTTACTCATTGGGCCTGATTTGTTAAAGCTCTCCAAAGCTGGAGAGGATACACTTTCATCAATAAAGCTGGATGATCCAGCAAACCTGGAATGGACTTCCTGAAAGTAATTTGCTATTTGTAAGAAAGCATATTCATCTTGGACCAGATCCATTCCAGGTTTGCTGGATCATCCAGCTTCACTGATGAAAGTGTATCCTCCTCAGCCTTGGAAAGTTTTATTAAATGTAAAAGTTTTATTCTGACATTCACTGAAAAATCTCAGGTGGCCATTGAATACACATTGACCTGAAAGATTATCCAGAGAGTGTTTAGTGAATGTCAGATTAACTGTTTACTTTAGTGCATTTGCATGGTACATAAACCAGGACACAATAATCTTTGCATCAGACTTACTTTCTCCAATTATCCGCAGGTCTTTTTCAATATGCCATAGGCCTTTCCCTTATTAAATCCTATTGCTCTTGGCCATAGACTGGGGATCATTTAGATTGTTGGAGTGATATGTTTGGTTACAGGCAAATACAGGCAAGAAAAATCAGACATGTGCTTTCCTGATTGATTAGCAATAACAGTGCTAATGCTATTTAAAGCCCAGATGAACTTTCAGTTTAAATTATTGAAATATATTTGCATAGATAAATTTGAAACACTTTCAAAGTCTTACAGACTCCCTGCCAAGTCAGAGCTCTCCAATCAGCAGGGAACTTGTATACTGCTGATGGAAGAGTTATGAACAACAACAAAAAAGAGCTGTAAAACAAAAAATAATAATAATAATTATAACACTTTATTTATTTAAGTAGTAACAGGTTTTGTTCTCTGGAGATCAGGCTTCTAAAAGTCGAGAACAGAGGTAAAGTAAGGTCTCAAAAATGACAATCAAAAATGATCATAAGCTCCATTTACATGGAGTAATTATTCTCTGCAGTAGGAAACAGCTGCAAAAAGGGGCAATCAAGGTGTATAAAGAAAACTACTGAAACTCATTGTGGCTTCCATTGTTCTTCACTTTCAGAATGACGAACGATCAGCAGATCTTTAAAGCATGTGAATGCAATAAGTTGACTTACTAAAAATGTTGTGATGAGGCTACAAAGTGTCTTTTCATCTGATCAAAACATTTAAAAATGAAAATGCTATTATCTGTGTATAAATAACAGCATGTTTACCCCTTCTTAAGTAGATACCTTATAACTTATGCACATGAGATGGAATAGCTAATTTAAACTGAAAGTTCAATTGTATTTCTGATTTCATAAAAACAATTGAAGGTATTTTTATATACATATCTATTTATCTACTATATATAGACAAACCCTGTTAAAAAAGTGTGTTTGTATGGCATATAGTTTCATGACATTGGTGATTATATACTACTATGCCCATGTCCTGACAATAAATCCTTCCTAACTGGGAATTACCTTGGCCAAGTAATATATTGAAAATTGCATTCATTTGCATTAGCCTCCGCTACACTGCTCTAGTCTTTTCTTTCTTTAGCATCTCAGCTATATTGGTTCCGTATATGGCCAAAGTAGTTGCAAAATCAAAAAGAGTTTCCAATGAACTCTTTCTCTCCAGTAAAACTCCAAACAAATCAAAATTGTCACACATTTCTAGAAACTATACCTGCTTTTGACCATTTGTATATGGAATGTTTAATCTTTAGAAATTAGTATTAGTATTATTTTAGCACCTGCACACATCATAACAATCATTGGCTTCTAGTATGTATATTATTTTTGAATAATATCTTTGAAAATATTGAAACCGTGCTTTATGATATCAATGTAAGTAATTAGCTAATTTTCCTCAATTAGGTAAGAAAGTTTGTTTGTTTTAGGATGGTAGACATAGTATGAAAAGATAGGATAATATAAGCCCTACTGAAGATAACATTTATGTAAATTATAACAAAAATTAGGCTGTTAAATATACCATATCTATACTGTAGTCTTTACCTGGTCTAACTCCTGACACCACGTCCTTTTGCATAACTTTACTATCATGAAAATTAAATCTTCATTCAAATCACCCTTAAAGCACTAATCTTCTAAATTATCATCCTTTTCGAGACCCTAACATTCCGTTTTTCAAATCTACTGGATTAATCTGCTGGATAATCTAACCTCTGGGTTAGGATTTTTAGACAATATCTTGGATACGAACTTCGTCCCCGTTAAGGTTTTGTCGTCATTAATGCAAAATAGACATCCGAGATCGAATGTATCCACATTAACAACAATTATACAATGAAATTTAAGTTCACCTTTTCAACCTCCTACATCCCTAAGGGGAGAGGATACCTACATTGGGCCTTTCTCCTACTATTAGTATTACTATTATTATCTCAGCCACTTGCAGTCTTCAAATGTTCAGCTATCTATTTTGGAAGTATATACCTGGATGTAATTTACAACCTGTCTTTGTTATCCCCTGTGGAAGCCTTATAGGCGAAACATGTCGGAAAAGAGACAAGGGACTTCCTTGTTTTTTTGCAAATATTCTGTATGAAAGTTTAACACGGAGTTTATGAACCACACTAGGAGTACTATGTCTAGGTATTGGACTAGTATAGTGGGTCTATGTTAATGTTTAGGTTTATACCACATATGTTGTTTTCTTTTAAATTTAAAATACATTAAACACATGTTTTATTTACTTTGCCAACAAGAACCTGCTCTTTCTCTCTTTCTCTCTCTCTCTCTCTTTCTCCCCCGTTTTCTCTCTCCTCCACAAATAATTATTGATAATTACAGGCTTGGTGAATATTCATTATTCTAGGATCCTTTTGGGGAACAACCTTTATTTAATATCTATACTGTATCTATCTATCTTTTAATATATATTTTTTTTTAATCCATAAAGTGGCCCCAGTGTGTGACTGTGGTAATGAATTGTTAGCTGCTTTTGGGCACTAGGCATTATTGGAATGGTTCTGTGTACTCTGTAATGTACCACAAAACATGTAGACACTATAAATACAGCAATTTTGTTTTTATTGATATACAGAATACACCCTATCTAGAAGGCACCTAGATGTGACATATTATCCTCTGCTTGGGATTCAGTCTCACATTCTGCAGAGGTTTTTTGTATTAGTAATGCAGACTGCCCTTAAAAAACGAAGTTTACAGGAACTGTCACATGGATGTGCTATGTCGCCAACTGATCAAAGCCAATGGCAAACAACAGAGGAGACAGAAAAAAATGAGCTAACAAGTTCAACCAATAGGTCACTGCCTGACCTCCTACAACCTCCCAGCCACATGGATTATAGATGACCTTTTGTTCATCACACAATGCATGATTCTATGACATTTCACAAGATTGAAATTTTTGTTTGGAAAGTGCAGGAATCACTGACATTCTTCCTGAAGCCAACCTAGCTCCTGAATATGTAGTTCAAAGGATTACATTCATTAGTGAACAATTTGTGAATGCAGCACAGGTAGAACACTGATCTAATAATGTAAAAAGAATGTTTAAGTAGTTTTAGAGGAAAAAAATGTGTCTTCCATCTATTTACTGTGATGAATGTCAAAGGCCGACAATGTGCCTTTCCGAGCTACCCGTTCATTTACTTTTATTGTAAAAAAATTGGACTTAATATTAATTCATAGAAAAGAATATCGCTAAAGAAGAAGACAGTAACCTTCAAATGTCAGTCAGACATAAAGGATAGCTTTCTAACTTATAAAAAGATTACATAACAGTTCTTTAATAGACCTTTTTTGTATACTTTATTTTATGTGTATGTATATTACTGGTATCTTTGTACTATGAGCTATAAAGTGTATTTGTATCTTACATTGATAGCTAGACAATTTGTTTTCAGGCTTAGTCTTAGAGGGCTACACAGGTATTGACCCCTTTACTACCCAACAGGAAATAAGAGGTTTTACTTTTTTATTTACTACTTTCAATATGTATTAGCATACTGCTTCTATTAAATATATAGTCTTTATTTATGTTGCCTACCATGTGTTTCAAATTGTGAGAATAATAATTATTATATTATATAAAATGTATTAATAATGTTTTTATGTCAACTACTTTTTATTTCTCTCCATAAAAAAGTATTTCTGAATATTTAACAGTGAGAATGCACTGTGTGAGAATGCAGTGAGAATGCAAAATGTAAACATTTTGTTTTTGTATAGCATGTTGTATGTGGTATTGTATTTTGATCTCAGGAACATTTTATTGTCACAAACTTGGATCAGAAAGTTGTTGTGGGAGCTCAGTATAAAAGCTTGATATTGGGGTGAACCCTTGGCCAAGGATAATAAGCTGATAAGCTATATGGAGCACCAGAGCACCCTACAAGAAGTGATGCCATCCACGTGCCAGATGGGTGACTCAACATTGAACCTCGAAGAGGTTAGCATGACATTATTCTCACTTTTACTGGACTTCCCAACCTGTCAAGGTTCTGGTTTTAGAGGACAACAGAGATGAAACTTTTTTACTAGATGGGGAGCCAAAGAGTCTGTTGCAAGGACCCAAGATCCTTCTTTAGGGCCAAAGCCCTTTCAGTCCAAATAATACTAGTTTCCCAGTATTTGTGATCTTATTCTTATATAAAAGTGTCAATAGAGTTGAGCCTGACGGGACCAATTTTTCCTGCCAAAGTACAAAAGAAACCCAGCGAACCAATGAATGTAAAATGCAGCTGCTTTTTGGACACTAGCTGTTTTATCTCTGGGATTTTTTTTCTTTTCAATGCTTCTACAGTGTAAATATAAAGAAAACACATTGCACAGTTCACACTTCAGCACTTGCAGTTGACTATATAACACAAGTGAACACAACTTTATTTAATCAGAATTTATGAAAGTGTCAACACCGCAGGTTTTTTTTTTTACTAAATATGCTGTGTGGCTTTTCTAGAAGGCTTTTAAATTCACCAGGGAGGAGAGATGACATTGAACTTCACAGCAAATATCAGGTTTAGTTTACTGTTCACAGTACACTGAGCAATAAACAGAAATGTCACTCGGGTGATATGAATACACCAAAGGTAATAAGACCAAATTCGGCACCATGCTGCCAAGAAAATCCCTAACTGGCTTTTGTTTCATGTGCTGTGGATGAATGGTGTCATGTAATGATACAGCTGCTCACTCATGGTAACAAATTCATATCCAAGAGTCTTGAATGCCTTTGAGGAAATGCCAGCCAAACTTCAACTGAAGCCAGTACAGCCCTGGGGCAAATTATGAACATCTGGCCCATATGACTTATTTACATCTAATTCAAATTATTTAAGCAAATACAGTGAACATATAGAATACATTGCTATGTCAAGGTTA
>NC_092861.1:27317231-27318612 GCF_032062135.1 Pyxicephalus adspersus | reverse complement strand
AAGCCACCTCAACATGTAGGTAAGTGGTTACAAATATACTTTACATATCAAAGATGATCCTATTCGTTATTGGGTGTCAACTTGATTGCTGGACAGAGTTTTTTTTTCCGTGTATCAAAATTGTAACACAGGTGAAAATGGAAGGTCTCAGTCCTGACATGTTTCGCCCTCTGGGCTTCCTCAAGGTGTGAGGTGGCTTATCGCTCTAACATATATTGTAATCTGATAATTAATAAATATATCTGCCAAAAACTAACCCTCTTTTTTCTATCTCTTTCCTTTCTTTTATTTTATACAAATGGCAATTTTTGCACCACCCCCATCTTCCAGGAGATGGACCCATTGAAGTCTATGGGGATTGATTGTACAGACATGACCAAATTAAATAGGGTTTTGACCAGAGACTTACAATATTGTCAAATATTGTATATAAAACATTAGTAAGTATTGATCTGGGGAGGTGGAGGGTGGGTTAGTGTAAGTCATGGGCAGGCATCTTTCTGTGTTGTGGGCAGTTGACTTTAGAACTAGAAATTAGGAGAAATCTATTAATAACTGTGACAACTGTCTAATAGTGAAATTCTCACTTCCTAAGATTTCCACTAACTTCATGTTGCATCTCTGGGACAGGAAGTGAAGGGAAATTTCACCAAACATACACAGACAGCAAGACAAATCTACAAAAAAATTGTGTTTGCATATACATATCTTTCATGTAAATTACCATTTGCCTTGGATATTTATATAGCAGTGACATCGCCCACAACGAGTTATGTCGCTGTCTCTAGAGCAGCTCACAATCGAATGTCTCTAGCATGGTCATATGTCATTAACATAGTGTAAGTCTAAGGTTTTTGCTAATTTCAATATATACTTTTATCTGACAGTACTTTATAATATCATATTGTTTTGCTTTTTGAAACCCGTATGGCACATGTCTACCTGCATGTCCTGAGAAGCTGTTGCTTTATTTGGTGTCTAATCCTGGTTTATTAGCCTTTTGATGTGTAAGCTTTTCCCACACTTCCTATACTTGATCCTTGGATCCCTTTCTCTTAGGTGGATCATTTAGTTTATAGCCATTTCTATTGGTGATTTCTTCAAAAAAGTATGTACATTAGATGTATTTTTTACCTATAAGAAATACTGTTGTATATAATATCTGACTTACTGGTACTATTATGATTTGTATTGTAGCGTTGGGTTTTCTCAGCCAAAAACTCCTGATGAAGTGGTACTTTATCCGCAAAACGCGTTGAGAATGACTGGGAGGTTGTGCTCACCTAAAGTAGTGTACAGACTAATAGTCTAATATTGGAAGAAGTTGAAAACAAGGTAGAGAAACAATTCTTTTATTGACATCTCTTTGTTGAGATATGTC
>NC_092861.1:27290866-27316163 GCF_032062135.1 Pyxicephalus adspersus | reverse complement strand
GCTTCACATTAAAAATCATGAGAGAGTACAGGCCATGAAAGAGTTATTCACAACCAAGGTTCCTCCAGATGTTACTAGGGGTTCCTAAAACTATAGCTGATTGCTCTCACTTTTTACAGTTTTTTTTTGTTTACAGCCCCTGTTCATATTTAAATGACATGGACTATACTAGAATAAGATAGTATATACAGATAACATAGATTTCAGTTTGCATTAGAAGTGCTGCTCCATTTTCCAAAGGACAATGAGACACCAAGGTGACCAAGACACTGCTGAAAACAGAATAGACCTTGAAGTTGATCAATTATCTAAAAGCTTTTCAGTTCCGAGATTGTAATGTCACATAGAACGGAACAAAAAATAATTTATACACCAAGATGTTTCAACTTGTTGATAGCTGAAAGTGATGATCCTGGGCAGTGATCATTCACCATCTTCAAGCACAAATATTATCACATCTTGTCAGGCCATCTATCTTCTAAATCCAACTGAAACATAATCACTGGGATAGAACTGATGCCAGTAAACCCACTGTGAAAATACATTTGTAAAACTTTAAGCAGAGCTACAGACACAATAATTTAGTAACAAAAACAAAGAGAAAAGTAACTTACCAGTGCGTTTTTTTCTTGGCTTATAGTAGTAGTGTGGTCATATCACAAGTTAAACTGCTCCTTTCATCCTTCTCTATAAGTAATATGTTGGTTTAACTAAGAACAGTCAATAAAATGTAAATAAATAGAGGAACGTTTTTTTGGGGTTCAAAGTTTGTGGCAGATCAGGCCAATTTAAATCAGCAGTTTTATGGAAATTCATTGACTCTTTTTTTCATTGCTTGTTTTTTTTCTTTTTTAGGTTTTTTTGAATTCTCATCTTCTCTCCTAAATTGAAAGATCTATCATTCCTAATAGCAGGTATGTGCCAAGCTTCTACTATGCTGATACTCAGTTATATGTCCTTTATGGCTAGTCCATGGGCTCAACATGGGATGGTTTGTAATTGCAGTTTATATGCAAGTACCCTTTCCTGATTAGGAAAACTGCTTTTATTCCACAAAATTGAAAATGGACTTCCCACTTAACACAAAACGAATCAGGAAAGAATCAGACATCAGTGTTAAAAAAAACTGTCTTTTGACGCACAAATCCCCAAATCTTTGCCATTTTTTCTATAGAAAGAAATTAATATTAGGACATATTTTGTCTTTTCTTTGTTTGTTTTTAAATGTATTATATTCTTTTTTGTTTTTAAATGTATTATAACTAATTAATTCAATGCTGGGAGATTATTTTGTTTCAATGTTTGTCAGGCTTAACCACATCAATACATTAAATAGAAAACATTGCTCGCTAGCCTGCCACTATGGTAATATCTCCCTATAGGCTTCCTGTACCAACAAGTTTGTTTAGTAAAGGAGGACCATGTCATTTATTTTTATGTAAAACATTAAAAGGCTTAGAAAACACCAGTGAAAGAAAATCCCAGGAGTGCAGCAGATTCAAATTAAAAAAATTATGCCAAATACATGAATAAAACATTGAAGTTCCATGCATATTGGTCTCCCTGGTTTGCGCACCCAAAATGCACGGTGCAAGTTCAATTTAATGTATTCCCTAAATGGGTTCCAATGTTCCAGAATCCATTTATTTCTCTATTTTGGTTCCTATTTCATAGTAGTTTTGTTAGTTTTGTTACCTTGACACCATGTTTGTCTTTCTGTTTCTCTGTTAGTTTTGTAATGTTCAGTTTTTCTTTTATTTCATTGTAATGATTGTATTATTTGTTCTTATACTTAAAAACTTTCAATAAAAATTATCTTAAAAAATGAGAAAATTACATAGGAGTGGGTTTCTCCTTAAGAAGAACCCATTTTGTTTGGACACCTGTATAAATGTTGTTTATTTAGTGTACTGTAAAAACACCAAAATACAAGCTCCAAACTTGGTTAGGTAGCAGGTCCTACTTCAAGCCTGTAGTGTCCAGTCTGCTTTGATTAGACAATTACTATATATGGGTAATGTCATCTGCAAAATATTTTCAGACAAAGCAGCTAATTGACTACAGGGGAACATCAGAAACTCTCCATCTTCATGTCCTCCTACACGCTCCAGGATATTACAGTCTAGGCTCTTTAACAATGACTTTAAGATACTTGGCATATTACTGAACCCTGTCTGCAAGATCCAAAAAACTTAGGCCTCAAAGTTATCTACAGTCTACCACCTTCATTTATAAATACCAGGAACCAATATTTACACGTCTTGATATACCTGAAGAAGCCCGTAAGCCAAACGTGTCTGGTAATCAGACATTCAAACATATTCCATGGTTATTATGCTCTCCTGTCTTTAAGGAATTAGAAACTTGTTGTCTAGTTTGATTACCCCAACCCCATGACAATGAATAGGAGTTGGTGGCTCATATTAACGTATGAACGAACAATTGTACATAAATCCCATATTACATTCTTGAAATATATTTCTTACTCAAGCCACTTAAAACCACTCTTCTTTTCTCTACAACCTCTTCCCCAAGATTCCATCTAAAAATGTGTATTGCTGTTTTACTAACTGCTCATCTTTCATTTTACTAAACAAAATCTTTAATTGCTATGAGATTCACAGATGTGTCAGATTCATTAATATACAAATGTCCGAAATAAGTGTTCCTTCATTTACACTATAAAAGAACACATTACAGTAATTTCATGTGCTCATTATCTGTCTGTTAAGGCTCATAAAAATCACCCACACTTGCTTAAAGTTTTAATGAGCCTTGCAAGATTGTATTATATGTTCATCTGTGATCCTTAGATCCATTAAATAATGTATAAAGAGTATGTCTATCATTGTATGGCAACTCGGTACCAAGTTATACTACCAACGTATATCCCACGCCATATCAGAGACATCTGACAATCCATGTCATGTGGTATATTGTTTCAGTAAGGTATGTGCCTCTAAATAACAAGCATGTATTACATGGCATCTATAATACTAGAACCTGCCATTGCAAACCCTTGTTCTTAATACTTCTTTGCTAACACAGGATCATTTTCATCCAATTTTGTTGGTGGAGTCTCTGTCTGCACATGTATCTTATGTAAAAGCCCTGCCCTGGTCATGGCTCCTGCAGATTTCAGTCAAAGACCACAAAGAATCTCACCGTATTACTATGAGATTCTTATATATGGGAAAGGGTGAGCCCCTACATCCTTATGAAGAGGATATTATGAGATCAATCAGCAGAGAATACGTTAAAGCACATTTAGTTTGAGACAACTACCCTGGATCTAAGCCTGACCTGCCATGTGCTTCTAGGCCTTTCACCATTGCCTGGCCTGCTTGAATACAAAGTAGATCAACTTATTTTCTTTGGGTGCTTAGTGGTAAATTACGTGCATCCAATATATAAAGTGCGCACCTAATTGTCTAAAATGCTTTGTAACCAGCTCTTTAGTATCCATTGGGCTCATTTCCAAATCCCACGTAGGGGTTAACCTACACCAAGGAAAAAATTACAGAAATTAACATACACGTTTATTTTGAAACATTTTTTGCCTATAATTAAGATCAAGCGGTTAAATTTCATGCACAATGGAGGTCAAGGCTTGCTCACCCTAAATGTATTGTCACAGTTCTAAATTAAGTTTGTTAAGTTGTTAAATAAAGTTGTTAAATTGGTAAACTTTACAGCACAGTGTTGACAAATGTTGTTATCATACCCTTGTGTTTTTGTTTTTTCCTTGTGACTTGTTGATTTTGTATGTCTTAGTTAGGAGGTCCCCACTAGTGGGCCGCCCCCCCTGTCTGACAGGTGGCTCTGGTCGGTGCACCCCTCAGCAGGGTCAGGAGAAGGACCCTGCTTGGGATGGAGCACCGGCCAGAGCCGCAAACCATGTCTCCCATATGGATTGCAGGCTCAGGGCGGTGGGAAGGTTGTGTCGAAGAACACAACCTGCCCACTCTCCCATCACAGGCTCAGACCAGCGATAGAAGAGTGGGCAGGTTCTGGCATCATGACGTCACTCTCCCATCACAGGCTCAGACCAGCGATAGAAGAGTGGGCAGGTTCTGGCATCATCACGTCACTATGGGGGAAGTTCCTTCCTCTTTGAGTGACAAACAGCTTCCCGCACATGCGCAGTCCAGGGTCCGTGCATTTAGTGGTCTGCGAGCTGCAAAAGTAGGGGACCACTGTCTTAGGCTGGGTCTACATGGACGTTTTGTAAAAAGGCATGTAAACGTTCCTACTGCGTTTATAAGCGTTTTTATGCACTTATTCTAACGTTTTAAAACTTTTTTTTAATGCTGGAAAAAGCTGAAAAACGTCTATGCCGCGTTTATCCGTGTTTTACCGCGATTCTACAAGCGTTTAGCACTTGGTAGAAATGCAAATTGTAACCCTGGGCAGTGATTTCTGCAAGTACAGGAAGTACATACATCCCTGCATACATGTGATAATGTGATCATGCAACAGTACAGTGACAAATGTAACAGTATACACAGAATAGAGTGAAAAGAGTGCAAAGTGAAGCACAATTAAAGACAATGACTACACAAGTGATAATGAATGACATCATGTGCAGGTGTGAAAAGCACCAAAAGCAAACACAATGGCAGACAATCTTCACACGTGCCAGGCATAGGTGTTAATTTTTAACAGCATAGTACATGTAAATAATCATGCATGACACATGAAATAGTGACACAGGACACAGGCTATTGTTAAAACGTTTGTAAAAGCCTCCATTGAAATCAATGGAAGCTTTTTTATTGACAATTTCTAGCATGCATAAACACAGGAAAACGCTCCCATTAAAATCAATGGACGCGTTTTCCCGCGATTTACCAGCGTTTTAATTTTTTAAACGTTGCAAGCTTTTAAAATAAAGCTCAAAAACGTGCCTGAAGGAAACGTCCTGGTGTAGATAAGCCCATTGGAATGCATGGGGACTTCAAACAAGGGCTTTAAAAGCCTCAGGTTAAACGCTGGGGAAACAGTCCGTGTAGACTAAGCCTTAGATCTTTAACTGTATGTTTGTTTTTTTTCTCTTTTTTGTATTGTTCAATCTTGTTATATGCAAAAAAAAAACTTTTCTCCAAAAAAAACTATCATTCAGAAACAAAAAATGTAAAATAAAAAAGATATAGTTGTATTTATTTTCAGATAACAGTGCTTTAAAAGATTTATCTATACAATATTGAGGAGTCATGTTTTGAGCTCAAGCATTTTATTTTGTACTTGATAATGAGCTGTAGGAATAGCGAATCTTTGCAAATTCTTTACAAAATATCTGATAGTAGCAAATATTAAATGTGCTTGTCAACGTGTTTAATTAGATTACTACACCTGGGTAGAAAACAGGAAAAAACCCATGGGGACTGAGGTATGAAATGTGTTGTGTTTCTAATGCTGTATGTTTTATTTTTATGCATTGGTGTTTCACCAAATGTATTCTTAATGTGCTGAATAAAGACGTTTTATTCACTATCATCAGGAAAATGGAGATCAGTCTTATTGGCTGTCGGTAAGAAAAGGGCACTTTGCCAAATGGTAAATCTATTCCATTGCTCTTTTATATTTACAAGACAGCAACCACACATAGTGGACAATATTCTCAGAAAGTCTTCTAACTCCTAGACTTGTACTGTCAGAAGGAGCAGTAAAGCACAACTACAATGTAACACTGAAAAGCAGGAAAGTGCTATTTTTAATGGTAGAAAGAAAAATGACTAGCACCAGGTACATCTAACTTGCAGTTGACCTGCTTCTCACATGCATTTTACATTTTTTCAAATGGTGTTTGCTTCCCATAGACTTTTTGGCAATGCAAAGGCATTTCATACAAAAAAATTGAAACAACCAAATATTAGTCTTATTTTATAATTTATTAAAACTGTAATAAAAAAGAAAGAAAAATAGCACCCCAAAACCCATTCCAAGCAGCATCTGTACCACTTGCTGAAAAATGATGTTTCTATTTTATAACACTAATCAAAGATAAACGCCAATCACATTGACATGAAAACCTTTTTTGTATCTGAAATAGGGATTTTTTCCTCAATACAACTGGTTGACCTCACTTGTTATTCTTCATTTTTCAGTACCTTGTGCTATAGCTAAGACATTCACATTGACTTTCTGCTTCACTAGGTTATGCTTGTAATGCAGGAATTATGCAATGTGCATAATCAATAAGATAGTTTAAAATTTAAATCATTAGGTCAATAAGCCAAGCCTCATTTATCCGAATCATCGGAGGCTCTTGGAAATAAATGTATTCCATTGCAAGCAGATCATACCTTTCTCTTGACTTCTTGCTTTGACAGCTCTTAACATGCATATGGGCAGCCTGGCAGTGTGCATTAGTCAAACAGATTAATGTGCTGCTATTTTACCAGATCTGGCCTATAATGAGCCAAACAGACCTCTGACTTACAATTCAAATTGGGGGGAAATGGCACCTGGAAACAATCATTATGTATTTTACAGAGCATGATAATGCAGATACCGTAATAACCTACTGTTGTCAATATGATAAAAATGACTGGATTGTATATGTGACATTTATAGATGGTAATACAGGGGACAGGAATATTACACAAATAGGAATAAGAGATTTCAGCTGGAGAGGATACACTTTTATCAGTGAAGCTGGGTGACCCAGCAAACCTGGAATGGATTTCTTCAAAGTAATTTGCTACTTGGTAGCAAATGTTTTAAATCCTGGACCAGATCCATTCCAGGTTTTCTGGATCACTCAGCTTCACTGATGAAAGTGTATTCTCTCCAGCCTTAGGGAGCATTAAAAAGTTGTTCTGAGTTGTGAGTTGTTCAAATTTTGCTGGTTGGCTAGGGGGAACTCATGACAACCAGTAAAATTTCACATTGGACATAGAGTTATTGCACATAAGAGCAAGCCAAACACAGAAGGCTTTCGATGTTTTCTTTTAAAAGGGCCTTGCATTTGAGATGAAGTCTTCTTCTGATCTTTATACCGTAAAAAAAAGCAATGGATGACAAAAACCATAATAAACACAATTGCTCCATACCATTAATTCAAAATTTAAATGCTGTATTGTTAAAAAAATAAAAAATGCACTTGAAAAATAAAACACACATGCCCCTAATATTCAAGTGTTTATAAATGATCTTCTTATATCTGTGTGATAGGGGTAAACAAACCTGTTGATCCTGCTTGGGATCCTGTGAGCTCCTGACTTACTGTGCAACACTGAAACCTGATTATTGGTTTAAGCCCTATTAGGAAAACAAAAGCAAAAACTTTTTTTGTTTTGATGTAAAATATGATAAAAAAAAGAAATGATAGGGGTGAGCCAAAGACATTTCCATTGGGGAGATGCTGGATGTCCAATAATGATTTTGAATACAATAATGGTTATGATTTTAAAAGTTGGCTTTGCCCCATAGAGCTGAAGTTAATTCTAAAGAAGTTTTGAATTACAGTCCACCACTTTCTGACATTGACTACATGCAAATTCTTTCAGCTTCAAGATGTTTATCAGTATTCTTACAAGAACTGTCCATTTCAAGTCCCTTATAACAGGAGAGGAGTGAGTACAATTGTTCAAAACTGAAGGTAAGGCTGGATTTCAGCTTTAACTGTGTGAAAAAAGATGTCAATTCTGTTCACTCTTCTCATGACAGGGAAGCACTAACACAACACTCTGTCTGGTTGAGAGTGACCTGGGAGAACATTGTATAGGCCATGCTATGTAGAGAACTGGTAGCCCTGAGTTAAGATATTCCATTTTTGCATTTAACCTTCCTCGCGGTAATCCCTAGTGTGGCTCGGGGTGAATTTTCCATACCAAAAGCAGCAAAAAGCCACACTCGGGGTGGAATTGCCAGGGAGTCTTATGTCTTACCTGGTCCCCGCGTTCTTGCAGTGTCCCCACGTCCTCCAGCGGTGCCCAGCATCTGCGCCCCCGGCGTGTAAATGTTGGGGATGCAAGGCCAGGGGAAGCAGATGTCGGCCGGGCATCTGCTCGCGAGCGTGTGGCTGGTGAGCGGGACCGTGCGGTTTGAAGGCGGAACCAGGCGGGAAATTTAAAATACTAAGTTTTTTTAAATGTACTGCTTTTAAATTTAAAAATACTTGGTATTCATACTGCCAGGGAGGTTAACAGTATATTGGGTAATATATATTGTAGATACCTGCTTTCTGCTCAGACCACATTCCTAGAACCTGGCTAAGGAAAGCCTTTCAGCATTAAATTAATTTGCAGATCTCAGACATCATATGACCAAATGCAGAGATCTGCAAATGAATTCAATGCTGGAAGTCTTCCATCTGCCAGGTTCTGTGATCACAAGTCTGAACACAGAACAGCTAGCCGTATAATGCTTAGCATCTGTCACTGACTACAGGTCCTGCTTTGATTAAGGTCCAAAGGAGGCAGCAGGATTAATGTTTCTGTCTCTCTAACACACTTGGTGGACTGTAAAATTTATACAGTATCTGATCACGATCCAATTTTGCTGACCCTCTTCATAATGCAGTTTTGTTGCCTCATTTCCCCTCTTTCATATTAATATGGTCTCAAATCTTGAACTCTCCACACCTTCACAATGCAGTTTTGATCCTTTTCTTGCTCTCTTACAATTCAGTCTCACTACTCTAATGACTGTGCTCATTTGCAGTACTATATTTTCTTTTTTTTAAGGTATAGGTAGTGGTATACACAAACTTTAGGTTAAAAATGAGAATGACTGAAATCATTCACCAACTTTTCCCTCTCTGATCACAGAGTCGTGGTGATGTACAAACTACAATGTAGTGCATTATGGTGCCATGAATTTGAATAGAACCCCAATGCACATCCAAACCTGCACTATAGCACCGAAATGTACAGATATGAAATATATGTGTACCATGATGCTCTAGAAGAAATAACATGTAGGTGAATTAAAAGTTTTGCTGTGGTACACTGGCAGTCCAATTTAAAATGCATTGGCAGTCTTGTTAATGTTTATCATAATACCCTGACAAAGTCGGAATCCAACTCTAAACAAAGAATAAGGATCTTTATTTTTAA
Organism: Pyxicephalus adspersus; assembly: GCF_032062135.1. Lineage (NCBI taxonomy): Eukaryota > Metazoa > Chordata > Amphibia > Anura > Pyxicephalidae > Pyxicephalus > Pyxicephalus adspersus. The sequence continues at coordinate 27,307,101 of NC_092861.1, read as the reverse complement.
ATGTGATTGAAAATCTCATTGGATTTAGCTGAAAATAATGATCACTTTTTTATAAAATGAAGATCTGTATCCCAGTGTTTTAAGCTCCATCAATTGAGACCAACATCTATTTTTACTCTTGGCATCTGATTAAGAGGGACAAAAGTTTCAAATATAAAACTGTCATAATATTTACGTAGAAATAATTGATCCGTTACTTTGCTATGATCTTTTCTTTAGTTGTCTTACATTACCGTGTAAATACCTTGAGGCTGGTAAGCAACCACTGCATGCTTCAAACAGGTGCTTTTGATATACAGCTCATTCCCAGACCTCTAGCTGCTCTTTTTTATACACCGCTGTAGGAACAAGGTGGGTGGTGGAAAAATCAATAGAGACAATATTCATAGACAAAGTTCACATGCAAGCAGCAGAATAGATAAAAGAAGAGCAAAAAAGCAAGCAGAAAAAGTAAAGAGTCTGTAATTTACAGGGGAGATGTGGTTACAGAATTCTGGTTTGGGGGGAAATAAGGAAACTAATCATAGGAATCAGCACAGCAGAAATGAAGCTTCCTCCACAAGAATTGACAGATGAAATGAGTTCTTCACTCTTCAAAGAATACTGGATGATACACACACGTATATGTGCTTTAAAGCACCAAAGAGTGTAATAGCCTGATCATAGGATCTGCAGGGCTGCTGATACAAATCCTGTCCCTGTGTAAAGATACTATATATATATATATATATATATATATATATATATATATATGCCCAACAGTGCGTTTCGGGTGCTATTAGGAATAACAGCCAAAAAAAAAATATTTTAGCAGGGTGCAGTTCTTATACATTTGGTAAACTAGTAGATTCTTGTACCCTGTTAGTCATTGATTGTACTTTAGGGAATGCTCCAGCTTAAATTGTCAAAAAATTTCAGATCACTTTTTCATGCTTTCCAAACTTTCTACATTTGTTAAACTACTAATACATTGTAACAAAAAATCTAACAAAAATTTGCAGTTCTGAGCAGAGTAGATAACCATTTACATCAGTGCCTGCTCCCAAAGAAGCCAACAGTCTAATGAAGTGTTTCTCAACCTGGCTGCCAGGGGTTCCTTGGACAATATCTGTCTTCCAGGAGTTTACTGACACTAATGATCTTTTTGGCTATTTGTAAGGGTGACATTTTTCCCATTGGCCAGCAATATCTGAGGCATTTTTCCCCACTGACCACCACGCTAATGTATTGTAAGCTGTGGAAATAGTACCGGTAATTACAGCAGGGTTCTCTAAGACCCAGGGCTTTCTCTATATTTAAAAGGTTGCTGGTATAATGTCATTACCACGATACATGCATGTACTTGGATCAATGTGGTTAGAAACCTATTAGTAATTGAATTATACAAAATTTGCATAAGTAAAAGTAGAATGAACTGTAAAATACCGAAACTGAAGTGAAGAAAGGAAAGAGCGCACAGGATAATGATGGACTAGTGGTGCGGTGAAAGTGCAAATAATTGCAAGTTTGTTGGTACGCTTTGTTTCGTACAGTGAAATATTTAAAGTAACCATAAGATAATTTGCTTCCTGCGCCATCATCTGCGCTGTTTCCTTTCTTCTTATCCTTGACCCTATTTCGTGGTGCTACATGCCTCTGGAAGCTGTTGCTTGCTCCTCAACCAGATAAAAATGAATAATTTGGATATGCTATCAAACCTTTTAGGGGCAGTAGTCTAAATACTTCCTGAAGAAGCAGACTTTGTTTGCGAAATGCATTAAACCATGAATTGAGACTGAATTTATAGGAAAATTCGTGTCTAGATTTTCTTTGTCTTTGCTCCCTGTAAGTAACAACATTATGAGGTTCCATTGAGACAGGTTAGAGCTAACACGAGACAGCTTAGTTTGTTATTTTGTCCACATGATGTATGAGTAAATGGTTGAGCACTTACCAACTAGTGATATATAAAGCCTCATATATCATGATATCTAGGGTCCAAATAGAAGAAACATGAACAGCATGCTCTGAACTTAGGGAAAGAGAACAGGAAACTCTCTAGATCTCCTAATGAAACTGTTTCTGCAAAATGCGTAAAGACAATTCATCTAGAGATTCTGCATTTGTTGTTGTAAGAACTAAGCATACATATAAGTAATTGCTATGTTTTTAATTGTTTTTTTTTACTATGGCCAATAAACAATAAACAATCTTTTTAGTATTTAAAAACAATTGTTAATTAGTTTGTTTGTGAAACTGCCTATAAAGTCCCATATGTGGTTTGTGTCGTTTGTTTTGTATAGATTTTGTTTGAATCAATTTTATGATGAAATCATGTTTGTTATATATTTTTATATGTTTTTTAATCTATTAAATAAAATGTGATTATTTTTTAATTTTGGTTACAATTAAATGCCTGTTGTTGGTTCTTTGGGACAAAATTTTTTTTCAGATAGATTTTCATAGACCTGTTGAACTTCCTAGTGGCTCTGTGTGTATAGAATACTGTAAACTTTTTCCACCCACCAGCGTTTGGCTGTCTGCAATAGGCTTAACCAGGCACACACATATTGGCTTGGTACTTAAGATTCTCCTGATCAATATCTTTGAACTACAGAATTTTTAATCCTTTGGCAGGTAAAACTGCTACCTTATATTTATGTCATCTGGGTATTCAGCTGTTTGCCTGAATGATGAACTGGAGTTTGGAGATTGCATTTAATAATTTAATCAACTGCCATTTTGGTCTTTTCTATATAATTGCAATCACGAGTGAACATAATAATTCATTGCTCAGAAAGGCAGGTTACAAAATTCTGGAGTTCAAGATATCTTTCACCTTTTATTATTCACCACTGGGCATAAGTACCACATATGTATCCCCTAGATGATCCATTGTAATTGCTAGACATAAGTATGCCTTTACCAGCAGTAGATCTACAAAATACAAATTATGGTTTACTTGATATATGATCCTCGACTCTAACATCACCCATCATTAAATGACCATGACAGGAGAAAAATAGATTGTAATATTGGTTGCCAGCAATGTATTTAGTGATAAATGGGACCATATTCAAGGGTTTCGGCTGATTACAACAAGACCTGTGAATTACAACATTTTGGGAAATAAATTTGGCTTGATGGCAGCTCTGTATTAGTTTTCTCCCCATGTCCCTCTTTAAGAGGCAATCACACAGTCTGGCAGTTTCCATTTCAAAGCCAGAATCAGCAGAAAAGTCCTTATTTTTAGAATACAGAGTAGCTCAGTGTTTTTTATGGTGCCTTGGAGGTTTACTGTAAGTTTTTATATGTAAAGAGATATAATATCTGCTTATTTTGATAAGAATACAAACAAAAAGTCTGCCACACATAATAATTAAATTTAAGCTATAAATTGTAATTGTTATTGTTTAGGTAAAGAAAATGTATTGCATAAATAACTATCAGTCATCTACATATGTTCATGGAAAGTGATGTATCTGAAAAGGACATCTGTTCTGCCAGGTACAGAGTGGCATATGGTGGAGTCCAAGTTGTTTCTTTCATAGCCCACAGTTTCTGGATTTAGTGGGGTTCTTTGAATACCGGTTTGCATGCAACATCTCTACATCAGTTATTAAGAAACCAAGGAGCTCCGGACAAGGTCTTCAAGCTTCATGACGCTTATCAAAATGGTGTCCTAATTCAGCCTGTGGGTGTCATTTACGCTAGCCTACTTGATGGAATTCTTTTGCCTAAACTGGCTTGACTGAGCTATCTAATGTGTGCATTGTTCTTGTGCTATATTAACAGCCCTGCCAACAATTTTGTGCATCTATCCCCTCTTTATGCTATAAAGTAGCAGAGATTGCACTTCTTTCATTGCTTCCATGGGCACTGTTGCAGCCAGAAAAGGCCTACTGCACTTTTTGCTTTCTGCAGCCAGAACTGTAATTCCTCACCAGTGGTCATCCCCAGTTGTCCCTAAACTCAGGGAATGGTTGTAGGAATTCCCTTATTTGCAGCATATGGAATAGCTGACAGCTCAGTTTTATAATCAAACCCTAACCTACCAAGACTCTTGGAGTGAGTAGCCTATTTTCATGGGATCACCCTCATTTAAAGCGGAACTAAACCAAACCAACAGAACCCCAAATCTTTGGCCGCTGTCCTTGTTTGGGTCACATACCTTCCGGCAGGACAACCTCATCGTGGTGACGGGTGCTGCCATTTTGGAGCTAACCTTGGAATATACAAAATATTTAGCATCTGTATTATAGTAAAAGAGAACTCAGACCCCTTTACATTGTCAGCTGTGTAAGGGTTAGTCTCTATTGCATTAGGCACACTTCAAACACTTTGTGTGTCAAAAACTTACATTTGTTGGGTGTCTGAACTGCAAGCAAAGGTTTTACATAAAAAGCAGGAAGGTGAGCTTGTAATGACACAAAGTATCCATGCCCTTCCACACAATAAGCACATTGCTTTGTCATTCATCTTGCAGCTCCAGTACATCACATTAGAGCTGTGAAAAAAAGGAAGAACCAATAAAATGATTGAGTTCACTGTGCTACTTCATATTTTATTATACAGTCACCTGGGACTCAGTAAGTAAGTTGAATGTGGCTCCCCATCAGATTGAGAACATCCAATACAATACAATACAAAAAATGCAGAATGGTAAGTCTCTGCACTGGAGTTGAATATTGCAGCAAAAGCTGTTGTTAATTTATCTTTTATAGAGCTATTCATTTTTATCTTATTACTCTTGGATTGATTTCTGCTGTTAAAAAGTTGCCACTACACTTTAGTATCACACCTAAACTCAGTTCTACCCAATACAAAATAGTTTGCTTGTATAAAACAGTCTCAAGGCTCGCCAGGCGGAAAACCACCGTCTATGGAAACTAAAATTATCTGTTTCTCATGCTAAACGTCACCACTTCTGAAGGGGACATTACCCAGATCTGCTTACATCTAATGTACAATGAATCTCATAGAAGGAAAACAATCCAGAGGGGTCCTGTATTGATAACCCAGCAGAGGAAACTGCTCCAGATGTTAAGCTACATGTTACCGGGTTTTTTAAAAAAAAACACACAAATTCATTTAAAAATAGTAATTTGGTTAGAAATGGTAATAAAAAACTGCAAGCAGATGTAAAATGTTCCTACTGTCTGTTTATATTTAGCATAAAAAAAACTGAACTCACTGTTTTTTTAAAACTGCAATTACTGTCTTCATTCCAGCTGAAATTTCAAATTGGCTATAAGTGGACGTACCTCCTCTGGCCACAAAAATGAGAATGAAGGCGAGAAGTTATCGATAAAACCTACCTATATTTTCTGCAGTTTTACATTTTATGCACTTAGATATGTGTAAAGGTAACACATAAGGCAGTTTTAGTAGTTGATGTAGTTTATAAATGTTCATAAATGTTTAAGCTGACGTACAAAAAAATCACATTTAATGTGGTTCTGTAATTAATAATACATTTTTAATGTTTTTTTTTAATGCTGGCAGGGTAAGTACCTGATTTGAGTGTTGGCTTCTTGCAGATTATTGTGCAGTCTGGATAGCAGAGCTCAGAGAGGGGAATGAGAAGCAATATAATGGGTCAAGCAGGTGCATTGCAGTACAATGAACCATGCTGACATTTGCTCATTCATGCAACACCTTTTCCTAGGCATAAGTTGTGGGTGAGGAGTGGTTCTGTAAGTGAAGTCAGAACTGTAGCAGAAAAAGATTGGGTCTCTTTCCCTGATAGATGGAGCTGAGTTGTCATACCTCTTAGGACTAGAAGGGACAAAAATTCAAATCAAAAGAAAAAAACATGACCTCTCTCCTTCTGTCCGGCTGATAAACATAAGGACAATATTTTATATATTGTGACTCCAAGGCAGGATTGGAGGTGGAAGGAAGATATATTTGCCCAAGATTCCTTTCCTGTGTGAAATAGCAGGTGGAAGACTCTCACCTGTGAGATAATTAATGAAGGAGCACTGAGGATGGGGATATAACATAGAGCCAGGAGCTCAGTCAGGGGTTGACCTTGGCTTGGAGACACAGACAGGGGTCTGTGTGAGAGAGCTCTGTTTGGAGACACAGACAGTCGGTCTGTGTGAGTTCAGCTCTGTTTAGAGACACAGACAGGGGTCTGTGTGAGAGAGATCTGTTTGGAGACACAGACAGGTGGACTGTGTGAGTGAGCTCTGCTTGGAGAGACACAGACAGGGGTGTTGTGTGAAGAGCTTCGCTTGGAGACACAGACAGTCTGTGTGAGGGAGCTCTGCTGAGAGACTCAGAAAGTCGGTCTGGGTGAGTGAGCTCAAGTTGGTCTGTGTGAGTGAGCTCAAAAGTGAGTAAAAGGTTGCTGGAAGCTTGGTTTTGAGCTGACAGGGAGAAGCCCTCCAGCTGATAGACAGGGACGTCTGATGTATATTAAGTGCCGGACAGCCAAGGTTTTCTTTTGCTGTTTTGTTATTTTATCTGCAACCTTCAATAAATCTGGCTGTAAGCCAGCTTAAGGCTGATATCTTGGTGTGGGATCTAAGCTGGATAAACCAGACAAGTGTCCTTTTACCCCAGCAAAGGCAATCCTGAGCGTAACCCCTCACAATATATATAAAGCTATCCCAGGCTGTTGGCCGCCATAGGATAACGTATCCTGCTTATTTTCTTCATCGGCACCACTTGCAGCAGCTAAGCTGTCAGTCCTCTGCTCTGCAGCCTGTGGCATCCCTGGCTTCCCTTTGGATGTGAATGGTCCCTTTGCACCCCTTGCTCTGAGCAGCTGAAAAAGATTATGCTGAGTAGTTCCTGATTTCAGTCCTGCACTGCCATTGGTTGCTGGGGCTTTATAGCCTACCTGCTCCCATTAATCTATGCCTGTTGTAGCATTTAGCTGGAATAATCTGTGCTGGAGTGAGATTCGTGTTATTCACTGTTGCCGACCTTGCTTGTTCCTGACCTATTTTTTGTATGCAGCCTGGACCGACCTTTTGCCTGTCACCCTGACTCTGCTTGTGCCTACTCCCTCTATACCTCGTCTGGTGGGTTGATTGCCCGTGTATGACCTTGGCTTAATATTGTGTATTTGCCTCGTAGAACTTGAACCACATAATCTGCAGGCCCCTGGTTCTCTGCCGGCCTACCCCAAGTCACCATCCCCGGGGGTAAGTCCTGGGGGCAACTGTGTGCTTGGAGACACAACCAGTCTCCTGAGGCTGAGCGGAGGCTTGCTAAAGGTGAACAATGCGGCGTTGGACTGGGGGACTGATGTCTGGTGAGTACTGGTGTGGACCAGAACCTTACATTAACATTAATTTTTTGCTCAAAGCATGCTTGGAGATAAAGGTATCATTTTTGACCATTTGACTTTGAAAACTAACATGGTGTAATTTTTTTCCTAATCTAATTGAATCAAAGTGCAGATGAGTCCACTTCAAATTTATGAAATAGAAATGAAGATTACAGGTTAGGTGTTAATAATTAGGATTAGAGAAGATGAAGGTGGATCAGTAATTTAAACCTGAGATTTCTAGGACCTGTTTTTTACTTAGCTATTGATCCATGTTGTATGATGGCATGATCAAACAAGCTCACTAAGGTCTTTAGAAACAAGATAGTGGAAACCTTTGAGTTTGGCAAGTAATTTAAAAATATTGCCCATTTATGTTAAATCAATTATTTCCATGCATGAGTATAAAATCTCCAAGTGGTGTTAATTTCCAATGACTGCCTTGTTTCAGGACCAGCTGGTCCAGCAAATTCAGTCCAAAAGCTGACAAAAAAAGAATTTCCAAAAACACAAAAAAATGGCACCTTTCGTCCCTTAACAAACCATTACAGCAACTAATATAATGAATAAATGTACAATGAGAAAAAGATTGCACAATTTAAATTGTATAAGAGGCATGGCAAATTAAACACTAATAAAGCAAGACTTCAGTCTGCTAATCTACATAAAGGCAAAGACCATGCCTTTTGGAACAATGACCCTGATTTATTAAAGCTCTCCAAGGCTGGAGAGAATACACTTTCATCAGTGAAGCTGGGTTAACCAGCAAACCTGGAATGGATATGGTCCACGATTCAAAACATTTGCTAGCAAATAGCAAATGATTTTTAAAAATCCATTCCATGTTTTTGGATCACCCAGTTCACTTCTGAAAGTGTATTCTCTCCAGCCTTGGAGAGCTTCCATAAATCAGGGCCAATGTGTCATGAACTTACAAGTCAAAGTCGCTTGGTCAGAATACCATTTAAAAATATATATATATAATTCCAACTGGTGGAAATTCCAACCAAATCCAATTTCTGCACTGGTGGAAATGTAATGGTCCGGAGTTGTTTTGCTACTTCAGCATCTGGCCAGTTTAAAGTCTTCAAGTCATCTATTATTCTGCTTCATAAAAAGTGTGCTTGATGAAAATATGATTCAACCTTTGAAAGATGAAGTTGAAATACTATGATGATCTTGAATACAATAATGGTCTGGAACACACCAGCAAATTCACCAATAAATTACTCAAAATGAAATCATGTAGGGTTGTAGACTGGCCTATTTAAAGCTCTGATTTGAATTCCATTCTACTGAGGTAAGGGACTTGAAATGGACAGTGCTTGTAAGAATAGTGATAAACATCTTAAAGCTGAAAGAATTTGCATGTAGTCAATGTCAGAAAGTTGTGGGCAGTAATTCAAAACTTCCCTAGAATTGACTTCAGCTAAATGGGGCAATACCAACTTTTAAAAACAAGGGTATACCTATGTTTTCCACCTTACAGCATTACATCTATTGATCTTTTTCTTGTTGAATAAGTGAGTACATAAGCTTTGTCTATAGGCACTGTCCGAATAAAGATCTAAAGTTCTAAAGACAAGGATGATAGCTGAGCAGGTGCTACTGCGGCTTCAAATTGTTATATCATTAGAATTTTATAATGTCTCCATTATTTGCTTATAACTATTCAGCTCTTTAAAAAACAATTACTTTATTTAAACCGCGCCTTAACATCAAAAATTAATGGACAATGTGCCTAGTGATTTAGCCTGTACATTTGGTGTTTCTTTCCAGCTCAGTACTAAAATTAATGGAGATTACTTGCTCCATGTTTTAGGAGCTTGGGGAGAGAGATCAACATCCAAAACTGCTATGCACAGCAGGAAAGAGTCAAACAGTGATTTCTTAATACATGCATAATAAAATCTCAATGAGTCATGGGTTTATGAGTGAAGTTACATTACAGGTGTATAATATTTAATATAGAAGGATTTTCATACTGAGAACATAATGTATATGGAGCATTCCAACTTTGCTTGTTTTTTTATCAGAAGGATACAATTACTGCAGTCACATTACTGCCAGAGTAGTTATTTAGCAAGCTGCAGGTGTGTTTTATGTAGCATCAAAGTTTTTGTAAATGAACAGCGCTTAGCATATTCCTAGGGTTTATATTAAAGTGTATCAGGTTTTTTATGTTGATTTTGTTGTTCTCTTTTTTTTTTTCTAAACCAGCCTTGTGCTGCCATCTTGATTTGGGGAGCCAGCCAAGCCCCTGGTAAAATGTTGCTGACAATGGCCAGAAGGGTAGATTGTTTTCAGAATGTCCTAAAACCTCCTGGGATGTATACTGTGGATATCCCAGTAGGCTGCAAGCAACAAGGGGATGAGGAAGTGGCAGGGCAGTGACCCATCCTAAAATTAGAAAATAAAAATAGGAAGGTTTATTAGCTAATTTGGGATAGTATAATAAAAAATAGGTTAAAAGTCTGCTTTAAGGAGAAGTGTAACCGTGCACTAGTCCCATTCCCGGTGTTAAACATAAAAAACCTAAAACTAAATCTGTAGCAGCACACATAAACATACATATTTCCATTGCATACATGTACAGAGATCAGTGTGTCTCATCACTTGACTGTAATTTTATATGTATAGAATACAGCATTGATATTCTGGGTCTCCATCCTTATAAAAGGGCGGATGGGGAAGGACGATAAAGATTTGATAAGCAGAAAGATGTTTTATATTATTTGAATACATTTCTGTTATTGGCTCCCTGCGGGTGTTCAATCAAGCCGAACAGGCTGTAATGGAAATTGCAGTCTTCATAGATATTCACTGCCACAAGCAAATAGAACACAGAATGTCTGTAAAATATATTTACTATGCTGGAGGAGGGGTGAGTTCTGTAGCTCAGGAATGTTGGACACACGCTATGAAGGGAAATGACATGCTGGGTAAATTCAGGCTGAAGACATGCGTGTGTTGTCTGCAAGGAACAAGGCTTATTATAGAAATAAAGCAACATCAAATCAGAATTGCTAGTTTTTGACTCTGATATCAAAAACATCAAAGATATTATATGGTTTTATATTCAAACACAGATTGATTGTTTATTTGTATGTCAAAATATATATATTTGCTTTTAACTAACTTGAGTTTAAGATTGGGGGATTGTCCGAAAATGGCTGGAGCAATCTCAATGAACTTTACCAAACCCTTGCACTAATATTTTTTCTAAAACTAAAACCTCTAATGCCTAATCTAAGCTCCAACACTAAAACTAACTAGTTTAACACTAACCTAACACCATACCTTTACCAAACATAAAAACTGATCTTGTAGCCGAAATGCATTGTCTCAATTTTTAGGTTGTCCTTTTTTTTTAGAGTCGGCATAAAAAAAAAGCCCATAGAGGAGAAAAGTCTAGGTAGATACTTTTCCCCAACTTTCTGTTCATTGTGTCTAGATGAAGTAATGTCATCATTCTTCTGGTGAGATTTGGGGAATATAGAATACTCTAAATCTGGAGATCTAGATAAAGATTTGGAGCACTCCCTGGACACATACACCACATACGCTGCCCTGAGACTTTCAGCTTTCTGGTCAACAATCTAAGTACCATCAGGTTGAGAATGGTCACTAGGGCAGATTACCTCAGTTGGTAACCCATCACATATACACAATGTAACCAACACCTGTTTTACAGAAAACATACAGTTCCTAGGAACTACTAGTATGATTCTTATTTTACAACCTATTACACAATGCTTAATATTAAAATATGATAGTGTGATCAAAATTCACACTAAAATGCGGATTTAGCTTTCTGGCTCCCTCTCTGATACTCTTTAGAGGTTTTCCTCCTACAGATGTAAATTGTGGGTGACTATTTCCCAGCTCACAGGCTTCACACAGCCTTCCTGAGCCACCTGGCCTCAAGCTCCAACTCCCCTTGTCACAAACACACATTCCCATTTAAAATTAGCCAGGTGCTTCCTAGCCACCCTTAATCTCTGACTAGGAAGAAGTAGTACTTGACCCACTCATTCTCTCCAGGACCTTTATCCACTGTTCCAGGTGAAATTGAGAATAACATCTTGAAAGCACTTTCAAACCCAGTGTTACATTTCTCACTATATATATACTATATATATATATATATATATATATATATATATATATATAGAATGAAGGTAACATTGCGTTCTGCATCACTAGCTTATTCTCACCACAGTTTTTGGGTTGTTTAGATTGGTCAGACCCCCATATTATCCCATTTACCAGTCCCTTGAATTTTGCTAAGAAAATGATAACACCATAGTCTGCACCAAGGAAGCGGAAGGTGAAAAAAAAATATATATCCCCCTTCCCCTGTAGGTTTTTAATGTTTATTACATTTCTTTAAGATGTGGGTAAAACCACCAAAAAAGTGGACAGATTTCTAGAGAAGATGGAGAGGTGATATCCATTATTCTACATCAGGGGTGTCAAACTCAAATACACAGTGGGCCAAAATTAAAAACATGAAGTTTATTGAAAAAATTGAGGAAGTGTTTCTTTAGAAATGTATTACATATAAAACCTTTTCATATGAAAACAAAAAGGTTTTTCCGAACATTCAATCTGGGACAAGCCTATAATAGAGAAATAGCACCGCTACTACAATTCCCTGAATCAATAAAACAGTCCAGTGTGGGGCCATGCATAGGCAGAGAGGCCGCTGGTCTATAGGCGTGAGTGATGCTGGGAATTGTAGTAGCTATTTTATTGCAGTGGAGGGCCAGCTGCAATTCATATTTAGAATTCCTTTGGGGGCCAAAAAAAATTCCTTTTGAGGGCCAGATTTGGCCCTCTGGTTTGACACCCCTGTTCTAAACTGTGGTACACACACCATGACCTGCATTTTTCACATCATAAAAAGTGGGCTACAAAGAGTGGTATTTGTTACTCTGATTTGATTGTAGGAGAACCTGTAATGTGTCTTTGACAGATCACACGACTAGGCACCTCTCCCAGTTTTTTTTCACATTTTTCTTACTAACAATCTGATATATGGCTTAAGGCCCTTTTCACAATTTGAGATCTTTTTGTCAATAGACAAGGTGGAATTCATACAGCAAAACGATGAGTTGTTTAGCAGTTATTTGTACAGTTCACAGGCAGATACAGGCTGTGAAATTGTTCCTGTTCAGGCTTGTGTTGTCTTCCCAGGTTACAGCATTAAGATGATGGCCAAGTCATGTTTAAGCTGCTGACCTGACCTACATTTACTTCCAGAATGTGCATGATCTTTTTCCATTCTGCTTAAACTCATCTTTCCCTTCTGCAAAATACAAGTCTGTTTTCTTTAATTATCATTACAGAAAAAAAGCCACATAATGACAAGCTGTTAATAATTACAGGGCAGTCCTGTCTGCTTTCATGAAACCCCCACCATTGCTCGTCTGTTTTAATTACTTTCAGAATTTAGAAATTATCTTTAATCACAATCTTGCATCAGTAACTCCTATAAATATGTCTGTTTTATCTTAGATTAGGTTGCAGATATGTAATAATTATGTTAGCATGTAAGACTTTCCCCAGCAATAGTTAAGGAAATAAATAGCCTCAAACCTACATGATTTTAGGCACAATATACTTAGGGGCAACCAGGGGTTGTAGTACCTGCACACCCATGGCTATTGCATATGTTTTGCATTGTATATAATAAATTTAGGACATTGTTCCTTCATCAGACCACACGGGTCATTTTGTTTAATTTTAAAAACCTTATTTACCTGATTTGTGCATGAAGTACTTGTAAGGCAATCAGGAGATGTTGGTTTATGATCTTTAATTAAAGGGTCAGGTAGCAGTGCATACTATAAAACGACTATATCAGTTGGCTTTTAACCTCTTTATAAATGAAACCACTCAGAAGTGGAGGATTCAGTTTGCAGGTAAGATTAACACATGTTTTAGTTTTAGATAGGGATTGAAATGCAAAAATGTACCACTTCCACATTCATTTTACACAAGTGAGGTCACTAGACACTTTAAATTGTACCTATGGTACATATGGTATACATTTATCACCTTACCCCAATATGGGAGTACAAATTGAGATAGACATTGGTGTCCTTTCCTGGCAAAAAAGTTATCTTTTGAAGATTTATTAAAACTATAATTCCAATAAAGATTATCCTCCTGCATGCTCAGGATAGATTGTCCTGGGACTTTCTATTACTGTATGGACTATAATAATTCACCAGTATTTTTATTGGCTCAACAATAAACTTGAACTGTGAGTTCAAGTGAAACCAGTGAGATGTTTTTTAAATGTCATTTGGAAGAAACATTCAATTTGAAAAAGTCAAATACTGCATTGAAAAGGTCAATTAGGTCATTAGATTTTCACTCATGATTGAATAATCAGTAGTTTGATGTTTAGTGGAATCCATTTTTTGATAGATACTGCATAACAGTGTTATTGAGCATTTATATTGTTACACAGATGGCCAGCATTAGTACTTCAGTGATTGACTTTATATGGTGTCTATGCCGCATAAAATTGTGTTTCAGTTCAGTTTAGCCCCCCAAATATATTCATTACACATAAATATTGCAGGCTCATCTCTATCACCTTTATTCAATAAAATTGAATAGGATCGCTGAAATATCTCTGGAATGTTCCTTTAAAAATATGAATGTGTTAAGTGAGTTGGAAATTCTAGACTTCCTATGATTCCATCTTTCATTTATATGCCACACACTGCAATATTTTAAGACACTTAAATGAGTTTCAAAGAATTCTAAATGTGCGTGAAAAAAGAGCAAAGGACATCAAAGAGAAACCAGATTGTTCTACTCAAATCAATTTACTTTTCTATCATTTGTGATATAGTGGTGTCTAATCCTCTTACCCTTACAGGCGCTTTTTCCTTCCTGCCCTAGAGGAGGATTGAGTGCCGGTGCACATAATAACTATCTCTCCACGCCAGCTGAGAAGAGATTGACATGTGGAAATCTTTTATTCACTGAAGTGTGGTAGTCATTGATAAAAGGTTTGAATGTACCCGATGATCTTTGCAAGAACAGAAAAATCTGGAAGGTAAATAAAATCACTGTGGAAAAGCATATAAATATTGCAAGATCTGGGGGCCAAGTAGAACTGCTCCTCCTCTTTAGGATGCAAGCTGACAGTCAAAGCAAATAAAAAGTCTCCTCATGTGAACACTCAAAGTTGGCCTGACATATTGGGCATGACTTAATAAAGCTTTCCAGTGCTGTAGAGAATTCAGTGAAGCTGGGTGACCCAGCAAACCTGGAATGGATTTCCTAAAAGTCATTTGCTATTTGTTAGCAAATTTTTTCAATCCTGGACCAGATCCATTCCAGGTTTGCTGGATTACCCAGCTTCACTGATGAAAGTGTATCCTCTCCAGCTTTGGAGAGCTTTAATAAATCAGGTCCATTAGCTTCAGGTCATCTGATCTTATTCCATAGTACCACTGGATCTGATTTTCCCTTATGACAAATAGTTTTTAGACTTTTGGATACATTGACTGCCTCATTATGTTTTTTGGAATTGACCCAATACAAGAATTGTCTCAAATATGAAGGGTGATCCCTACAGAATTAATTTACTTTTTATAACATTGAGCTGGCCCAAATCACATTCTAAATTTAGTGATTAGTGATGTCACTCCTATGAAATCATTCAAATTTACAAACTTTACAAAAAACTTCCTACAAATGCTTTTTTGTTGGGACTGAAAAGTTCTACTCCCAGGATCAAGGGCATGAAAAGCTTTCTTGACTTGAAAATTTGTGCTACTAGAAGGTGGAGAAACCCATGAGCACAAGTGCACTATATTTGGTTTTACTGTTAGCAATTAAGGGAATTATATAGCTTTCCAGTGTAGTATTTGAAATATATTTCTGAATCCAGCCTTTCTCAATATTTTTAACATGGTGGAACCTTCAAAATAACTTTCAGGTCTTTTGGGAACCCCTAATATATTTACTATATCCACAGCTTACAATATATTAGCATGGTGGTCAATGGGAAGAATACCTCTTACAATTGTTGGTCAATGGGAAGAATGTCACCTTTGCTGACGGCTAAAAACATCAAGGTGTTAGTGGTAACTGCTCAAGAAACTCCTAACAACCTCTAGAGGAACCTTGGTTGAGAAACACTGCCTAATGATTTGACAGATATTTGGTTCTGACCAGACAACCTAACAGTGTTCTAAGCCTTTCTGATGTCTAAGTTCTTTGCTGATGGGCTATACAACACCTCTCCCATTTGCTGTGCCCATACTAGAGCACTGGCATGCCTAACACCTAAACACCTCTGGGCACCAGTGTTCCAAAAATACCTTGTTACTCAGGGTTCACTTTAGAGGACAAGTACACTTATAGGATAAATTGCCTATTCCTCTCTCATTAGTCTCCTTAATTACCAGGTGCTTCCTTCCCTGCAAAAATGAGTCTCGATGGGCTTGAATGGGGTTGTACATGAAGCTGAAGAAACAGTGTTTATTCTAGGAAAAAAATGCTGAAACATTTAAATCACATATAAGATACAAACTACAAATAATGGTTGACAGAAACAGAAGGCCAGGGAAACCAACAATGACAGGCACAGTGTGAATTCCAATTACACAAAGGATTTTGGAGCTGCAATTTTATCTGTGTAATTAATAACTCCCTGTTCTACAGAACATGCTCCAAATAATTCTGTTCCTGCTTTGATTTCACAGCTAAATGTAATTTTCTGCTTCACTTCAGAAGCCACATTGTTTTTTTGCCTGTCCAGATGGATGTGATGCCCGGTAATGTTCAGCTGTAATCACAGGCTTGTGCAAAATGTTTTGTTGGATGTTGGCTGTATTTTATACCTGGATGTATTTTAGAACATTATATGAATTCTCATTGGGATACATCGAGCCAAGGTCTATATAGTGCCTCAGCCAATAGAACCTGGACATAAAGGAATTAA
>NC_092861.1:27255957-27290436 GCF_032062135.1 Pyxicephalus adspersus | reverse complement strand
GTGCAGGATCGGTGCTATACGATCGTTCGTAGATATCGTGCAGGATCGTTCGTCGTTCGTTTTCCAACGATAATAATTGGAAGTGTGTACGTAGCGTAAGTCAGCTTATCAGTATGTATCTGAGTTGTAGTAGGAAAACTAAACAAACAGGGAAAAAAATGCTAAGGCTTTGTACACTTGTGCAGTAATTGTCGTTGGAAAGGATCTTTCGCGACCCTTTCCAACGACTAATGACTGAACGATGCATGAATGAGTGCAGTACATAGCACCATTCTGCTCTTTGAAGAGGGGAGGTGGAGAACGACAGAGCGGCACCCTTCTCCGCCCCCCCCCCCCTTCACTTTTATTACGAACATTCATCTTCCATCGTCGGTGGATCCGGCAGGACAATCGATCAGATGATGGACAACAAGCCCTGTACACACACAAGATTCTCATCCAATATCAGCCCTGAGCAGAATATCGGACGAGAATCATTGCACGTGTGTACCTAGCCTAAGGCTTTTAAAGATGTAGGATAAATGCGCCTGATTTAATAAAGCTCTCCAAGGCTGAAGAGGATACATTTTCATCAGTGAAGCTGGGTGATCCAGCAAACCTGGAATAGATTTCTTAAAAATCATAGGCTAGTTGTTAGCAATTGTTTTCAATCCTGGACCATATTAATTCCAGATTTGATGGATCACCCAGCTTTACTGATGAAAGTCTCCAGCCTTGGAGGGCTTTAATAAATCAGGCCAAATGTCAGTAAAAAGACAAACCAATAACTATTATTTAACATTCTGGTTGCATGACCGGATAGTGCACGATTCTGTGCATGCTATACCATCACGATTGTTCAAAGATAATTGCCTGGTAATGTACAGACAATAGACCTGATCGCTGAGAAACTGAGGAAATAAAGTTTTGATTCACTCAAAAATAGTTGGTGATTTTCTCAATGAATGTTTTTCCTCAACAATACATATATAAACGAGATAAAAATATATATATATAAAATACATAATAGGCCAACGCAGTTACTATGACAGACATGCTAAATGTTTTATATGTATAAAATAAATGCTATGACATTCATATTTGATATAAACACAATATTTAAATATAGAGAGCGAGACACAGGCAGACAGACACATAGGGAGACAAGATAATAAATATATAACTTGTATACTGGTGTGTTGTAATGAATGTTTGTTCATAACGCAAAGACAATACTGTGCATGATCAGTAAATGACTGTAAATACACATAGCAACAGATCTGACCATACGAATGAATCTGATCAGATGCTCATTTGTTGCAATTAGATTCCTTGTTCATCAGCATAGCTGCCCTGTTGCTAGACACTGTTTTTTTCAACTGTTATTGAACTTTCTTTGTTGTTTCCAACTTCTTTTATCTTACGTGTGTACGCAGCATAACTCCTAAGACAGTAACTTGAAGATACATTGATGCTCCTTTTCAACTCAACCTGTTATTTCATAGCTGCATGGACACATCACTAACCACAAAGTCCCAATTTGTCTATTACATAGTATTCATGTATTTTAGAAAAGTATAAAAACCCCTCCTTCCACAGTATTAATTCTTTCTATTTTTTTAGAATGCAGTAACAGTAATTTAAAGTGGAACTTAACCCTATTCTTTACAGCTAAAGACTATATCATCTATTTGGATCTATAGATGTGACCAGTTATTGTATATCAACATTGGTTTGAGTGTTTAATGCATTTGAAATAGTGTATCGAGGTGCCATTTATTGTCAGTTAATTGTTTCTAAATAGACTTTCCTGAGCGTATCAGAGATATTTTATATTCTTGTAATCGTTAAACCACTATTTAAACCACTATTTAAAATGCCTAATGCCCATGTGACAGCCATTTTAAACTTTTTAAACTGAAGCCCTGCCTAAGTGTGGGCAGTAAAAATATCTAAAAAAGATTCACATTTAAACATTAATTACAATGACATAAATCAGTAAGTAAGTCTGGTTAAAGATGAGCAAATGTCTTAAAGCGTACCTAAACTCAGAAATTTCACTTTACATAAAAGGGTAGACAACCCTGGGCCAACAAGAGAGGCGCAAAGCCTTCCGGGATACCTATGTCACACATCACGGAAGGCTCTTGGGTGCTCCTTCTGTTCATGCCATAGAGTCTTTTCATGAAAATAGAAAAATTTGCTAATCTCACACATGCGCAGTTTTTATTCCAACCCAGGCGAGATTGGGTGACAAAGGAAGAAGACCCAGGAAGAAGAGGCAAAGATGGCGCCGCCTGGAGCACCGGATCAAGGACAGATCCTGTGATGACGTAGGACCCGATGGAAGACACCTCTGGACTGATCAACTGCGCTGCAAGATTGAAGGTTAGTGTATTTTTGTTGTTTTAGGCATGTTTGAGTTTAGTTCCTCTTTAAGAAAAAAGACTAGGTAGCTCAATAATTTCTCTGTTTGCCTATTTTTGCCAATTCTGAGCATTAAACAAAACAAAGAGGTGGCCCAGTGCTGGTGCCTGGAAGATCTCAATCCATCCATTGTTTATTAAAAGGCTACCTGCCCATGGCCAGCCCATCTCCCTTTATAGGAAGGGAGAATTAGAGGAGAAGATCTTTAAATGAAATCAGATTAAAATAAATTCTGCAAAGTGTTCTTTGTCCTTTAGATGCCATTATGCTGTGTGAACACTGATTGCAAGTTTTCCCAGAATTCGTACCTATGCTGATTAGAGTGCTTGATAAACAATAGCACTTTGTTTGGCTCCACATTACAATGGGTCTGATTTATTAAAGCTCTACAAGACTGGAGAAGATAAACTATTATGGAGTATCCGGAAATCCAGCAAACCTGGAATGGATCTGGACCGGGATTAAAAACATTGCCATTTAATAGCAAATCATTTTAAAGAAATCCATTACAGATTTGCTAGATCACCTAGGTTCTGCCATGTATCTTCCCCAGTCTTGGATAATTCAGGCCTAATGTTTCCAGTCTAACAAAAATGCCTGTTCAAGTTCGCATGTTTGCTGATTATTGGAGAAAAGGTAGCCAAAATGATCAGTTCATCGTGTTTAAGAGGTCACCATCCAATTGCTAAATTTTGACATATGATGTTCAAAAACACAAATTTGTAGAGAATTCTGCATAAGAATGCTTACAGCAGCATCTGTTTGCTTGCTAATTTTATTTAGGTTTATATTGACTGTGGTGCATGTGCACTGTACAGTGACAGGGATTGTGTAAATCCAGCACATGTGAGCATCAGTTGCCACCTAATATCAGAAGTAAGAAAAAGAGCAAAAGAAGTTGGCAGAAGCAGGACATTAGACCCATTGGTAAGTATGCCAAAATATGTAAGTAGTGTGTGCACATTATAGGCATTGCTACTGCAGTCCCATATCAGTCTCACTACCCCCTACCCTTTCACCAACTATGTTTCAGCTATAAGGACATATGCACACATGGGTTTGATTTATTAAAGCTCTCCAGGATTGGAGAAGATAGACTATCATGGCAGAACCTGGGTGATCCAACTAGTGGAATAGATTTCTTAAAAATCCTTTGCTCTTAATTGGTAAATGTTTTCAATCCTGGACCAGATCTGGACCAGATCTGTTCCAGTTTAGCTGGATCACTTTTCTTTGACAGTCTATATTCTGCAGTCCTGGGGAACTTTAATAAATCAGACCCAAGATGTGTTGTCATGTATCTATATCTGTATATCAGATAATATCTTATCTGAGAGCCAGTTGACACCATTGGGTTGTATTGTCCTGTTTGATAAATTTGTGGTGCATTGAACAGCATTTTGCCATTGAAGTAAATGCAAACCATAATAATACAAGCAGTCTGAAGTCCTTATACTGCTATTATTATCTCTGTTGTAGATCAGCTTCAGAAAACATAACTTCCATCGAGATAGGAAGTATGATAGAATGGAAGTAGGGCAACTCAACCGTATCTAAACATTTTATACCATTGTTTTTCGTATACACTAACAGAAGTTTTTTAAACTGCTAGACAGCATTGTTCTTCAAACTATTATTTTTGCCAGGGAAATGTGTGATCAGTACTGACTGCTTACAGAATCACTGTCTGTGTTTATACATTCACATTTTTGGCATCAAGAAATCTGAGCTATTTGTTTTCTTTGCTGAATGCCTTCTGCGTGCTTTCTATCTCTGCTGATTTCCAGATCATTTCACTGGGATGAATTATAACATATTGTCACATATTGTCACTTTTTTTGTCACAATCTCCAAAAAATAGAAAGTAACACTACTCCTACTTATAAACTAACACCTATTGACATTTTCAATATATACTAATTTAAGCTTCAGAATGTGCCATCAGGGTTCCATTTTTTAGCTATTTATGTTATTTTATTTATTTATTTTTTTACACCATCAAGATATTAGCAAATTTGAATTGGGATTTCCAGCAAGATCATGTTCTCTCATAATTCACATTACATATAGATTTCCCTACTATAATAAGAAAATAAAACACTTCTATGGCTATTCAGTAACGAGAGGATGCACCATCAAACATTAGAAGTATACAAAAGTTACACATTAAGAATGTGCATATCTTCTACATTAAGAAAATTGAAGAATTTCACATTGACAAAATGCAGAACTTCAATATAAAGATAATGCAGCACCGATAGATTCAAAATATGCATTACTTCCACATTGACAAAATGCAGCAATTCCTCATTCAATAGATGCAGCATGTTCACTATGATAAATTGCATTCTATATTAAGAATATGCAGCACTGAGTACCTGTAGCTCTATCAGATAGAGAATTGAAGGAACTTCTACACTGATTGTATGCAACACTTTCATATTGGGTAGTATCGCACTTATTTTATTGAGAAATGAATGTAATTCCTTATTGAGAATACGCAGCAATTTGACACAAAGGGCTCTTTTGATAAAGCATGGACTCACACATTTCCTCAAACATCTTCCAGGTCAATGTGTTTCAATGGCAGTAATTGATTCTCCACCAGGGAATGTTTCAGGGAGTCTTACATTCTCTTCTTTATAAATAAAGCCCTAGGAAAATGCAGCACTGATGATTTAAAACATACAAGATTTCCATGTTAAAACATGTAGCACTGAGAAATGCAGCATTTCCACATGAGAATATCAGTAGCACATCCACATTTAGAATATGCAGCTCTCTTAGCTTACCTAAAGACTTGAAAAGAATGTACAAACGTCAGATGCTTGTCGTCGGATTATCGCTTCAGAGCTGGTATTGGACGAGAATCTGATGTATGTACAGCGGCTGTCCAACCTAGTTCATGGATCTGTCCTGGCGGATCCACTAACGATGAATGACCGCAATGCAAGTGAAGGTGAGAGAGTGCTGCTGGGTGACGGTCGATTTGTTGTTCCCCTTCCTTCTCCATAGAGCAGAACAGCGCTAAATGTACAGCACTCATCCTTCATTCATCCATCAGTCTTTTGTTGTTGGAAAGGTTCTTGAAAGATCTTTTCAAACGACACAAATCTAACGTGTGTATGTAGCCCTAGATTCTGTGACAGAGGGTCAGAACTCAGAGCATTGGATATACAGGGTAGTCATAGCCTAGGGTCCCTAAAGTAGTATAAGGTCAATTGGGGGTAAACCAATTAACCTACCACTATGTTTTTGAAAGGAAACCCATGTAAATGCAGAGGGAAAACATACAAACTACATGGGTCCTTGCCAAGATATAAACCTGAAACCCAAATGCTACAAAGTGAGCTTTCTAGCCACTGCACCACCGTACCTACTTAATACATCCATTATATTAGTTGACCTACTGCTACATTTTATAAATTATTCCAAATAACTAAAAGCGAGGAAGAATATTTTTTTTTTGTTTGTTTTTTGGTCCATTAAGTTTATTGGTTTTTATCATTTTTCAACACAAACACAAAAAAGAATAGCTAAGATAAAATTAACACAATGGAACACAAACTATTAAATGTAGGATTAAATGCAAAAGAAAGCATACAAGGGAATATTTTTCCAATTTTTTTTTTTGGCTATGGAATAAAGACGCAGTTTACAAGTTAAATCCAGATTGGGCAGATAAGGCAGTGCAAAGATTACCAACTAGTTTTCCACAGACTGCCCTAAAACGGTTGAGAAGGAAGAGATGCCAGATCACAAATTGCAGTTACAGTGTATAAATCATTTTGTTAACACAAAGTAATATGACAGCCAAGCATTTGAAGGTGCGATCACACTCTGTCAAGCTAGATCAAACGGTTTACAAATACTGTATAGAGTCAAATTGATAAGTCATACCTATTAAACTAGAGACAGGTAAGATAGATTACTCATACACTAATTTTATTAAAAAAAAAACAAATCACTATGTGATACAGTGATTAGAAAATAAAAATACATTAACCTATCATAACAAGTTAAGTAAGTTGAGGCATAAAGAGTGCCAGCGCTCAAATTTATTGATTCTTAGGCTATGTACACATACGTGTTCTATGTACAGCACTCGTTCATGCATCGTGCAGTCATTTGTGAAAGATCCTTTCCAATGACAATTATTGAACGTGTGTACTTAGCCTTAACCCCTCTCACACCAAGGCCGGATCTCCCACTGGACTTCACTCCCTGAATAATAAAAAAGGCTGCATGACCATTGTCTAACTACAGGTGAAGGACATAAAGAAGAGGTACAGGAAAATGCATAACTGCTGAATCTTCGCTATGGATAAGTTGTTCCAATTACATAATAGGATAGCCAGAAATATGATCACTGCAAGTAAATCAAACTAAAACATTTTACACTTTTGTGTTCAGTGAACATGTAATGATTATAACATACGAGTGACCATTGCTGACCTTTGCAAGACCTAAGCTATCACCCTGATTCTGGCTTTACTTTGTTCAGTTTTTTTTACCCATTCTTGGTTTCTCACTTACTTGTTAGTGAAGCAAAGATCCAAAATACAGCCTTGGAACGTCCAAACCATCTGGCAGGTACAGTATGAGGTACCATTGGGTGGCAGGTCTTACATTAACATCAGAGTGCTCCTTAAAACGGAACTAAACTAAAAATGAAAAAATTACACTTACCTTTAATCCAGCAGATCCCTCGATGGCACTGGTCCTTCCCACGATCCGGTCTTCCGTCGTCCTGGATTTCCACCTTGCAAAGGAAGTGCTGGGCACCGCCATCTTCTATCTTCTCTTTCCTCTTCTTCTTTCTCCGTCACCCGACGTGCACTGCGCAGGTGTGAGATCAGGTGACATAGCCACTGTGAAGGGAAAAAAAAGAGAAATCTCTTCCTCTTGATGAAAAAATGCCCAATATTAGGGCATGCGCAGAAGGAGCAGGCAGAGCCATGTGGGATGCGTGACATAGGTATCCCAGGAGGCTCTGCGCTCCCATTAAGTCTTTATCGCTCCGGCTACCAAAACTTAAAGGGGCGGTACTGGACCCTTTTTTTACCTTTTTTTTTTTTTTTTTAAAAAACAACAGATATATAGACAACAACAAAATAACAACAATTATATAGTGGAGTCAAAAGAACACATTATTTACAGACAGGTAGGGTGCTGTGATGCCACCTAATATCACATAGAAGGGTGAAGGGCTGTGGTAAAGACAGTTTTACCCTTTTTCTTCTGTTCAATGCATTACTAATTAAGTCGATGCTTAAAGTGGAGCTATACTTGACCACTAACTTTGATGTATTATGCAGTAAATGTACGGTTTGTGAAGAAATCTATAGGTATTGTTTATAATTTGTTTTGCCTTAAAATAGTATAGTAATTTCATCTGACCCTTCCCTCTTCGTTCTATTGCTGATATACCAGAAGTTGCCTTCAATACAGAGTGGTGCAACCTGAGACTGCAGGCCTGCTTTACTGTTCTACTCTCTGTACTACTTTATTATTACTATTATTAAATATTATAATTATTAATAATAAACAGTATTTATATGCAGTGCTGTACATTAAATAGGGGTTGCAAATGACAGACAGACACAGACAGTGACACAGGAGGAGGAGAGGACCCTGCCCAGAAGAGCTTACAATCTAGGAGGTGGGGGAAGTCTCACACAAAAGGATGAGAAATATATAGTGGTGGAAAATAGTGGGGATTTTTAAAGACAGAAGAAGACATGTAGGCAAGTTTGAAAAAAGGGTTTTTAGTGATCTTTTAAATTAGCAAGACCATTCCAGAGAGTTGGGGCAGATCTAGAAAAGTCTTAGAGCCGTGTGTGTGATGGGGTTAGGAGTAAGGAATTATTTAGTAGGTCATTGGAGGAGCAGAGAGAGCGGTTGGGGGAGTATCTTTTTACCAGGTCAGAAAGGTAAATGGGACTGTGAACTGTGGCGGGATTTGAAGGCAAAGCACAGGAGCTTGAATTTGATTCTAAGGTGAAATGGAAGCCAATGAAGAGAACTACAAAGAGATGCAGCAGAAGAGGAGTGGAGGGAAGGATGGATGAGTCTGAATACCTATCTCTCATTGGTATAAAATGATGGCGTAGGCATTGTATGTTATCTAACCAATGGAGAGTAAGGGCAGAGGTAAAATACTGCCCTTGCCCATTAAAGCTACCTGAAATGGAGATTTATAGGGAATGAAAGCTGCAAATCTATTAACACTATAAAATAGTGCTAATTACTTATTTTCAATAGGATAAGGAATTCAAATAGAGATGTTAGCATAGTAAAGCAGAAGTAGACCTTATAGCCTAGGAAAAGTATTATTGACTAGTCTTTCCTCACTAATTCACTGGCATCCTCACCTAATCCACCTTTTTGGGTATGAAATCTTTGGCTATTTTGATTGGCTAGGTTGACATAATTTCCACACATGTGCACAGTTTTCTTGTTTTTATATGGCAGTTGTGTTGAGATTGTACATTGAGATGCATATGGCAGTGCAGGGCCGCCATCAAGAAACAAAAGGTACCTCTGTCTTGGGCCATGATCAAAAGAGATTGACTTTTACAATGCTGGAACTTCTAAACATGTGGGAGGATAGCACTGGAAGGTTACCTAGTATGGGGTCCAGAGATTTCTGATGGCAGCCCTGTGTCCGTTATCTTGTCTTTAAGATTAACAATAATAATAGAGTATAAAACACTGGTTTATCCTATCTTCAAGCACCTTTTTACAATGTGAAACATATTGCCTAAACCAAACACCTGCAAATAATGTTCTCTGATAGCTTTAATGTTCATTTACTTCTTCGGTATAATTATATTTTGTAAAAGAAAAAAAGAAAATATTAATATTAAACAGGATTTTTATAGCGCCAACAAAGTACGCAGCGCTGTACATTAAATAGGGATTGCAAATGACAGACGAATACAGACAGTGACCCAAGAGAAGGAGAGGACCCTGCCCCAAAGAGCTTACAATTTAGGAGATAGTTATAGTGTGACTTCTTTATGTAGCTTATTTTGACTGTTCTATATTCTGGATAGATACAAACAACCTTCCTCAAATCTGTACCAAATTTTCAAAATTGTGATCTTGTTTCAGCAAAAGCTGTGACTCACTGATGAGTCACTGAACAGGCAACGCTTATTGTGCGTCACCTGGGAACTAACATCAGATATGTAATTGAGTTTGCACAGATCAACAAGCTGTTTGTGCACAAAGATATATGAGCTGAGGGAATATTCTCTTATTTAAATTAAAATGCTAAATTTTGACATCTTTATTATATAAGAAAGTCCACATTTACTAATCTTCACTATACTTCTGACCTAAATACCTTACCTAATATGCATTACCTGCAATCTTGTGTAGCCAGGATACATTTTTAAAGTGAACCCGTGGCAATCAAAACTGTTTACACACTAACATAAACATTATAAATCCATTAGAATAGGCTGTCAGTTATATTTCTTTCTTGCGTGAATTGATATTCAGAGCTATATGGGGAATTCTGCATTAGCAGTTATACAAATAGCAACTTTCCTATGGTAACTATTTGCTTAAACACAGGCTGATTTATTAAAGCTCTCCAAGGCTCTTTCATCAGTGAAGCTGGGTGATCCATCTTCTCATCAGTTTACCCTTTGTAACCCTATCAACAGCCATGATTATCTACTATGAGATGGGGGAAAAAAATCATGCAAACTATCTGCAGGAAGCTTATACGGTCAGCTTTGTCTTGCTTAGTTTATACCATTTTGTTTTTCAAGGTAAGTGTCTATGGTCATTCAACACTGAGCCAATGCCATTTTGCGTTTAGCTATGTTTATCATACTGTCTGCTCAGGCTTTGCCTGCATGCGCTACATCAGCTTGTAAGCAAAGCAACACTTTACAAGTGGAACATTAGTAAAACAGGTAAAAACATTATGGATACATGTATGTAACACACACATCTGACTCCTGTGTCATAATTCTGCTCACATAACACTGCTAGGGTCCTTCCTTTGCTTCACTTCACTGGACGCATCCCTAGCTGTTTGTGGTTGAAAATATATTAAACTGACAGCAATCTCCAATACAATAGGCCCAAATGGCTCACAATAATAACCTCTTACTAGTCACGCCATACACTTGCACAATCAAAATGTCTGATCAGCTCATGGTAAAACCCATCATGTGGTAGGGATGGTAATTGGATTCTTTTATCTCTTTGAACTTTTTTGTGGTCAAAGCTAATCAAGATGCTTAAGATTGGGAACCCAAAGGAGAACTAGGTGAAGATGGTTGCACCTGTGACAGAATATGGACAGGTAAAAGTAATGCAAGGTAAGGGTATTTTATTGCAGAAGAGATATCACCCATGACTTTTTGGGTTGATAGCATTGACCTTAATTGTCTGGGAGGAGTGTGTGGGACATGAAGGAAGATTTGACTCAGACAAAGTAAGTTTTTTGTTTACTTTATGCTTGAGCATTGCACATTACCTGGATTTTGTACTTGTTTACTGTCATACAGCAGCATATTGTTGTACTTTAAATATCAGGCAACTTTTGATAAATTTTAGTACCACTTATCATCAGCCTTCAATTTCATAATACACCCATAAATAAATAACCAATGCCACATAACAGTTCCAGATCTTGCCTGGTCCCACTCTTCCACTTATTTATGAAAGGAAATAGGTCCATGATACTCTCTGCTCGGTTGTAGGTTCATTGCCAACAGACTTAGTCTATTTTTAATGATAAACTTACATTTGTGCAGCCAGTATCCTGGGCATGAGTTTTTGCTAAATTATGATATACCTGAAATGTATCTTGTTGTTTGGTCATTCCAGCAATGTACAATCTCTGTTCAGATTATTTCCAGTCCTGCATTTCATCCCACATGCACCTCCATTCCGTTTGAGTTTAGACCATGCTGATGTTATAAATGGAGTGTAGAATCAGTTATATTAAGAAAAGCCCCATAACCAAAGCTGCTAGGGAATACTATTTAGGTAAGTATAGTTTACTAATAATGCTGAGTTATTTGAAAAGGATATGAGCTTTAAAAATACCTACTTTGTATTGTTTTCTTGTAGTCCTTTTTCTTCTATGTGAAGTCCCTGGATCTCTTGAACAAAAATGATATAGACTGCAATCCACAACACCCAACCCAATCAACCACCAATGACATTTACCAAAATAACACAGGCTCCTTTCATGAACATTTAGACTCTTGTATTGTTTTAAAGGTCCAGACATTTTCTGACTCATAATGATCATATTGATTAGGAGTGTGGACGTCACTTGTAATATTACATTTCTGGTCACAGACTCAGACAGTATAACATGACAGTCAGCAAATAGAGTATTCAGAATGAAATTGGCAGCCTTCATATTTCTCTCATCGCACGGGTTTCATTTAAAATGCAATATTGATAAATAATACATACATTGACTAAATTGTGCTTTTTATACCTGCTGTGAAGTACACTTTAAGGAACAATGCAATGTGTCTGCAAAACAGTATCTGCAGATATATTTTTAAGATTCATTTTATTTCAAATTAGATGGCAAATGTTTGTCTATTTACTAAGTGGAAAAAGTACTATTTTTATTTTAAGTTGAAAAATAAATGTCCATGTACCACTACATTTACCTGAACAGTAGCTCTTGGGCCAGATGTGTACATATTAATGTAGACCCAAATACAATAACACCCCTGATGACACCTCCTAAGGTGAAATGCGTTAGATGAAGCTAAATTGGTACATAATGTCAGTACGCTCTGACGTTTGATGCTTTACACTTTCAGTTTCTGTCTTCTGTTTTGTGATTCAAATAAAAAACTTCACTTCTGTTTAGTGTTTGTTGGATCTCTATTTTGAGGTACGGCGTGGCTATTTGTGCGTCTTCCATGGTGCAATATATGGGTTTGTCTGTTCGGATGGACTGAGATAGCTATCCTCTTTGTCTTAGGCTACGTACACACATCACATGATTCACTTTTGATAATCTCCTCAGGGCTGGTATCAGATGAGATTCTGGCGTGTACAGTGCTTGTCTGACGTTGTTCATGGATCGTCCTGGCGGATCCACGAATAAAAAACAAACGTAATACAAGTAAAGGGGAGAGAACGCAGCGTGTTGCCGCTCCATCGTTCTCCACCTCCCCTTTCCATAGAGTAGATAGGTGCTGTATTGTATGTACAGCACTCATTTATGCAGCTCCCAGTCTTTTGTCATTGGAAAGGATTATACTATTTATATATATTTATTTTAATAACTCATCAACAGCAAACCACTGAGCAGATTTCTAAGCCAAACTGGTGTGTTTTTTATAATTGCAGGGTATAATTGTGGTGTTTAATCCTCAAAAAGGATTACTTGTGCTTCTTTAAAGTCTCTCCTAAGATTTATTTCATGTTGGCCTTTTTTATCTTCATATTAAAATATACAAACATTTACAGTACTCAAACATTAAAAATCTGCTTTTAAAAAGAAAAAAAAATAATATTTTGCTTTGCATTTCTGATGAGTTTTAGGTTTCCTTGGATTACAGACGCAAGAACACATTTTGGATATTATAATGGTAAAAGAAAACTTGCTCTTTTTCTGCTTATTATGGCAAACCCACACTGGTTTCACCATGTTAACTGGGATTCCACTGATCAAAGGCTAGGAACCCTATGGCTGTCATTATTGTACCATCCCCGTATCTCAACATATGTGAATGTCTGCTCCATCTTGACTTTGGGAAGGGAGCACTATTTATCATCTTCATCTTAAGTTCTGTAAGACCTCATCCCAGCAATTGGACTATCCAATGTCCCTAGATTCCATCATATGAGACCCTGGGTATATCACCCTAACAATGCTAATACTGTCAGTCTGGTGATAGTGTCGGGGATGGTATGCTGACAGACAATTCCGTAACATAGTAATATAAGTTGTATTGTTTTTTTTTATTCCATTGGTTTAGTGATTGCACTAAATACTTGCTAATGACTCAATGCGGAACTAAACCTGTTTCCTCACAGGTGCTGCCACATTTTTCTTTCTTCTCTTCTTGTTATCATCAGTGAATATTTTATTTGGCTGGGCTAGGATTAGGTTTTTTTGCATAGCTCAGTATTTTTTTGACGGGAGAGGACTGTGATCAGGCAGGTGTGTTTTATTGCAGAACGGCCATCGCTTGTCTGAGCTTGTCCCACACCCCAAAAACATGCACTTAGGTTAGTTGGGTCCACCAGAAATTGTAATTTGTCACGGGGGAATCCTTTATAAGGCTTTCAGATCTTAAAGTATACCTTCATGACATTAACACTACATAAAAAGGTGGCTAAGTGTTTTAATATTAAAAAGATGTATGTTTGTTTTTTATTACTTGTTTGGGGGGAGGACTCCTCCACTTCCATCTTTTCTGCCAGGTGGTAAGGACCGAATGGGAAATCCACAGCCTCCTGGAATACATACATCATCTATCCCCAGGGACCTCAAGTTGTGAGACACAAAGGTCTTTCTAGGAATGTAAATAAAAATGCCAATCTTACGCATGCGCAGAAACATCACCCCATCTTGTGTAGTGCAAGATCCAGTAATGTAAGAACCTGGAAGGAGATGGCCACCCTGACTGTCCCAGAGAAAAGACATCTGTGCCCATGTGGATCTACTGAAACCGGATTGTGTTGGAATTTTCTTCAAAAGTAAAGGTGTTATAGTCTTTAAAGAACCAATACTTGAATTATAGTATCCATGGCTCACAATACATTAGTTTGGGGGTCGGTGGGATAAATGCCTCTTACATTGCTGGCCAGTGGGAAGAATGTTGTCCTTACAAATAGCCAAAAAGATTATTGGTGTCACCTAAACTGACCTGAGAGGCACAAAATGCTCATTGCTCAAGGAATGAGCCCCAGCAACTTCTGGATGAACCCTGGGTGAGAAACACTGCTATAGAGGATAATAAATACAAAACATTACCAACCTAGATATATTATATATTAAGTTGCATGTGACCACAATATATGGATAAAAAATCTATTCTATATTGGCCTTCATTGCCCCTAACACCAATGCATGCATCCATATCTTCAGTGACTGCTTTTAGCTTGTGCAGTTGGGCTGGAATTTCAGTAGGTGGCAGCACTGTGCAGCACAAAATATTTCTACCAATTCTCCGTGACGTATCTGTTGCCCTGACAACAAAGAACCCCCCCTTGCAGGGAGGTAACAACTAATGCGCATGCGTAAATTCTCCCTAGCACAGATTTGTACGCATGAGCAGTGCCAAGTCCCGTAGGTAGTCTTGCTACCGCGCATGCGCAGTGTTGCTTTTTGATAGAAGCGTGCATATTATTGATAAACATGGAGAGATGTAGGGAATGTATGATGCCTCTAATGTTGTTGCTTTTGGTCCATGAGAACCGTACGAAGTTTTGACACAGCCTCATGTATTTATTCCCTCTTTTTTAGAAATAAACAGCGCCTTCTCTACACAAGTACTCTGTCATTCTTTTCTATGGGCTATAACGATCAACGTACCGCCCATTATCCGGATTGCTATGGCAACTCGTCTTCCCTCCTCCCCTGAGCGCGATGCTAGAATGTCAGGCCCGCCCTCCCTCTCCCGCCCGTTTCCATGGCGATTGGGTGAACCCCGCCTCCTCCAGGCCTCCCGGTCTGTCTCCGCCAGAGGGCGCCCGTTCTCTGGACAAGCGACGGCGCCATTCCGGTGAGCGAGATACCGCCAGATGGCGGCTTAGGATTGCTGCTCCCTGCCAGGCGCGGCCCGGGGGTTATTATTCCTATTATTATTATTATTTGCTATTTACCCGAACCCCCCCATTCTGCACCCCCTACGGTATACGGCGGCGGGTGACTGGATATTATTTATCTAGGCCGGGGCATTTTTTTTTACCCCCCTCCCGGCCGAGGCTTTGTGCCCCTTACCCGAGGACGGGCGGTATCGGGAACCGTACCCTAACCCCGGGCGGACTGTACGAGGAGGACAGGAGGATTCGGGATGTCCTGCCGAGGTAAGGCGTCGGGATGGAGGCCGGAGCGCGGGAACACGGGGGGGGGGGGGGAGGGGAAGGGGCAGGAGGAGGAGGCAGCTGAGGCTTCCCGCCACCGGATCATACCGGCACTCCACCCCCTCCTCCTCTCCCCGGGCCTGTGCCCACCACGGCAATATGGAGGACGGGGTGGGGGAGGCGCCTGAGCGGCATTGTGCTGCTGGAGGGGATGACGTGACCACAGAGCTGCTCCTTATCACTGTTAGAGTGTCAGCTCTGTGGTCCAGGCACTGCTGTTACTTAGGAAGAAGTCACAGGAGAATACTTTTTATCTATGTTGTAGAGTGTCAGCTCTGTGGTCCAGTCTTTATCCTTGTGTCATACAGGGGCCCCTCATAGCTGCCCTCCCCCAATGGGCATCTTAATGGTGGGCCCTTTATATTGGGGTTATGTTACACTTTGCTATGGCCCCCAAAAATATAATATAGAGCAAAAGATTCAGATCAGACTTTCTGAAATGTAATCCGGGGAGCTATCCAGCCGTTTGGGGAGCTCAGCTGTCACTTTTAATTACGCCCCAAAATAAGAGCGGGGTGAATAGATTGGTACGTGGGTAGCGTGATCTTCAGAAACGTAATTTTACCATGACATCTATAAATAGGAGAGGCCCATAGATTGGAACTGTGATCTTCAGAAACGTAATCTTGGCACCTTTACCATGGCGTCTATAAATAAAATCGGAGATGGCCCTAGATGAGTATTCAGGCAGACAAGTTTCAGGATTGTAATCCTTGGACCTCAGCTGTCCCTTTATCAATACACCCCAAAAAGGGTGAGTGGGGTAAATAGATCGGTGTTGGAGGCCATGGACTTCAGAAATGTAATCTTGGGACCTCAGCTGTCACTTGACCATTGCAGCCCAAAAAGACATGAGTTAGGTATAGCGGTATATTATTATACAGTATTTATATAGCGCAAACATATTACACAGCGCTGTACAAAGTCCATAATCATGTCACTGTCCCTCAAAGAAGCTCACAATCTAATGTCCCTACCATAGTCATATCTTATTAGCACAGCCCAAGGTCAATTTTAGGGAGAAGCCAATTAACCGAACTGCATGTTTTTGGAATGTGGGAGGAAACCCACGCAGACTCGGGGAGAACCTGCAAACTCCATGCAGATATAGATGGCATTTTGGCACTTCAGCTGCCTTTTAATGTAGTAGAAGCCAGTAGATTGGTGTAAGGGATATATACAATTTCAGAATTTAAATCCTGTGGCCTCAGCCGTCACTTTACCATAACTTCTGAAGCTAATAGAAGCCAACATAGGGGTGTCATAAAGTCTGAGGTTCTGAAATGTAATCCTGGAACCAGTCCACCTTTTTTAAAGGCTCAGCTGTCAGTTTAACTTTGCCCCCCAAAAAGAAGTTGCAGTAGTTGTTTTGTTGGCATATTGGAAAACGTGGGACTCTCACTTAATTCTGGAATAATGTTTGGCTTCCTGACTCGGAGATGATACACACTTAGCGTGTAGATTGTCAGCTCTTGGACACAATCCTTCCCCTGTCCTTTGGTGTCTTTAGGTAAGCTGTCCGCTGACTTCTCTCCTTGCCGCAACTCTTCATAGAAGTGTCAGGGTGAAGATTTTCTAGGGCCTCAGCTGTCAGTTTAACTTTGTAACTCAAAAAAGGATAGCACTGATGTGGTGGAAAATCCATTCTATAGATAATGAATGCTGAGAGAGTTTTGTTTTTTTGCTACACCTCTGATACACTGATTGATTTCCAGATCACCAACTTGCCTTCTTGTGTCTTTGTTCCTGGCTGCTCTTCTATTATATGTTTCTGGCCATGTGTCTCGGTCTAGGAACCCCAGAAAAAAGAACGATCTCCTCCAGATGTTGGTTACTTTAGGGTTCTTTTCCTGTGAGTTGGCACAGCCGCCATGGTTCTTAGTATTGGTCCTTTTTATGATACACACCTAGCCATGGTTCTTGGAATTGGTTCTTTTCATGTCATTTAATCCTAGAGGATTTCTCAATCAGTCGTTAGCAAATTAATCTAGAATTTTTTCTATTTTTTGCTCTTAAATAGGCTTGTGGCTGTTTAATGATAAAATACATTTATGAATCTTTGTTACAAAATGTCATCTATGGGGTACAGGGATAGAAGCCCTTTTCATTTTGGTTTGGCATTGTTGATGTCTACTTTGCAACTTTATTTACGGATAAATCCCGCTACCAATGCCCCCTGTAGATCTTCAGATTCCACCTTGGTTACACATAAAGCTCTGTATATTTTACTCTAATTTAGAATATGTTCATCAGATTGTTTTCAAGTTGGTGTGAGATGTTTTGTTCTGCACAAAAATAATGACCTGATGATACAGAGAACATATATTTAAAGAATTGTGTAGTTGTTGTGAGTTGCATAAATGAATGTGATGACTAAGGGGCATTGCAAATATACTTGATTCTCCATGATAGGGAGGTGGAGATGTTTTATGTCATTTACGTTTGATTCTTTCTGTGTGTGCATTGAATGATATATGACTGGCAGTTTATGATATTTCATGATCATTGCAATGAAAGAACAGATTGTAAATATGTGTCAGTATTGGATACCTTTGTGCATCTGTATACAATGTTATTATGTTCTGTATTTTGGTTGTGGCAAAAATTTGCATGACAAGTAAAACAAACATAAACATAACTGGATGAGAAAAAGATCGGCACAATTGGATTGTAGTTGGTAAAACATAAAGGTCCCACTTCATATCTGTATGGTTCTTTAGATGAAATTCCTTTATGTACTGGCCTTGTGCTTTTAGCAAGAAGTGTGACTTCGGAATCAGAACCCAAATTTTGGATTTAGAAATATGTTGGGTGTTAAGAAAAAATAGATCAGTGCTATTTTTAAAACTTTTTTTTATGTATGTTATATATTTCTGATCAGCCAAATCATTGAAACGCCTGCCAAATATTGTGTCCATCTTGTTTCACCAAAACAGCTCTGATCCATCAAAGGATGGACTTTATATAACCCCATAAAGGTGTCCTGTGGTATCTGGCAACAAAGCTTTGTTAGATGTTTTAGGTCACCCTGCCTTCCCCCTATAGAACATCCTATTGTCACCTTTTCTCCAAGAAAACAATGCACACCCACCTGGCCATTCACATGGAAATGTCCGCTTCTTCCATTGCTTTATATTCCACATATAAATTAGTGGTGGACACCTTGACTAATCTGCACACAAACAAAAGAAATTTGTTTCTCTACACCTGGACTAATCTGCACACAAAAGAAAATTGTTTCTCTACAACTGCCACATCCCTGATTTGATATATACACAAAAGCAAATGGAAAATCATAGAAATTTTTAGACCGTAATATATACAAAATGTTACAAGAGTACAGATTTTGAAGTTTTATTATAAACATATTTTAAAATACTAACATTTATTTTATATATTCTTAAAACACAAAAATTTAAAAACCATACCACCACTTCGGTGTGTAACTCCAGACAGAATAGTGGACTCCAGTTCATTCAATGAACATGATCGCACATGTTTCTTAAGACGGGCATTCCGTGTTTTAGCTATTTGTTTTACTATAGCTCTTTTGTGACATTGGTGCGGTTGGTGCTCAACCTCCCCCTCACTCATAAACCTGTCAACCACTTTAGGTAGATAACTCCTAGATTGTAAGCTCTTTGGGGCAGGGTACTCTCCTCCTCCTGCGTCACTGTCTGTATTTGTCTGTTATTTGCACCCCCTATTTATTGTACAGCGCTGCATAATATGTTGGCGCTATATAAATCTTTTTTATTATCAATAATAGTAATAATATTAACCTCTGCACAGGGAGAACTTGCCTTTCTGGAGATTCTCTGATCCAGTCCTCTAGCCATTACGATTTGGACCTTTTCAGTGTCACTTAAATCCTTGCATTCGTCCTGCTCTCAACACCTTTAGGATTCATTTACTTGTAGGCTATTATATCCCACTCCTTGACAGGTACCATTGTAACAAATAATAAATGGTATTCACTTCACATAGCGGTGGTTTATTGTTGTGGTTGATTTGTGAATATTTTAAAATGAGACTGAAGGACAAAACCTCAATTCACCTTTAGACCATAAGCAAGCATAAGAAACTTAAAACAAGGCACGTGTTTACATTGTTATTTATAATGTGTGGTTTTACCATGGAGCCAACATTTAAATAATGGTTTCCTAATAAAAAAGTAAACTACTGTAATATTGTTTATGTGCAGAAATGATGCCGAGTATGTTGAGTCTGGAAGCTCAGGATAGTTCTGTCTGATGTTGCATGATCTTCTTTTTTAAATGGGTTGAATTATAGCTATGATGTATTAATAAATGTTTATTTGTATAATTTATTTCCTAAAGTTATAAAACTCTCGTTGCAGATTTTATTGCTGTCTTTGTTCCATGCTCTTTGTCCTGATGACTATTGTTCATGTCATAGAAACTGATGGAGAACCTCTTATTTTATTTATCACCATAGTAGGAAGTGAAAACACATATAACTAAAAGGAGATACCCCTTTTTATGGAAACATTTTCTCTGGGATCTTTGTGTTTGCTACACACCAATTCTGTTTTTTGCTTCCTTTAGTCATGGTTTCCATACAAAGCACTGATCTATTTGCACTATACACCAACAATTCTGGATTGAATAGATTTGTTCTTTGGGGCAGAAAGGAAATATTTGCATAGCTTTTCCTGCTGCCTTAAAAAAGAGAATAATCTTATGTTCTCTGTCTGCTCTCCATCTAGAGCAGGGGTGTCAAAACTCAAATACACAGTGGGCCAAAATTAAAATCTTAGACAAAGTCGCAGTTACAATTGTAACTGTACATTCAGTAGCCGCTACTACAATTCCCTGCATCTATAAAACAGTCCAATGCAGGGCTACGCAGAGGCAGAAAGCCCGCTGGTCTATAGACACGAGTGGTGCTGGGAATTGTAGTACCCGCGCTATTTCAATGCAGCGGCGGGCCAGCTGCAATTTATATTAGGATTCCTTTGGAGCCCAAAAAACGGACGTTGCGGGCCAGAGTTTGACACCCCTGATCTGGAGACTATTTTAAACATAAAATTATTGTTTTCTGTAAACTTCAATTTTTGTTGAGGTTAGTATTCTGGTGTCATATGACAAATAATGAAATCCATAGAAGGAGAACTTTAGGTATTGGCATGTAAAGTACAAGATTGTAAAGGTTTGAATTTTGTGTTGTTGCCTTGTTGTGGATAGCCGGTGCACATACGTTGAAATAATATAGAATGAAGAATATGTTGTTTAGGCAAGCCCTTGTTCTACATAATGAATATTGTTATATTATAATATGAATGTAATTAGGAGTGTGTGTATATTATAATGTACTATTTTTCATTATAGTGCGCAGTGTGTTCTTGTTGATATTGGATTTATTGAATTGGGTCAACAATCTGTTTTGTATTTTTATGTAACATATGCACATTGGATGGAATTGGTTGATCATTTTATAGAAAATAACTTCTAATTTCTGTATCTGGTCCACTCTAATCATTTTCAATTGTAATTACAATCACTTCAAATTCATCCTAGACTAGGTTGACAACAAGTATTTGATGTGCCATCTGCTTGTTTGATATTTGATCAGCGTTGCAATTTGTTTTTGCTGTTAGCTTTTATTGAAATATTAATTGTAACACAAAGTGGGTTATGCTGCAATAATTTCTATATCCACATCTCAGTATATTAGTGGAAGAATGTCTCTTATATTAGAATATATATATTTACTAAATCCCAAAATGTATACTGAAAGATGAACAAGCAAGCACCAATGGGGAAATCAGCCATGCAGGCCAATGGCACCTAAACTATTGCCCTGCCTTTTAAGCAACATTTGCACATTTGTTACTTGGCTTCAGTTCAGGAATT
Source organism: Pyxicephalus adspersus (assembly GCF_032062135.1). Lineage (NCBI taxonomy): Eukaryota > Metazoa > Chordata > Amphibia > Anura > Pyxicephalidae > Pyxicephalus > Pyxicephalus adspersus. The sequence continues at coordinate 27,269,059 of NC_092861.1, read as the reverse complement.
CAGTCCTTTCTTCTTCTCCTGTATTATTCTCTCACTTCAGTCTGGCTCAGTTTCTCTCTTTCCCCTTGGCCCCGATTTATTAAAGTTCTCCAAGGCTGGAGAGAATACACTTCCATCAGTGAAGCTGGGTGATCCTGCTAAAACCTGGAATTGATCTGGTCCAGCATTGAAAACATTTGCTAACAAACAACTAACAAAAAGCTTAACTTTTAGGAAATCCACTCCAGGTTTGCTGGATTACCCAGTTTACTGATGAAAGTGTATCCTCTTCAGCCTTGGAGAACTTTAATAAATCAGGGCCACCAGGTTTTGTCCAGCCCCCATTTCCTGTTACACCTGGCATACCAGTCCATTTCCATATCAATGCAGGGATAAACATTAAAGGTAAAACAAAAATTATAACTACACTCATCTAAGTGATTTTTAAATTTGCTATAAAATCATAAAAATTACTGTAGCAATACAAATAAGTGGTGTCACTTAAATTAATCCAAGAGGCACAAATTTCCCATTGCTCAAAGAACCCCTAGCAACCTCTGGAGGAATCCTGTTTAAAAAAACACTGTTTTACATATACAAGAAATATTACCTGCAATGTATTTTGCTTGGCACGGTTCAAGTCCAAACCAAATATCAAACTATTCGGCACACACACACAGGGAAGCTTGTTTAGGGCTTTAGGTTTTAATCCAGGAATTTCTGTAGTATTCATGTTTACTATATATCCTGGTGTCTGTAATGCAGGGAACACCTTGCTTCCTTTCACATCCCCTGGATATTAAAGTATCAGTACTAATAACCTACAATTGCCTTGCCCTCCTTGGACATTTAGGTCTGATGGGCAGTTTGTCATTCAGACCGAGAGATTTCAGATTTACAGATTTTTTAATGTGACATTTTGGATCTGCATACTTGTTTCCAAAAACTTTTGTGCTAATATGTAAAGTAACATAAAATAGGTGGTTGGCAATGGCAGGAAAGGCTTACTTTAAATATTTGTATTACAAACAGCGCTCACAACACTACTTGACTAAAGCGAAAAGTCTGCTAGGTGAAAGCTTCACTTATACTGTGTACATTTTTCATGAATACTCCATTTATTTGCTCAGCTTATAAAGCTGTAGGCTTTATATAAATATCTTGCATTAAAATGGTTATGTTTCCTAAACATAAATATCCCTGTTTCTGCCTTAATAGATATGCATTGGATTCATTTGAGAGAGGCGTGATGGGTTTGCTAACCTGCTAGTTCTTGTTTGACTGCAATTTCCATTCTTCCAAAGCAAGGTTTACTAACAAGTTGTTCAGTGACTTTAGCAAACCCTGAGGCTATACATATTCTGCTAATGGTTGCTTTAAATGAGTGTGCAAATGTTGTACAGCAATCCTCTTTTATAATGCCAAGGTTTTACTGCAATCCTCTCTTCTCACATATAATTACCAGTGATGGATGATATATTGGCTTCATATGTATAACTTGTGCTCTAATGTCACCTCTGCATTGTTCCTCATTAAGAAAGATGCCCATTAGTTACAAATACCAATGCTCTGGTGCCTCGGTTCTTTTCTTTTGTGATTATTTACTGGCCATTCCTGTGACTGGATTAGTGGTTATAGCACAGACCCACCTACGTCACATTGTTAGTATGTTACTGGCATGACCAATAATGGCTTAATTTGCTAATAATAAATGACTGGATTTGCTAAATGGTCATTACATAAAGTCTATTATGTTCCCCCTAGAAGCAGGGTAAAATAGAGGTTTGCATCTAAATAATGGCTGCCAATGCATTCAACATCCAACTAAGATGTTCTGGCTTTTTAGATTGGTAATTAGAGGTAAGGGATGTTGTTTGGTTTACACCACTGCTCCTGCCATCCTCTTTAGTAACATTCTCCAGAAGCACCACCAGAATTGGCTATGACATTTCCGGAACACTATTTGTTTCCAAAGGAAATCACATTAACCACCCGACCGGTAAACCCGACCTTGGTTCGGGTTTATTGATTTTGCAAAAATCGATAAACCCAACTTTTCTCACTGTGTAAATCCCATCACTTACCTGGTCCCCGCTGCGATAAGGTTAGCAGGTATAGGATCCGTTCTGTCCAGCGTCGATCGCTAAAAAAAAAAAAAATACTCGCCTTCTCCCCGCAGCTCCTCCGGACATGTCTTCTCTCTTTCTTCATCCGGCGTGTGCAGTGACGATCACCGGGGTTTCCCGGTGACGTCGCTGCATGCGTCGGGGCAGGAGGCGGGGCGGGAAATTCAAAATCCTTTGCATGGAACTCAATGCAAAAAAGCTGTATTGAGTCCAATACAAAGAAATCCTTATATAATATATATTTAATTGTATTATATATATTATATAAGCTACTGTACAGGTACACTACATTATACACTATTTTTTTTTTTTAAAGAATACACTATACTTTTTTTTACTATAAATACACTAAACTTTTTTGAAGATTTTTTTTAAAGATTTTTTTTTTATGTTTTATAAAAAAAAAATGTATTATTAAATTGATAAAATTTTGAACATATTTCGGTGAGTTATGCGGTAATTCGGTGAATTATAAGTAATTATTGAGTAATTCAGTGAATTATAGCCTACAATCTAAAATAAATTTCCATGCAAAAAATTTAACACTTTTTGCATGGAAGTTTGGAAAGAATTAGAATACCCGGCGTTCGCGTACGCGTCCCTCGTAGCAGGAAATTCAAATATTTTGTATTGGATTCAGTACAAAGTCCTTTATCCAATCCAATACAAAATAATACAAAATATATTTATGTGGTTTTGTCTATAGGTATGTGACATTGGACTGTTGGACACTAGGGAGGTGTTTTAGAAAAATATATTACTATACAGTATACCGAATTATCGCATTTTCAGTATTTTTCATTTATTTATGTATTCTTGTTTAGGTTGATCTTTGTGTATTTTATTTAATTTTATTAAAAGTATTTTTTTTTTACATGATTGTGTGTTTCAAACATTTTTTATATTCATGATATCTACTAGACCCTTGTTCGGACATATTTCTGTAAGTTACAGGTCTACAATTTAAAAAAAAAAAATTCATGAAAAACAGTGTAACGCTTTTGGTACAGAAATCTAGATATCAGTGTAACGCCCAGGAGGTTAATAGAGTTGTAAAATTCTCCCTTCAACATAAAAAAAGGTGCATTTAAAGTATTTACCAATGTCCCTGCATGAGATGTACACATATCTTTGTGCAGTGGGGGGTAGACAAAATAATGGAAACATCAAATGAAATGGGTAACAATACATGAAATGGCAGATGCTGTCACCCATATTACTGCCTCTGGTAATAAAAAGTTACTGAATTCAAGGTAGCCTAATATTGGTTGAAGCTATGGGAGGAGAAAACTGGTCAGCAAACAGTGTTTTTTTTCCCTAGATTTGTAGTGCTGGTATAACTTTGTATCCCACAACCTCTCTGGAGAATGGGATTATAGCTTAAATTTCTTTTGCATATTAGAGACAGTTGAGCGGTCTGAGCAATTCACACTGCGTAAACATAACAATCTTGCTATATGAGCAGGAGGGAAGTACGGGGTTTTCCATTCCATTTACATAAACAATGGCTTTCAGTCATCTCTGTCCTTGGACCCAATGCTACACTGTTGCCAGTAAGACAATACACTGGTATGCTGTTTGGTCACATATTGCTAAACTCGCCTTCTTTTTGCCCAGCAAGTTAGTGCTGTAGTTTGCAAGCTTTGAATGTTCAGGTGAAACTGGTAATTAAATTTCACACTTGATAAATTTGAGCCCTTCCTGAATTCAGTAGCCTGGTGTTTGGTAGAAAATCCAGTGGAGTGAATGCACCAGGGAGTCTTCCTACACACTTTTTTGTTTTCCAGAAATCGGTGAGTATTGTGTTTTACATGCTAGACCAAGGGTTGCCCACACTATTTTGTCTTGCGAGCTACTTTTAAAATGACCAAGTCAAAATGATCTACCAACAATAAAAACTTTGACTTATAACTCCTGTTCGCGGTAGAGTTTATTTTGAAATGACTTGTGTGCTTTTCAAATAGAAAGATTTTCATATCTAATGTTGGATAAAAAAATTGGGACCTATTCCAGATTATTTAACATTAAGAAAAGCATCTCTTTTACCAAAGTTCTAAAATGTAAAACTGGCAGACTGTAAAGGCAAAAGTGTTTTCCCGGTCTCGGCCCGTAAACTGTTATGCGGAGTGTTCAGTGACCTCAAAAAAGAAACCTTGTCTCCTTTCTGTTTGTTGCAACAACAATTTTCACATATGATATGTGTATTTAACTTATTTTGTGTGTTACTTACCTGTAAAAGCCTCCCTGGTATAGACATCCAAAAGTCCTGGGCGATCTTAGAGGTGATGTAAACTCAAAAACAAATAACCGATGTACAATATTATTTCTATTTGTTCCTTCCATTGCAAATACCTAAAAGGTGACGTAGGGAAGGCTGGAGAGCTAGGCTCTCTAGAAAATAGACATTCTCTAAAGAGAAGATTGCTGTGACTGACATTTAGGAAGGGGGCTGAGCTTGGCAGATGGCTCCCTGAACATGTCAAATTTGTTAACATCTTCCAAAGCAAATTACAAGCGAATAAATTGTGAAAACATCCTACCATTAAAAATTTAAAAAATACTTGATTTATACTTGTGCTCTCAACTGACCGACCATTTTAGGTTTCTCCAACAAGCTTTTAAATAGATTTTGCAAACTGCTTAAAACCAAAACCAGGATTGGCATTGTAAATAAAAATCAATATTTGAAATGGGCTGTTGGCTTTAAACAAACTTAAGAAGCTTTTGGACTACTGTGACATGTGAGAAGAATTGCTCCACAGCGTCTGCAGCTGCATACAGTGGTCAGTGAGGGTTTTCTTTAAAAACATGAAATATTTCTCACTGAAAAGCCTAAGGCTTACGTACACACGTGCAATGGTTCTCATCCGATAATCGCCTCAGGGCTGATATCGGACGAGAATCTTGCATGTGTACAGCTCTCATCGTCCAAACAATCATCCTGGTGGATCCACAGACGATGGACAACGAACGATCGCAATGTAAATGACAGGGGAGAGAGCACACCAGGGTGCTGCTCCGTCGTGTTCCCCTTTCCATAGAACACAATAGTGCTGTATGTACTGAGCTCATTCATGCATCGTTCAGTCTTGTCATTGGAAAAGATGGTGAAAGATCCTTTCCAACGACTATTATTGCACGTGTGTACGCAGCCTAAGCCTCCAGCACACTTCTTGTGAATAGATGATTGATTCCTTTTTCTGCTGTTTCCTTCTGACCTGTGCATTTAAACACAAAAAGAACGTTTACATGCGTTTTTAAAAAAACGTCCATGTAGACCTAGCCTTAAGCTACGTACACACTTCCAATTATTATCGTTGGAAAACGAACGATCCTGCACGATATCTACGAACGATCGTATAGCACCGATCCTGCACATAGAGATAACGACACGATCGTTCGTAGATATTGTACACACAATAGATACGATCATTTGAGCGATAGAGGAACTATGTGCCCAACAGGAAAGTGAACGAACGTTCGTTCATTACGCATGCTTAGCCCATGGACGATCAACGAACGACCGTACACACGAACGATGTTCAACGATCGTCATCCGATCCGCCGGTCCGGTCGTTCGTTTCCAACGACTTTCCTCGTTCGTCGGCGTCGTTGGTTACTTTTTTACGAACGATTTTTTGCCCAATCGATCGTTCGTCGTTCGTTTTGAACGATAAAAATTGGAAGTGTGTATGCACCTTAAGGGAGACCAGTATCCATCACTTCAGGAACTGTAGAATGCAGATAACAAGCTTCTATTGCTCAACTTGCCAAGGCATGGGGCAGATTTTTTTCATTATGAAAATGTGAGCTGAAACTTATGGGGCAGCTGTTGAGTCTGATTTGTTTCTTTGATGTTTCTGGTATTAAACTTCTGTAGCCAGAGCTAGCAAATATGGAACACTGCTAACCCTATTTCAGCCCACTGCCCTTCATCTTAAGAAAAACTCCAGTATTTTGTAGAGTAAACCCTTAAGTGCCCAGGAGACTGGTTTAAATTTCATGTTTCCTACAAATATGTAGAATATACTATAGTTGGAACATCTAGCGGTACAATCTAGTTTAGCTTTTGTAGTGTGTGGGTGTGTAAAATGTGTACTACAAAATATATAGCCTCCAGTAATTGCTGGTGCTGCTGTGACAACTCAAGCTTTGGATCATAAAGTGAAAGCTAACTTTACTTGAACACAAAAGCAATTATTTATTGACCTCTTGAAATTTTCCAGATAATTACTTCATGGCTGCAGCAGATGGTATTAAGCCAACCAGGGCTTTCAGTTTTCATATTTAGTTCTGAAATAAAATCTGCAGCTGGTGAACACAAGATATCTGTATAATGTACCATGTGTGTATATATTTTGAGACATACATTACTGTTTTTTTTTTCTTTTGCTTTTTTATTTATGAAATCTTAGCAGGTCAGAATCAGTCAGCTAGACCCAACCATATATTAGTGTAGAATCTATCATCTGTGACAGATGCTGATTCTTCTTTTTTTCAATTGGTTGCAGGTAACGTAACGTCCAAAGTCTAGGTACAGGTTCTCTATTTACATATTATTAAGCATTAAAAGCAATATTGCCAGCCAAATATGAGCTCTAGCTATATAAACTGTGAACTAATTAAAGTTCAGTTTACAGTAAATTACTCATGTTGGTGTTTTCTGAATGGCACCGCACTGCATTGCATTGTTTTGCAATAAATTTCCACTGTACTTCTTAACATTTGTGTCTCAAAGTATACCTAAAGTAATGATGTCTCTGGTTCTTTTCAACAAATAATCTAACTTTCACTTTCTCGATTCTCTCAGTCCTCAGTGCTTAACCTTCCCCCATCCTTCTTATTTAATTAAAGTCGAAGTCCACTTACCAATAAGTGCTGACAACATTTTTTTCTTCTTCTGTACAGTTAACCGCCAGTACAAGTTGTATACTGATTGTTTAGACTTGGGATGTAATTTATTTGCATTTTTGTTTTCCAGTAATGCTGTTTTATTGTTTGCTTTGCTTAAATTAACCTATTGTGGATTTGTGGTGGAAATTAAGTGCCAGAAAAAGAGTCCCTCTGCTGTAACATAACGGGGGATAACCCTTCCTTGTTGATTTATTAAAGCTCTCCAAGGCTGGAAAAGATACTCTCATCAGAAAACCTGGAATTCATTTCTGTAAAGTCATTGCCTATTTGTTAGCAAATGTTTTCAATCCTGAACCAGATCCATTCCAGGTTTCCTGGGTCATTCAGGTTCACTGAAAGTGTATCTTCTCCGGCCCATTGTGTTTATGTTGAACTGTTTTCTAAAGCTACATAAAATATATTGTGAATGGGTTCTTCATTTCATTAACATAATAGTTTCAGTATAATTCACACTTACAATGTAAATATCCATATAATTACACTTTCAGTTTGCTTATATTTATGGTAGAAAGGCTGTAATTCCTAAAATAAAGTAATAGCAATGTATCCACTTTAATCGTTATGCTTTATGAGTACTTTATATGAATACTCATGTTTGTCAACTTGGATATTCTAATGAACCTGATTGGGGTGCAGTTCTGTTTAATAGATGATTAGCTGTTGTATTTATTATTTTCCAAAGTAACAAAAGTAAAACATTGAAAATAAATCAGTGGATATCCAAACAATATTCAGTGAAATATGTAACTTTTGTATAATAGAAAGTGGAAAAAAGACCTGTTTATTTTACCCAGAATTTCCAATACCTTTACACAGGATTCACATATATATCTAATTACTAAGAAAATGGCTCCTGGGTGAAAGTTGTGTAAATATTGTTTTTCAAAAAATCTGGCAATGCCCTTAGGTTATAGGCTTAGCCCTTCAGTGTAAATCAGGTGGCATAAAGTATGGAGAGGATGTTTTATGTATTGATAACCTGCACAAGGGCAATGACAATGGGTGAGATTTAGCACTGTTACATAGCAGCACACGGTCAATGTCATGTCCATTATGTGCTCCTAGTGATAATAATTTACCCAGCAGCTTGTTTTCTTCTAAAGAGGAGAGATGTGCTTGTTTAAACTCAAGAATGCTTTCATAATGAATGTTTGTGTGGGAATCTAACATGCTCAATACACATCTGTTATGCTGTGGCATCCAAACACTAAGCTTTGCAAAATTCCTAGATATTCTAACCTATTTGGTATCTGGCTTGTCACCTAAAGCTATTTTACATTGAGTTGGATGTGAGCTGTACAGATTACAAGTTTACATAAAAATAGAAACTTGTCTTAGGATACCCATGGCTTTCAGCTAGTTACTAGTAGATGACCTCATTACAAATTGCTCTTTCTCAAGGGAAAAATTGTGTTCATGTGCAAAACACTACCTTAACAGCTGTTACTAAAGAAGTTACAAAGTAGCAAAGGTTGCCATTGACTGAACAGAAAACAAATGTTTTCATGAAAATATATATATACCCTCTGAACTGGTTTCTAATTATTGTAATGCTATTCATTGTTAAACTGAAAACAAATTAGTGCAGTAGCACACACACACATATTGCATATTTATTTCAGTTCTTCAAAAAGAAGAGCCATGAGGGTAAATTGTTTCTTAATGAAGCCCTCTCAGGAAATTGCAAAATATACATAAATATTCTACTTTATTGGCCTTTGTGAGTAATAGATAACCGTGCAGTCATTTTGCATTAGACAATTTGTGCATGCTTTACATCGACGTGTTTATTTCTATTTAGGTTATTGGAACAAAATAAATATGTAAATATGCATCATGTTACTCTAGCTTTCCCTGTGATGTCCCCAGACAAATGCATACTTATGATACCAGCACTCCTTTTTCACAATAATGTGTTCTCGTCTTCTGCTTCTACCTTGCATCTAAGAAAATCTGTTTTTTTTTTACACTTTTAAACAGCAGATCTGGTATACCTCCACCTCTCTCTCTCGCCTTTACCTGTATAGGTAGGAACCTTGTCAGGAAATCTCTAGTAGGGCTACAGACAGCAATAAATATTTGGGTGTTGAGTAGGGGAAAGCTACTATATCTGTCAGAATTATTGTATTGTGTGTCCCTTTGGAAGTTTTCATTTATCTTGTGTCCTTAATAAATTCTGTCCCCAGGATAGGAAAATACTAAATTCTCCCTACAAAGGCCGCTTTTATTACTTCAAAAACGCCAAGAAATTTGCCATAAGCTTTTCGAAACTGTAAATGCTTTATAGAACTTTGTGATGCGTGAGCATGTAGTTTGTCAGTAGTTTTCTTGACACATGTCCCTCTGTGAGGGACATAGGGTTTAATATCTTTGGTATCAAAGAAGTGAGGTTTTTCATTTTATGGACTCTTTACATTAAAATTGTCAGGACTTTTGTAACTTCTCATGTCCAACCCATCCATGAAAATGGCAATTTTGGAATTGTGTCTGAATGCGAAGTATACTGATGTAATATGGCAAGTACCACAGTAGGCCAATTAAGGCACCTTTACCTCCAGAAACGGAGATAACGTTTAACCATACACAAATTGTTCTTTACAGAACAGTTTATTTCAGGCATTTAAATTCCACCTCCGCTAACTGTTTTGTTTAACATTTCCAGCTATATTGAATTGTTTGTTTCAATTTGTCCTTATTGGTATTTGTAGAAGATAATACATACAGATAAGATGCAACATTGGATAAAATACAGAAAAAGATTACGGGCAGAGACAAGGAAATAGAGAAGTTGGTCATGAGGATATAACAATACTCAACTAATATATAGACTATAAAAGGAAGTTAGGATTATATCTCAAGGTTTGAAACCAAACAGACATGATAATGAACCTTTGAATTCAAACATTTATTCAAAAGAGCATTGTAAATTGTGATCCCTGATGGTATCGAGATATTGTGGATTGAGAGATATTCAATCCACAATGGATATTAAGTTTAAGCTAATATTATTGGATGAATTATATGCTCTCATTACTTTCTTCTATTTATTCTTTCTTTTTCTTTTGTGACTTTTGTTTGTCACTAATTTTGTGAGCAAACTCTATTCTTCCATCCAATATTGGATTTTTTTTTATCTCCTGTTTCTTTAGAGCACGTGGAATTGATATAGATGCCCTAAACTATACACTCCTTTCTGACCTTGGACAATTTTTTATTTTTTTTTTTTAAATAACATCCATTTGTCTTTGTGAATATTTCCTATAATTAGAAAAAACAGGAAGTGTGAGGAAAGTTTTTTCCCTGCTGTCCATCTGTTAAGGATGCACGGAAATAAATGAGCACTATACACTAGTAAACATTAGTTGTGTTCCTTCTGCCTGCGTTTAAATATTCTTGATTGAAATATTTTTGTGACATCCTCTTGTGTTTCCTCTCTTTATTCGATTAATGGAGTGTAACTTAATTTATATTCACTTTTATGTTTGGCAACTTTTCCTGCTTTGTCATGATGAATGAATTTCTGACATGGAAGTGTTTCTGATCGATGCCTAAAATGAAGAATTTTAATAAAACGTTATTATACGTTACGTTATATAAAGCGTTAATTTTAATAACGTTTTTAATAAAACGTTAGACTCTTTAATTAGGAATTATCTTCGCACTAATTTTCAGGTGCTATAAAGCCCCACTTCAGATGCTAGAAAGCCATTATTTAAATTAGGGAAATTATGTCAGTCATGTAAAATATAGTTAACATTTTAAAATTAGAAACCTTGATTACTAAATATAGACAATTATACACAGAGCTAATGTGCTTTCCATTTACTTTAAAAACCCTGACTTAAAATCTGCTGACTTCACAGGTAATTTAGCATGTGTGTATAGAAGTCCTGTTTATTCACAAACTAATGGACTGGCCAAACATAAGAGTATAAATTGAAATATTAATATTATTATTATTATACTGTTATTGGTAACAGTTGTATGTCAGGGGGAGATTTGGAATTTGAGGGGGGATGATGATGAGTTCTGTTTTATCCAGGTTGAGTTTCAGGAATCGGTCAGACATCCATGATGATATGACTGACAGGCAGCATGATGCCCTATCCAGGACTGAGGGAGACAAGTTAGGGGTGGACGGATAGATTTGAGTGTCATCAGCATACAAATGGTACTGTAAGCCAAAGGAGGATATGAGACTTCTAAGAGAGGAGGTATGCAAAGAAAAGAGAACCGGTCCAAGGACTGACCCTTGGAAAACACCAACAGGGAGGAGAGTGGGCGAGGAGGAGTTACCATTGAAAGAAACTTGAAAGGAGCGGTCAGACAGATAGGAAGCAAACCAAGAGAGAGCGGTGTCACTGATACCAATGGAGCGCATGATTTGTATTAAAAGGGGGTGATCAACAGTGTCAAAAGCAGAGGAAAGATCAAGGAGAAGAAGGAGCAGGGAAAAGTTACCTTGAAACTTGGCTCTGATAAGGTCATTGGCCATTTTAGTAAGAACTGTTTCAGTGGAATGGGCAGCTCGAAAACCAGACTGGAGAGGGTCAAGGAGAGAGTTGGTACTCAGGTAATCGGTGAGTCTTCTGTAGACAAGGCATTCAAAAAAATTGGAGACATATGGGGAAAGGGAGAGATTACAAGGTAGGAAGGGGTCCAGTGATGGTTTCTTTAAGATAGGGAGAATTATGGCATGTTTGAGGGGTATGTACCAAGTTGAGAGGTATGTACCAGTAGAAAGAGAGAGTTTGAATAGTTTGGTTAGGGCAGGGGCCAGGGTGGAGGAATGGGCACGGGAATTGGGTCAAGCGGACAGGTAGTAGACAGAGATGATGAGGGAAAAAAAGAGACTTCGTCCACAGTAACAGGGCTGAGGGAGGTCAATGATAATTTACAGGTCAAAGGGGTGGGTATGGTTGGAGAGGCTCGCTGAGCAGAGACATCATGTCTGATTTTTGTAGATTCTAAAGTAGATGGCAATGTCTTGGGCAGAGAAGGATGTTGTGGGGGGGAACAGGTGTGTGGAGTTTAGGAGGGAGCCAATTGTTCAGAAGAGGTTGCGTGGGTTGGAAGCTTAAGAGGAAATGATTGCAGAGAAATAATTTGGCTTGGTGACAGTGAGCTTGGCTTTGTAGTCCATGAAGTCAGCGCTAAGGTCAGATTTTTTTCACTTGTGCTCAGCTGCATGAACAGTCTTTTGTAGCTGTTTGGTGTGATTGTTGTGCCAGGGTCGGGGGTTGGCAGGGTGGGGGGTACTGGAAGGTGGCAGGGGCTACTTTATCCAAAGCCAAGGAAAGAGAGTGGTTTAACATGGTGACAGCTTCATCTGGGGAGGTGATTTTGGAGAGGGTTGGGGTTAGGGACGCAAGGCAGTTTGAGAAAAGTTTGTGGTCAAGGTTATAGATATCTCTCTGCCATTAACCAAGTCTGGGATGTGGCACAGGGTTTGATAGGCTGAAGGTGATAAGGTTGTGATCAGAAAGGGGAAATGGTGAGTTGTCAAGGAGGGCGAGGGTGTTCAGTTTGGCAGCCACAACGTTGGACGTGTGCCAGGTACATTGTTCTGCAAAAAAAGGATCCCTTTGGTCAACTTTCCAGGGTGTTTCCTCTTACTTACCTCCTTCAGCTGGTCCAGGAGGTTAGCATAATACTGTCCAGTGATACTATAGCCCTGAGGTAGGTAGTCCACCAACAGAATTCGGTGTCTGTCCCAGAAAACAGACGCCATGACTTTTTGGATGATTTCTGGGTTCGAAACTTCTTCGGGGGCGGGGACCCGCTGTGGCGCCCTTCCTTTGACTGTTCCTTGGTTTTTTGGATCATAGATGTGGAGCCAGGTTTCACCCTCCGTCACTAACCTAGCCAAAAAGTCTTATGCAGCTTCAAAATGGGCAAAAACAGCTTTGGATGCTTCCTTCTTCTGATCACTATTCAAACATTTCAGCACCCACCACATGTCTCGGATAGTGGTGATAACAAACCCAACACGCTCCCGTGAGATGTCAAGTATCTGGCTTATCTTTTTTGTGGATATCCGTCAGTTCTCAATAATCAGCTCATGGACAGCATCGCAGGTTGCC
>NC_092861.1:27172923-27255507 GCF_032062135.1 Pyxicephalus adspersus | reverse complement strand
AATTGCACGTGTGTACGCAGCTTTAGGTCTGCTGTTCTGAATTTCAGTCTTAGACAGCGAGACGTGTTTTAGGTACAAGTGGTTACAAAATTTTGTCAGGATTTTGTTATCTGTTCTACCAAGACAGAGATTGTGCATATAACAATGTGATAAAAATGTGATCTATTTTAATAGTGGCTAAAAAAAAAAGCTTTTTTTTGAGTAATGAATAAGCATTTCTTGTAGTTGTAGCTGGCAAACTTAGCCAACTTTAGTTGTGTAAAAGTTTGTGGCACGTGTAAATTGGTTAAACTTGAAAAGCCAAAAAAAAAAAATCAGAATGCTTTAAATTTCCCATGTGCAAAATATGTTTAAAGATCTGCTTTTTACTTTTACTGACCGTTTTCTAGAGGACACTTATTACCCTTTGCTACTTAAGAACTTTTTTTTTTTTTTTTTTTTTTTTTTACTGTCAGTAGAAATCATTTTTTTGTTTTGTTTATTTGTGTATTTATGTATTTTAATTACCAGAAACTAGGATTATATGTAGTCTTGTTCTGGTATAATCTCATTTATTTCTACAAGTCTATAGTTGTTGAAGAAATACAGATGACTAGATGGTAACCAATCTAAAGCTACGTACACACTTCCAATTATTATCGTCGGAAAACGAACGACGAACGTTCCTGCACGATATACACGAACGATCGTATAGCACCGATCCTGCACATAGAGGTAACGACACGATCGTTCGTAGATATTGTACACACACTAGATACGATCGTTTAAGCGATAGAGGAACTATGTGCACGACAGGAAAGTGAACGGACGTTCGTTCATCACGCATGCTCTGAACATGGATGATCAACGAACGACCGTACACACGAACGATGTTCAACGATCGTCGTCCAATCNGATCCGNCGGTCCGGTCGTTCGTTTCCANCNANTTTCCTCGTTCGTCGGCGTCGTTGGTTACTTTTTTACGAACGATTTTTTGCCCAATCGATCGTGCGTCGTTCGATTGGAACGATAAAAATTGGAAGTGTGTACGCACATTAAGTCTGTTTGCATAAGTAAAGATAATAAATATGATAGTGCTAGAATCAAATAGTGAATGATCATAGATCTTTAAGTATTCTGTGCAAGACATCAAAGTTTTGGTTTGTAATGAGAAGCTTCCTAATGTAAAATTAAAATTAATATTTATTTTATTTAGTGGAATTTTAAGCATTGGCTTTAAAAAGTATTCACCCTTACTTGCATTTAATTCACTTGAGAGAGATCTGTATTCAGTTTGGCATTAATGAGTGTTCCGACTGATCAAAGTTAAAAACAAAATTATATCCACTTTTATTCAATGTTCTGTGATAAAACATGAAGGCGTCTCAGTAGACTTTTTTTTTTTTTTTTTTTTTATACACATTGTAAGGTAAAAGGCTGAATGATCACTTTCTTGTTAATATTGTTTTGCCACTGATTCTTTGATTTTTATTGTGCTGAGATTCCCCATTGGTTAACAGACTTGTAGAGATCAGATTCATAGATTGAAGAAGCTTTAGTAGTGTGCTTGTATTGAAGCTTTTATTTGGAGAGCTGCATTTGCAAGCAGGTTAGCGTTTTACCGCGGTTAGGTGTCCTCCAAAGTGATCCTGCCACTAGCAAGCCCTCACTAGTAATAGAATCTGTAATCTAAATGTAACATTGGTTAAAAATAATTCTGGAGCCCATTTACAGCATAGTAAATCCATTTGTGCGCTACAACATAGCAGTAACCAGCCTGTTTTAAAGTTATGTGTTGAAATTTACTGCAGTACATGCAAAAATGGAACAGGCTGCAATTTATTCTACTTTGCATTCTGGCATTGTGGCACACATGTTGAACGGAATTTGTCTTGTCCATTCACAGCATAGATGGCATTTTGTGAATGGGAGAGGAGTGGAAAAACAGCATTGTGTTGCAGTCTGAGACCTACTGCTCTCCTATGCATAGTGGGCCGGAAATACAGATAGTTGTACCGTCCAGCATGAAGAAAAATAGTGAATTTAAAATTTAGTGGAGCGATTCAGCCATGAATTAAACCTAAAAAAATCTAATATTTATTTACTCATCTATATCTAGAGTAGGGTGTAATTCAACATTCCTGTGCAAAAAATCTTGGATAGAAGCAGTCATTATTCTTGACTACATATTTCCTAACCAGTATCATAGCATCCCTTATGTTCATGTATTTACACACATGGATTTATTTGCATGTGCACCTTTAGAGATAGTATGTCTGAGAAAGTTAGTGATAAGAAAATGTTGTCCTTGTAAAAATGCTTAATGTGCCTTGGTTGATGTGAAATTTTGTTATATGGATATCAAAATATATCTAACAGAATAAATTATTTGGCTCATTCTTCACAAATTGACATGGTCTACTAAGGAGTTGCTACACCTTTGTACGCAATGTTCTGTAATAGCATATTGAATGTTTTTATGTATGTATTTCGGTTGGATAAACATATGGATCTCACAAACTGAACATGTGATGATTTGTGGTATATACCACATTTTCTAACTTTATAGGCAGATATGCTCTATGTAAATATTAATCTTTTTCTGCAAGAGCTGAGCTCAAACCCCACCCTCCTTATGATCCATAGCTTTCACATTGCTCAATTTTGTTTTTATTGGACACACTATTAAAATCATATTCTTTTGATGTGGTGGACTATTACAAATTTTCTCCAAGGTAGAATAAGCATGTAAAACATCAATGCCACACCCCAGTTAGCAATATAGATTCAAAACAAGAGAAGAGATTATTAAGGCATAATATTTTAGTCCAGATATCTATATTAACACAAGGATTTTATTTTACATTACAACAATTACATGAAGTTTAAAACAAATAAAACCATGACAATTTTTTGCTAAAGAGTCTCAATTATTGTTTGACGCAAGATCTCAGTTAAGTTCCTGATGAAGTCAACTCTGTCTATAAAACGCCTCGTTCAGCACATTATTATTTATAAAGCCGTGTGGGAATTGTAAGCGGGTGGCAGCCCCTATATTGTGATCCAACTCTTTAGTAACCACCCAAAAACAGCCAGGCAGTTACTGAAAAGTGGCGGGTGGTGCGCCCAGCTAAAAGGGCCCTGGGGAGGACACTGTTGTCATTGTCATGGTTTTAATGTTTAAACTTTTTAATTGTGGTAATGTGAAATATAATCATTGAGTTATTATGGTATTTATGCCTTTAAATTTCTTTTCTTTTGTTTTGTATCTTTTGATGTATTGTTTTCTATGTATTTATGTATTTATTTTTTATGTCATGAGTTTAAAATATTTCAGTGTAAAACAAGCAGAGTAATTCAAGATGAATCTGGGATTTGATACTTAAAAAGAATTCTACTGCATCTGCATATTTGTAAAAAAAAAAAGCTGTAAAGGCAACAAATTTGATAGATGACAGGATTAGAAAGATTTGCCTCAACTAAAGGATATGGATAGAAAAGCCCAAGTAAAGCCAAAGCTGCACAAGGCAGTTTCTCAAGGCAATCGTGCTGATTAGTAACCTTATAATTTACTTTTTGAAGTGAACTTTTCTAATTTAAACCCCCTATTGTGTGGATCAGGGGTCGGCAAAGTTTTATGGCCACTAGGCCATTTATGGTTTATGGGGTGGGCGGGAGCACACTAGGCTTGGGACCCCCCCCAATGGCTCCGCCCACCACCAGGGAACACCCCCTGAATTGAAATCCCTCTCCTCCGTATGCATTGCAGAGGAGAGGGATCTACCTTCAGCGAGCCTTCCCTATTTACCGCGCTGGCGGAAGTATCAACCCCGGCCACACTAAATAGGGGAGCAACTGCAAATTGGCCCATCCGCAGGCATTAGGTTGTATCGGCTAGGCCGTGAGTTATGAAGACCTGAATTTTATTTTGTTGTAGTGATTATCAATTAGCATTTTGTAACATACCAGTCAGTTTGTTTGCTTTATTCTTTTCCTTATTTTTTAAATCCCCCCCCCATAGTTTATACCAGGTGATCTATTTGGTAACAAACGTCATGTGCTAGGGCAGCAGTGTTTCTCAGCCAGAGTTCCATGGAACCCGGAAGTTTGTTAGGGGTTCCATGAGCAATTTGTGCCTTTCAGATCAGTTTACACTGATACTAATGATCTTTTTGTTATCTGTAAGGGTAACAATCTTTCTACTGGCCAGCACACTAATGTAATGTGAGATGTGAACAAATTAATTATAGCAGGGGTTCCTTGAAGACATGAAAGTTATTTCCCAAATGTTAGAAATTGAGAAAGCCTGTGCTATGGTGACGAAGTTTACTCATTGTACTGTGTGACTGCAAATATCTTCTCCATTGTTTCTGTAACAAAGGTAGTGCTCAGAACCTGTGAGATTACTGGTAATATCAGCAGGTTTTTTTCTTTTACTCTTCTAAATGTTAAAGCTCAACACTTCAAAACTTAAGTTTAGTTACCTTTTAGTTTTCATTGCTTATCCTATTCATCACTGCATTGTGGGCTTTTCTGCAGTGAGGAAAATCAGGGCAGGTGGCTAGGTGGGTTCTGTACATATCTTCCTGAAATCGTGAATGCCTCTTTTAGACTGTCTAGGTAATGCCCATTCTGAGCTCCTGTAATTTAAGTTGCTGCAATCCAGTGAATAAAAGTTGGGGGACAGTAAGACTTGGAATGAATGGGCTCTGTGATATGAAATGTCCATCAGCAAGTCTGTATTTGACTTGCTACAGCAGGGGTCGGCAAACACCGGCCTTTAGGCCAGATGCGGCCTAGTCGGTAGGTTGTTCCGGCCTAACGCCCCCTGGCCAGGGGGCGTTAGGAACTACCAGAGCTGCTGAAGCTCCGGTGCCTCCCCCTTGCAGTTTTTCCCCTATTTACTGCGGCTGGCGTTGATCCGCCACCACGGTAAATAGGGAAAGCTACCTGAAAGTACATGCCCCTTCTCCGCAATGCATACAGAGGAGAGGGACTTCACTTCAGGGGGTGTTCCCTGGTGGTGGGCGGAGCCATTAGGGCGGGTCTGGCCTGGTGTGCTCCTGCCCACCGAATAAATGACCTAGTGGCCATAAAACTTTGCCAACCCCTGTGCTACAGCTTCTGAGAGTCACTGTGATAAGTTATATACAATAAGGGAGAAGAGCCTGTATAACTTTAAAAGACATAAAAAATAAGTCTTCAGTTCAGCCTTAAAGTGTATATTTAATATTAGGAAAATAAGTTCAATCCTTATTAGTTTATTATTAAATTGTCAGTAAACAACTGAACCTCTTAACAAACTACATACTGAAAATAGCGTTTCAGGAACTAATATGTAATGTAGAACACTTGTCATCCCTGTTCCTGACAGTGGCTTTGTTCCCAAGACAGTATTATTCACTTTTTTTGTGATTACGTCTATGTTAGCCACAACTTTCTACTAGGTTTAAAAAAATAGTGAGGCTGTTGACAAAATAACTTGTGTTTAATTTAAAAATAATAAAAAAAAAAGTTAAAAAGTTGCTTTGATATCATTAACTTGATCTGTAAGAATGATTTAATTATTTATTGATGTGATAGATGTATACATCCCTCACTAAAACTTGCACACCAGAACAGCTTATTTTGCATCAGATGCTCAGTTTAAAGACATGTCATTGGAGGAAATTATTATTATGGAGAATGTATAGTTTTCCATCTCAGGGCCAACATTTTTGCTCTTCTTGTGAAATAGATATTACATATTAAACTTTTATTTTTACAATTTGCAACTGGCACATTTATAGCTGCTTTGCTGTTTTACAAAGTTGACTTAGTTTTATGCTGTGATTAACTGTAATTTAATCTCCGGTCTGTATGAGGAGCCCACCCTTTCCCTTGTGTGCTTACATTTTATGCATAGATTTTTAGACAACAATCTGCAAATGAGCATGCATTGTGTAATTATGACTCCGCAAACCCCATGGGACACAGGCTGGTTTAAATATAACATGGTTTTCTGAGAATCACATCTGTAAGTAAAGAGATGAAATGTGATCCAAAACAAACATGGTTAGTAGTGGTAGAAGCGGGGACCATGTGAGTTTTGCTTTAATTGGAACTTTTATAAGCCGTTCTCCATGGTATATTGTGCACTGCCTACTGTTGCCTCAATAAACACCATAAATTACCTGCTTTTCCAAAGTAAATTTAGTATAGAGGTAAGGTAGAATTTATTGTGATAATTTATGTGTTGCAAGGATTTAAAGTATGTGTGGCTTTTTGTAATTAGGTGCCTGCTAATCTAAGATCAGGGAATTATTTTTTATAACTTATTACCATAATGTTCTATAGTATTTGAGTTAAAATCCTCCAATAATGGAGACCTTGCATGGCTGTTACATATACATTGAATAATCTGATCGTCCTGGGTCATATTGGGCAATTGTTAGCACTTTCTATGTGTTAGGAAAATAACTGATCTACTGATAAAGTATGATGTATTTTACTGCAGGAATGTTATATGTCATGCTTCTCTGGTCATTTCTCAAATATAATCTGGCCAACTATATAGCTAACATGGCAAAAACCCTACCTGAGAAAAAATTGGTGCTTCTCCAACCAAGACACCACCTAACAATATATAAAATGAGGAGATATATGTTATATATACACACACACTGAACAGATGTCCGCCTACCCCATAGTGCATTCATCTGTCATTACTTTAGAGCTAAACTAGGCATACTTGCCTGGCAATCCACATGTTCCTAAAGAAAATAATTATGTTATCATATTGTAGACAGGGTTAATCTAGGTAAACCTAGGTGCTCTGACTGGTCTACACAGCTCAATTTGCAGCGAAGCAGTGTGTGGTCTGTTTTCTTTGTTTTCTTATGGTGACCATTAAGTTACAACAATTTTTATCTAGTAGTAGATGGGCTAGTCACCTTATTTCCCACTATTCCTACTTCCAACACATTCAAAGGACGGACTGTTCACTTATTGCCTAATACATCCCATTCATTGACAGGTGTCATTGTAACATAAATGATCATCATGGATATTCATGTCACCTGGTTTTGATCTTCTGACGGATTAGTGTTATCATTGTAAACTTGTTCTTTACATTCTGTAAAATATCTGTGTTCTAAATTCCATTAAAGGAGGCATTTAACAATCCTAATATAGCTAATTGGTTGTTTGGAATATTTAATGGGACAGATTATTTTCTGGCACAATATATAATTAAATTTGTAATGGATCAGTACAATGCATCCTCGAGCCAGCTGTGAAATCAAGTGATTAAGGGTGCCGGGGGATTTCTATTTCTTCACTGGACGGTGCTGGATAGTTGTACAATATCTGCAAGATGTGTAAAGACTTCCCTGTCAATATTTTATTTTCCTGTGAATCTTACATGCCTTTTTTTCCCTCTAATTGTCAGTTGCCGAGGACAAAGTAAATCCACATTCTTGTAGCTTATGAAGAGAGGGCACTTAAAATGCATAACATGTATCACAGAAAGCAGTGTTCCTATAGCAACCATCCAGTAGGTCACAGGCATCTCTACGTTCATGATTGGCTATTAATGCTTAGTATTATGAAACAAAAAAGATCAAATATGACTACTGCAAATAAGCAATAAGGCACGCTTATTCAGGGCATTGTTTGGTAAAGAAAGATCATTCAAGGATTTGATGTTTAAGTGCTGTTGCAACTCATTCTAGTATATTAGGAAGTGGAGTAACCACCCTGAGGGTTTTTATATATAATGGCTGCTATAGAATTGTTTTGTGTTCCCATTGTGCTCTCCTGACATGAGCTGCTTGTTGCCTTTTGCCACACTGTCACAGGCCTGATGCCACCTGGCAAGCAGAAAGTGTTCTGTCAAAGTAAGTTATACTGAATATTTATTAGGCCCATGTCAGACTTTGTCAGATCCAGTTTGTAGTGCGCACTTGCCAGTGACAGAATAGCTACAAAATGTAGCGCAAACAATCACCTACTTTATGTGTGTCACCCATTCACCAGTTATACCTTTGATCCTCAAAATACATCAGTATGTACTTTGCCAGCGAGAGAGCAACATCTCTCTTACCTGGCCAGCGAGGAAGCAACACATTCTAGCCCATGTGTTTTCCATAGCGGTTCTGTGTCTTGCAGGTGATGCGTCTTAGGGGTCTACTTTGCATAGCATGGTTGCCCAAAGTTTATTATAGGCTAATAGCCTTTGGGTAGAGAGGCAAAGGAATTAGAACTATCTTGTTTTTTTACCCTGTGATCTCTTTTTGGAGAGATTGCTGGAAATGCAGAAAATGGTAAATGAGAAAATGTTAAAAAAAACAAACAGAAAAAAAACTGAGTAGAATTTTATATTGGAGGGAATGTTGGCAGTGGGACTGTAACCCCTGGGTAGCAATACATTAAAGATAGCATTGTCTGACATTACCAGTAAAATGGAAGCTCTGGTAGATGTAGAAAAACAAAATGCAGACAATTTGAAGTCAACTATGAAGTGCTGCTGTAGTTGGGTATAGGAGGTCACAGTGAACTTTAAACAATTATAACATCTATCTCTATCAGAGAGACCTGATGGTGATAAACAGGATTAAAATAAATATAAATTTTATTATATCTAAAAAAAACTATTATATATATTGCAGTTTGTTAGTCCTAATTTTACTCCCCCCATATGCACACACACTTTTCACTTCCACCTGGCAATTCTGCAAATAACATACTTCCTGTCCCATTTGTGTCCAAACTCATTTCTTTGTTGTATCTATGAAGGGAGCCATAGTTGTCACACTTCAAACTTAACTTTCTGTTTGTCTTCAACACATGGTAGACTATTATGATTTGTTCTTTACACAAGAAAGATGAGGAAGTGACCAGACATCCCTGGCAAGTTCAGTAGGTAACGATATAAATTGAAGGAAAAGACCGGGTGTTTGAGGTGCAGCAATGTATTGAGTCCCCTAAATATTAAGTCCCCTAAAGAAGCCAGTATAGGCTAAACGTGTCGGGAACTACCTCTACACTTCCCCATATCTTGTTTTTGTTTACAAAGGAAACATTGTCCAGTCTTCTGTACTTCCCACTCCACATTGTTTAGTGGGAACAATATATGATGTATTTACATGTTTACCAGTGTGAAATGTAACATTATACATGTTCAGTTTGTTTTTGGTTTTCAATACTTTGCTGCACCTCAAATACCCCGTCTTTTCCTTTTTTTATTGATACTATGTGCACTTACCAGGGTATGCGGCACACCACATATTAAAGGAGGCGAATTGGTATATTGCCATACATAAAGTTCAGTAGGTACTTTCTGTTATTGCTGAAAGTGTTCTTAGCTAGTAAAATGAGAATAAAACCAACTGATAACTTGTAATATACAATATTCAATAAGCTTTAATATAATAATTATGAAGTCATAACCAGAAACTTGCTATTTTAGACGCCTCCATTTAGGGTTATTTCTTTTCAATATTATTGTTCAATATCAGCCTTGATATTTTGTTAAAAATCTTGACAACCGGCCAAGTGGCTTACCTTCAAGGTGTTTAGTACAAAGCTTACATCCTTCAGCAAGTGAATAGGTGTCAATTCATGCCACTATTTTGACGATCACTGACAGAATGTGATAATCTTGGTGGTTCTGACCTTCATGGGTTGATAACCACTGTATCTGATAGTCAAGGTGCTTGTTATCACTAAAGATGAATATTAATCCTGTTGGAATGAAGGATAAGGCCATCTTTTATTTTAATGGAGAAGGATGTAGAAGTTTGTATTACATTTTTCCCCCACTTTGTGTGTGCTTGACCCTGTCTCTTTTTTTTTTTTTTCCCCCTTATCTGAAACATACATTAAATGTTTGTAAGTTTGTTTGTCTTTTAACCCCTGCTGCCCAATAGGAGTTTTCCAAATACTTTATCCTGCTCATAATACTATACGTATAATGCGTTCAAATAGAACCTATGCTGGGAAATTTCTGCTACCTTAATATAAATTTGTTTATCGAAAACAGTACATTAGGATGTAGATCGCTGGGAACTATTTGCTAATCCTGTCCTTAGTTCTTGCCCCCTTTTGCTTTCTAAACCTTCCTATTGTAAGGTCTTCTATAAATAATCAGTTTTCGAAAAGAGAATGGGACTGAGATTTGCTTTTGTTGCTTATTATCTGTTACTTGCTTTTCACTGAAGTTTACATCCCTTTTCATTCTTTCATATTATTTTTCCTGGTCTAAACCAATATTTCTCAGCCAGGGTTCCTCAGGAGGTTGCTAAAGGTTCCTTGAGCAATTTGTGCCTCTCAGGTCTGAAACCAGTGATCTTTTTTTCTATCTGTAAGGGTGACATTTTTCTCTTTGGCAGCAATGAAAGAGGCATTCTTCCTGATAACCACCATACTAATGTATTGTGAGCTGTGGGTATAGTAATTACAGCAGGGGATTTCTGAAGCCCTGAAATGTTATTTTAAGGGTCCCCCCATGATTAAAAAGGAAGGGATAGGCTGGTCTAAACCATAGGATTTAGTGCATTGAAACATTCCTATTCTGTTGTGTTGCTTTCTGTACTCATGTTGCCTTATCATATTTAAAAATACAATCACAAGTTACTAATGCAAGATTGGGGCACCATAATTTAGGGGCAGTAAAAAAAAAAAAAAAAGCTACAAAGGAATATGCTTTTTGCTTCAAGACATAAGTTAGTATCAGGGGAAAAAGTGTCAGAGGAAAACTTGTCGCATGACTTTAACATGTCATCTGACAGCGCTCTCCTATCCGTGAATGATCTCTGTAGTGCACAAAAAGTAAATATTGTAAAAGGTAAAATGTTGGCATAGTTTAGACTAATCACTGCAGTGTCGTCATAAATGGGGCACTCAGTCATACTTGTAAAGATCAGATTGTACCAACTTGGTTTAATGGTATTGTAAGTAGATTTAGGTTTCTGATTGTACCATGGTGCTTTGAGTTTTATTTAGCAGAAATGACAAGTAAACATTTTTAAGCCTAGTCCCCCTTAGACACAAGCCAGTGTTGTTTCCAGGGACTGTATAAGGTATTATTTTGGGAGGCTGCTAAATATAGAATAACACGAGTTTCATCTCAAACTCATCTTTCTATATCGGTCCTGACATCCTTTTATGAGACCTACTTGCTAGTATTCATGGTTGGGGATCAACCCCAGTTGTGTCATTTACAATAGTGGCGGGTGCAGATAGATTTCTTGTACTTGCATTTTTCCTGAAAAGTCCAATTTAAGGATAAACATTTTTCCAATTAAAGGATGCAGACCAAAATAGAGCCATTGTTGTAGCAGGATAAATATTTCTCAGTGTAATTTTGTGTCATAAAATCTCTCAGTTGAGGTGACAGATCCTTTACAAGTAATTGAGTAGGAATGTATTTTCTTTGTGAATTGTAGCGTATTTTTCACTGCGAGTGTTGGCTGCTCCCTAGGGACAGAGCTGCTGGAATACTCCTCCTTGTTCACAGTGAAAGTAACACTTGCAAAACAAATTTCATTTAGTGTACAGCGAATTGAGCTAGACTATTTGAAGAGAAGGTAAATAATATAATGTGAATGTCAAATTCAAGGCCGACTTTAACTGTAATACAGAAAACAAATGCACTTTTTTTTATGTAATTGGCTTTGAAAGGTCTGTCTTGGGAATGGAAGCTTCACTGATTGCAGTGTAGATTCCTTAAGCTGCGTACACACTTCCAATTTTTGTAGTTGGAAAGGATCTTTCACGATCCTTTCCAACGACAAGGGTGTGCACGATGCATGAACGGTGCTGTACATACAGCACCGTTCATGCTCTATGGAGAGGGGAGGGGGAGAGCGATGGAGCGGCACCCTGCTGCGTGCTCTCCCCTTCACTTTCATTACGATCGGCTGTCGTCCATCGTCCGTGGATCACGATGGACGACACCGACTGTACACACGGCAGATTTTCGCCCGATAATTGGCCGATTATCGGGCGATAAAAATCTGACGTGTGTACGTAGCTTAAGGATTGCAAGCTTTAGTCAATAGGCAGATCGTTTACATGGGGATAGGTAGTCTTGGATCAGTTGTGTTAATGATTTATCTATGATAAAGTCGAGCTTCCTTCTTATAACTTGCAATTCTCATAATTGGGTGCAAAAAAACAAAACGAAGGTTGTGTTTTATTTTTTTATTTTGCACACAATTATGAATTGCAATTGAATGGGCCATTAATGCTGAACTGCAAAACTATTTCTACTGCCTTCCTTGATGTTGCTCAGATAACTTTCATAGGGTGGCAGCAGGACCTTTAGTTCTTGGACTTCTAGCTTGATCTTTTCCTTCCTCATAGCTTGGAGGTCCTGCCATTATTCTTTGTATTAGCATAAAAGGCAGAACATATCACTATATAGTGCAGAACAATACCTGGCCTAGCCCTGTGTTTTCTTTTCTGAGTTGATTGACCATTATGTTTAGGAAAACAAGAGTAGAAGAGAGGAATTACTATACTGGGGACAGAACTGCCTAAATATACATCATAGACATGTCAGTGAATGCAAACAGATCCTACTACAAATCCTCTGAAGATTTATATCATCTTCATCAGATAAAGCATATTGATTTACCCTGTTACAGAGACTTTGTGTGCATTTCACCCATAAATGTGTTATTCCAAATGTGAATAGGCATAAATGAGCAACTCTTATCATTACCCCTGGTTGTAACTGTGGTTGGGAAGATTCGTTTTAGATTGAAAAGGTGATGCCAGTTTAGCCAATTACCCTTGACTGGTTTTATGCCTTATTCTTGTATGCGTACTCTATATTTTTTTAATCCTTTTTTATATTACAAAATCTCAATGACTTTATTAAAAATAGGAATGTGTAGTAAAAGAAGTTGTGTATTTACAAAGTTTAGATTCTTGCTATCTACCTAGATCTACTCAATTTATGATACCTCCAGCTCTAATTTCTTTCTATAATTGAATTAACTAATGATGTCCTTTTTATTTGAAAGTATGCAACATAAAATGCACTGTCAATTTGATTGAAGGATAGGTTTTTTTTGTGTTTCATATCCAGCTTAACAATTTGTTAGCAATATGAAGAGGGTGTTTGCTTCTCTGTGGGAAGATTTTTGCTGGGCAAATATCTGGTACTCACCAAGGCATCTTGAGAAAGACATCTAGCTAGAACCCTTACCCAGTCACATCTAACCCCAGGCTGACCTGTCTCCCCCCTCCCCTCTATATGGGGCTATGTTCTACAGCCCTGGGTAGGGGCACTTGTGGGGAAAGCGTTGGTTACCTTGCATTTGAACTGGCTCTATTTACATCTAACAGCAATGTTCAGGTATTCTGAAGGGAAATTTATGTGGATTGTTCAATTCTTGAGGGAAATGTACAACCTCTGCTGGGAACATGTATAAGGAATATGGAAACACAAAACTCCAATTTAATAATAAATCAAATGAACTGCCCAGTTGGAGTTGGTTCTGGAACCGATCACATGTTAAGTTTGTTCATTCTCATTGGAACTTGTTCATTTTACAACTCAAAAAACATTTATTGTGATGTACAAGTTAAAATTGTGAATATTAAATTGCATTAAAGCTTCACTGGACTTAATATTTGTTAAATTCTTACTGGCTTTTATAAGTAAGTAGCACTTTATTATTTTTTAAACAGGAAACGTTCTACATATTTTTTGTCATTGAAAGTTTATTAGACCTCTGAACATTCCCCCCTGTCCCTCAAGGTACCCAATAATTGCTTACAACTCCACAACCCTACGATCTAATGTCTACTTGTGCCCAAAGAAAAAAAAGGGAGAAAACCCTTTTCTCTGGGCTTGCCTCCAGGGTGGATGGCACATTTAGGTTTGGGGTAAACATGAAAACTACTTCTTCTGCATTATTTTGCTCATACAGACTTGACCCGCCATTTTACAGAGCTCAATGCAATGGTTGCGGTCAATGGCTTTATCCCCTGTTCTTTATTGTGAGTACATGGTGGGCTGTGTGCAACCTGGATCATCAGATCGGAGAAAATTGTGCTGGTTCTTTTGGTTACCTTTAGTCCTAAATGAGCATTTTACCAATGCACGATGTTTCTGTGGCCTAGATTGTTTACATCCAAAGAAATGGCTTTATATCCAAACTAATAAAGCCAACGTGCATGCCTTACGATAATGCTTTGGTTTTGAATGTACCTTAAATATTTTTGCAAAGTTTATTACAGATAGGTTTAAAATTGCATTCTTTTAGAAACCTTTTCCATTGTCGAATTAGTTGCTCCACAGCCTATATGTTGCCAGTACACATTAGCAAAATCATGGAGAAGACCACAGGGCCCTAGGCAAATGCAGCCAGTGAAATGCAAATCCTTACTATTCAATGTTGATAGATCTTCCTATCTATGACCTTATTACCATATTAAAGGTTGTACTGTATTTATCACTTACTGTAGCATTGTTTTGCATCTAATTTTCAGTAGTTCTCCATTTTCGTCTTTGAACAATCTTTAACTCTTCAATCCTTGGTCCCCCCCCCCCCCCCGATACAGCCCATGGTGTAATCCTGCCACGAAAGAATTAAAACCAATCCAATAATTGTAAGCATATAATTGCCAGGATTGAATTGTTTATAGTGATTTGAGTGTTCTTCCTCTTTTAAACTACCTGTACCGGGTTATTGTTATCCTTTCTTTCCGTTGTTTATGCTTTTTCACTGTATTCTACACAACATCCAAGCTTAGTGTACATTTTTATGTTTATTTTATGTGATCCTGACAATCGCTGTAATGTGATCCTATTTAGCTAAGGCAGGTTGTAAATCTTCTAAATCACTGTTGGAAACTTGCCGGTACTTTCCTTTCACTGTTCTTTCACTTTCAAGCAATTGTCTCTTTGAGTCTCTTGTGAATGATATTGCTCCTTTTCCATTGCTCTAGATGATGAGAATAATGCAGTGCAGCACTTTATACACAGGGTCAGTAAGTAAATGAATGCTGTGCATTGCAGATAAATAATAGTTTGCTACAAGCCTACTTGGCATGAACTATCAATAACCATTTATTTCAGAGCCTCAGCAGCATTTTTTTAGAAACTACTTGCAGCTCTTAGAGTATAGGTTAAAAGAAATATAGTATTCATACAAAATTTACAACCTACATACATACAGTTAGGTCCATAAATATTTGGACAGACATCTTTTTTCTAATTTTGGTTCTGTACATTATCACAATTCATTTTAAATGAAACAACTCAGATGCAGTTGAACTACAGACTTTCAGCTTTAATTCAGTGGGTTGAACAAAAAGATTGCATAAAAATGTGAGGAACTAAAGCCTTTTCTTACACAATCACTTAAAAAAAACTTCAGCCCCTTTTATCTGCTTAATTGATAATGACATAATGAAGGAATTGCCCACACCAGCCCATGAAATAGCCTTTGAGTAAATTGTCGAACTACTTTTGAGCCCCTGAAATGAAGTGATTGTGTAAAAAAAAAAAAAAATGGCTTTAGTTCCTCATATTTTTATGCAATCTTTTTGTTCACCCACTGAATAAAAGCTGAAAGTCTGCAGTTCAACTGCATCTGAGTTGTTTCATTTAAAATAAAACAAAATTAGAAAAAAGTTGTCTCTGTTCAAATATTTATGGACCTAACTGTATACTAGTCTGCACATTAAGAAGTCAGCTATCTAAAATCTGGCCTGTTTATCCAATGTTAATGTGCAATGACAACTGCAAAATGTTGAGGGTTGTCAAGAATTTTGGTATCTGTCATCAGTAATTGCTGCCTCCCAGTTTGCATTGTAGCCAGCAGCTTTCTTTTATTTTTTTTTACCCACTTTAGCAGCAGTGTAGGAGGCGTTCTTCCTACTGACCACCACGCTAATATACTGTGGCTATAGTAATATAGAAGGAGTTTTCTAAAAACCTGGAAGTTATCTCAAGGGTTTCTCTATGTTAAAAAAAAAAAAACACTGGTTTAAAATTTGCACAGGTTAATAATTAAGATCGGGATTGGGAGAGTTGTAGTCTAAAATTTAAATCTATTGTTTTTGATAATTGTCTGTTTTTTATTAAATGGTGTATTCTGGATTAATATCTTGTTGAAGACTCCATTTATTTTTCAGCTTCTGTTTCTTTATAGATTGCAGTTAATCTCCCCAGAAATTTTTGTTAAGCTGGTTGGTAAGACGCTGTAGGCGGGTGACAGCCCCTGTATTGTGACCCAACACTTCTGTATCCATTATAAAACCGCTGGGTGGGTTACTGAAAGGTGCCAGGTGGTGCACCCAGCTAAAAGAGCCTGGGGAGAACACTGGATTGTGAGACATTTTAGGCTCCGTGAAATCATTCTTCTCAATATCAGAAAATAAGTTTGTTGGCTGATAGACAACCATAATGAACAAGTGTTTCAACATTTTACAGCCACATCAGACTGCACTCTACTGCTCACTACATTTATTTCCTTAATTTTTTATTCTTTTTTTCTCTTCATTTCACTTTTTTTTTTGGGTTGTGCATTGAAGCAAATCCCCACCTATAATGGAACTCCACTGCTTCATCCACTATAGGAAATGACGGCTGGTCTCAATTAGGCATTGGAAGAACTTTGTACACACACTAGATTTTTTCCCAAGAAGATCACCCTGGTTTGTGTCATTTAACAATTGTCTAAAGTGTGGTTCTCGTTTAGTGGTCATGTATTGTGGGCCAACCAAGATCCCAATGCATTGCTTCAAGGCTGGTAACACTTGACTTTAAAATTGCTGGGTGCTGCTCCCAGCCTAAAACGCAGTGTGTCGTCTTATTGTATCTTTTTATTGTATTGTAAATGTAACTCCAGCCAAAAATGATTTTAGTTTCAAGGTGGGGGTTTTCAGTACATAAAGAGAGTTTTAGCTGTAGTTGTCTTCGTTATCTCAGTGAATTTATTTTTTTTTATTGTTGATTACACTGCTCTTTGTTCCGTGAACTTTCATGTTACGGTGTATGGGGTCATTGCACAAGCAAAAATAGAACAAAATCAAAGTATGACACCCGTGTGTGGTTTCTTCTCTGAACAATCATTTTTTTAACAAAGAAATGATGTGATTTTAGTAGACCTATCCCTGTTGTGTTAGTGTGTTGTCAGTATTTTGGGGGAAGGGTTTTTTTTACAGTATATTGTTTCTAAAATTATATCTATACATTCATTTCCAGGGGTGAGTTCCCTTATTCAGTGTACCGAAGTCATAATCTTTAAGATGTATTAGAATCTGTCTTCTATGATGATTTCATACATCTTTGTTGGCTGATTTAGGAAACATAATTATGTTTAATCTATTGTCTGCTCACTGGTTATCTGCATGACTTCCTTCTTGACTGTAAAGATGGTTTATTTTTACATTCTTCTAATGTTTAATTTACAGTTGTGCTGAAACAATACATTAAAGTGATTCCCATTCCTTGTAAAATCTACAAAAAGAGAGGGTTCACTTGTTTTCAATGCTGCATTTATGTTACAGAATAAACCATGTCAGATGGTATACACCCAAGATTATTATCCAACTATTCCAGCTTTGGTATGGCTGTTTAACATAAGATGAGTGACAACATTGTTGGCAGAATCTGCCCTTCTGAAAGCTTTCATTACCGTTTCTTGCCCGTTTATATGTTCTAGTTGACATGGCATATCCGTGCTAAAACATAATTTCACTCAAATAAAAATACACCATAATGTTATATTTTTTTTGTTTTAAAGTGGTGCTAAACCCCACTATACATAGCTGTCCCCATTCTATTGCAGGGCGCCATAATCTTTCTTCTTGTCTTCCTAGTTCTCATCTTCCATGCCATGATAATGTATTTACCATGCTGGTGTGCTGCATCCGCCGGGGATGCCGGGATCGCCAACTATCCTGGCGACCAATGGTAAGATGCACAGCTCAGCTTTGACAGTTCTATGTTGCGACCAGGCAGGTAAGAATGCCTATTGTAGAAAGGACTCTGCCTGTCCCTTTCTGCAGGAAAGGCCTGCCTTAAGCAGTTTTAATAGTTTGGAAAAAGTAGGGAGAAGTTAAACGCTGTGAAGTTTTTATTTTCTGTTTCTGTGTTGGGGAATTTCATGATATTTTGTTACTAAGACAAAGTGAGGGGAAATCCAACATTTTAAGTTTTCATTAGGGCAATAGACAAGGAAAAAACCTTCCAGTGGGGACACTTGTTTAAAGACAACTCTCTGGTGCAAAACTTATGCTTATTCTCAAATTATTTTCTTATCTATAGGACAGAAAGTAGAGGAAAATCCCTCTAGTGTGCTGTAGAAAGCAAACTAAACGATTTTAACTCTTTTCTGTTTGTAGCAAATCTAAACTAGGTCGCTTGTCCATTTTTTATGCCAGTAAAGGGGAAGACCAGGTTCTGATTATCTAAACCAGTGTTTCTCTAACAGGATTGCTCCAGAGGTTTCTAGGGGTTCCTTGAGAAATCTATGCTTCTGAGGTCAGGTAAATGACCAAATTTTTTTTGTCTATCTGTAAAGGTGACAATCTTCCCACTACCTGGCAATGTAAGAGGCATTCATCCCGCTGACAACAATAACACATGGTGAATTGTGGATATAGTAATTATAGCAGGAGTTCATTAAACCTGAAAGTTACGCTCTTCCCTATATATAGTGTCTGCATATGAGGCATCTAATGTCATTAACCTCCCTGGCGTTCTAATTGTGTCTGTTTTTTAACGCAAAATGCGGTACATTGTTTTGCATGGAAATGTATTTTACATTTTAGGCCTATAATTCTACAATTCACCGAAATATGTCCAATATTTAATAAATTTAATAATAAACTTTAAGTAAAAAAAACAAAAACAAATATCTGTTAAAACAAGGGTGAATAAAAATACTGAACTGTGTGTGTGTGTGTGTGTGTGTCTATCTATATATCTATCTATTATAAAGATTTTTTTGTATTGAATCCAATACAAAATTATTTGAATTTCCCGCCATGCTCCCTTCACACACCGACGTCACTGCACTCGCCAGCTGAGGATCGGAGGAAGAAGACATGGCCTGAGGAGGAGCTCCAACAAGCAGGACGCGGGCGTGGCTCGGTGTCCCCGCTTTTTGCATGTTTTTTTTTTTTTTTTTTACCCCAAACCACACTTGGGAATACCACCAGGTGAATGTGTACTTTGCCCATTATTGGTCAATTTCCACGGCTGCCTCCCAGATCTACCTTTTGGCCATGTACATGTTAGGTTTCCCTTACACATGGCTAATGATTCTCCTTCTGCTCAGGCCTACTTAGTGAGAGTATTTCTAGAGAATCATACTTCTCATTTCTGGAATTTCTTAGTATGACATGGAGCTTTGCAGTCAGGTGGTGGGTAGGGAAGATTAGTCTTTTCGGCAAATCTTTTTCAGTCAACAGGTGAATATTGTTTAAGGAACTAGCTTAGATTTTGACTAAGCAATGCAATGTTATAGCAATGCATTGTAACATAATCTGCTAATTCTTTGTATGTTAACAAAGAATTACAGGTTGGGGCAGTGTTTCTAAGCCAAGGTTCCTACAGGGGTACATTGAGTAATGAGCAGTGTGTGCCCAGTGATATTTTTGGCTATCTGTAAAGGTGGATATTTTTCCTATTGGTCGGCAATGTAGGAGGAATTCTTCCCACTTATCACCACACTATTGTACGGTGAGCTGTGGATATAATAATTATAGCCAGGGTTCCCTGAAGACCTGAAAGTTATTTCAAATGTTCTATGTTAAAAAGGTTGGGAGACTGGGTTAGATTATGAAAAAAAGCAGTCATTTGGCCTGATTTATTAAAGCTCTCCAAGTTTGGAGATGATACACTTGCAATAGTGAAGCTGGGTGATCCAGCAGCAAGCCTGGAATGGATGTCTTAAAAGTCATTTGCTAGCAAATATTTTTGAATCCTCCAGATACATTCCAGGTTTGCTTTACCATTAAAAGTGTATCCTCTCCTGTCTAGGAGACCTTTGATAAATTGGGCTCAATAGATGAACTGTTCAACTTGTTTGTGACCATTTTGTCAGTTTTTCAAATGTGGACATCTGTGCTGAGCTTTATTTTCAGCCTTCAGATTCTGCAGTATCACACCAATGACCTTTGGAATTCTTTTTCTTTTGTAAAGTAATCAAATTTTATGAGGGAAAATAAAAAAAATTTCCAGAGACATTGATTTTTTTTTTTATTCCTTTGCTTATCTGCAACACACAACAGAAAACATTCAGTGTGCTCTGAAAATTCACACATTCTGAACTTTGTCTTTACCTTTTACTGAGATGTGCTTTTGGATTTGATTTCATTTTTCAGGCTTGTTTCTGAACCCTTGGATCACTGTGTCTAGCGGAATATTTAAAATCTCTCTCTGTAGATTTCCAAGGGTTTATAAGTACAGTTGTTTCTAAATTGTGTTTGAATAGCTGTTCATGCCTGGGCTCATTTCTTGCCAACTACTGGCAATCATTCAAAGTAACAGAATCACAGAAGATGAAGATAGAGACTCTAGCTCAGAAATAGGAATCTGTCCTTGACTATTAGAAGACATGGGGGGCCAACCAGAAGCTTGTAAAGATGATGATCTGTACTCGCTGTTCATCATTTCCAGTATACAGAATGAAGTTTAGCCCCTCCAGACTATTGGATAAAATCATACATTTACATTGTTCTCCTCAAAGCTAT
Organism: Pyxicephalus adspersus; assembly: GCF_032062135.1. Classification (NCBI taxonomy): domain Eukaryota; kingdom Metazoa; phylum Chordata; class Amphibia; order Anura; family Pyxicephalidae; genus Pyxicephalus; species Pyxicephalus adspersus. The sequence goes on along the minus strand of NC_092861.1, from coordinate 27,234,824 downwards.
ATGTATACAAACTGTTCTTTAATAGTATTTGAAAGACAGTATTGTTTTAGTCAGTAACCCAACTTCACATAAAAAAAAAGGAACATGACCCATGTTTCAAAAAATTTCTAGAAAGGACAGGCAGTGTTGCTTCTGCAATTAAACATAAGTGCCTGATCACTTTTTTTTTTTTTAATACACTTGCCTGTCTCTGTTTTGTCATGGTAGCCATCTTCTTCCTTTTTTGCTCTTCCTTGTTGTTCATACTTTGGGCATTTTGCTTGGTTATGTCAGGATTCCCTGGGAGTTCATTTAGTTTGGGCAGCTGCAGGGGAAGCTGGGATGCATCAGTTATCCCATCAGCGATCAGGCTTATATGTTTTATTGCAAAAGAAACATAGCTTGTACTTTTATGCAATCCACGCCTGATCTCAAATTTTGAAGGTTAAATTTAGTTCTGCTTGAAGGATATGTTGCCAATTACTTTTGGCTAATGTTTCATAGGCACAGAACAGAGAATTTGTTCTCACTGCCTTTGTGATTATTCTCTAAACATAAACTGTTGGCAGGAACTGATGTTTGGTTTTAATTGGATGAGATGAATTCTTCATGTAAAAAAAAACTTTGAATAATATTAAGTTATGACACTTTATTATATCCAGTAATTATTATTTTGCGTAGTCAATTGATGCTATAATGGCCCATTAGACAACATAAATCCTGACCTAGAGAACTTTATAAAGTTAAAGTAGAACTTAACACACCTCTCCTTTTTCTATTGCTGGCACCAGTACTAAGGCTGAAGTTACATAACTCCCATGCATGCGGCAGTCAGTTTGATCATTTCCAGCACTGGTGTATCCTGCACATTAAGCAGGAATCATACATTTTGAGTAATGACCTTAACTTTGTTTCAGACCGTTTTGTGGTGGCTAGTTTAGGATACTCCTCTAATAACACAACTCAGCATGGAATCCCCAAGCCTTGCTGCTTTCATGGTCTGTCTTTAAACTAAAGATAGTCTTTTTTGTTTTGCAATGTATTAACCTTCAAATTGGTTACATTTTCTTGTCCCTTTACTATGTGTTTAAGAAAAAGTTGTAATTGCACACCAAGGTGGTAGTGGAGCTTGCATGCGGCACAGTGTTCAGCAGATATGTTGCCACAACACTTTTCCTTTCTATTTATACATTTTCAGCATGTTACAAATAAATGTACTTTTTTAGTCTTTTATCTGCGACTTGTAAAATATGCCCTTAAAAGAGTTTTTTTTTTGACACACTCTTACTGACTGCAAAATGAACAACTTGTACATGATCTAAATGTTAGGCCTCTTATGATCAACACTTTGTCCATTTTCATTAGGCATGGATCTCCTATGGCAGTCAAAGCCAACATTACCACCAATAAGTCCCCAGTGTCAAATTGAGATGTCTATGTAAGTGTTTTACCCTTTTGTACAATAATGATCAGGTTCCACCCCAGAAGCAAATCCTGGCAAGCACTGACTGAATAAAATTTATAAACATTCTTGTCTACACATTCTTAAAGTTCAGGACAAAACAACAGGTTCACTTTAATGCAGATTTCCCCAGTAGCATATACTTGTCTTCCATTTACTAAACTCTGTCCAGCCGTCATGTATGAAATAGTCGTAGGTAAGCCACAAGTCTTAGGAGTCTGTGCCGGATCCATTCTCATCTGATAATAGCCCTGAGGAAATTATCGGATGAGGATCATCTTACGTTTTTATACTTCTGGCAAGCATGTTGATTTTTTTCTAAATCTAAAAATATAAAACTAGTAAACTTGTTTTTTCCTAACTTTTTCCTATCTCACATTGCAATATTTGGGGCAGTTATGAGTATTTAGAACCTAACATGGATGATTATAAAAATTGGAATGTCATAAGCATCCAAAAAATGTGTGCTAATTGGCCTTATTGTTTTGTGATGTATGTAATAGTATCCAGTGTGTAATTTTGTATTCTTTTAGTATTGCAATTGAGTGTCTTTTGCTGGCAAATATCTATAAATCAGAATTCATTTTTTTGTTGTGGCTCACATATGTTAGGAACCTCTTTTTGTGAGGGAAAAATTGCTGAGATTGCAAACTAAACTAAAATAGCTGTGCTTTACAGTGCAAATGTCTTTCACACAAAGCACCAACATGTTATGTAGATACAGGCATCAAAGCACTAATATTCACACAGCTTTTCAGTGACGTTGAATATCAGTGAAACACAGAAAATGTACAGAGTTCTGTTCTGTTTATGGTCATTGGTGGTGTTCTTATTTATTTTTTTATTATCAATGCTCTTTAATTTATTTTTGCTGCCATTGACTCTGTAAGATCATGTCATTTCAAATGCATTTAAATAATTCAGTGTTAATTGGACTTTATAGTTTTATATATATATTGGATACCAAGTGTTTTCTTAACAGCATTGTGATTACAGGGATAGTTTATTTTCAATCCTTTCTGACCTGTTTGTCTGCAGTTCTTCCCCAATTGTAGCAAATGTTTGTTTGCTGTGCTTTCTCCAATGTGAATTTGGTCATCCATAAAACTCCACCCCTGTTAATTGACTTCTTGCCCTTAAAAGAAGTCAGCTTCAGGGCTATATCCAGAGTGCTCAACTTACTACTCTATGGGAACAATCCTAAATGTTTATTGAGACAATCATTCAATGCATGCACAACACCATTAAAGCAAAATAAACTGGCTCTGCTCACCTATTCCTGTTACATCGTAGGGAGCTGCCACTTTCCTCCTTCCTATTTTTAGCTATTTTGATTGTCATTGCTGGGATCACATAACTTCCACACAGGCATAGCTAGGGACATCACCTGTGCCTTTCTGCATTAACAAGCTGCCTGATCGTGAGTTTCATCTTTTGTTCCACTTCAGATTTTTGCATGCATTTAAAAGGAGGTTCTGCAAAAATTGTTCCACAAATATTAAAAATTTTGCACTAATGTATGGACCTATTTGTAACAACCTTTCGATTTTGCAAAAGTTAGTCTGCCCGTGCGCCAGAACCGAAAAGAGATCTGACATGCACTTATTTTTTCTTTTCGGCACAGTGCACCTCAACACATGGCAATTAGAATAACTAATGGGTATGTACTTTACATGCCAATTACTCATTTAATGATGTCTCCTGTGCTGGATTCTGACAGATTCAATGTTCCCCAATCAGATTTTTTTTACACCATAGATTGTGTGCCACAAACTCCAAGCATGTGTTTTAAATTTACATAGGAAACTGCAGTATCTGGTGCCAAGTTACGTGAGAGGAAGCCCAAAGCAAACCTCACATGAGACCTAAACATGCTACACATGTGTCACCCTGGCATTGAAGACTTCTTATCCCTCGCATCTTAGACAAATTGTAATTGTGAACTATGGGATTCATGCACACTTAAAGATGAGCAGTTGGATCATAGACACGCAGAATTTTTTTTTTTTTTCCCCCTTCTACATAGGGATAACAGAGTTAGCACTACACATTAAACAATGGTTTATTTGAAATATGCATGGGTGAATACAATTTTACATTACAGCCAAAACGTAATTTGATATTATAATTGACATGACAGAACAGAATGTTTATTTTATTATAGGAGATTAGATGTCTAATAAAATAATAATTTTTTATGCAATTCCCACAATAAAGGCTTAAAACACTTCTGCAGTTTGGTACATTGTGTTACACACTGATACCAATGGGTGTTGTTTTCATGTGCCATTCATTTCTTTGATACCCCAGTGCCCAGTGTTGTTCTGATGCACATGCTCTGCGTCAAAAGAATAAAATAAAAATACTGTTTGTTTTTGTGCAGTGTCCAGGAATAGAAAGATGGAGATCTAGGTTTATTCAAAACAATTTAACATACTGTGTTTTTTTAAAATTTTGTGTGTTCTATCATTTTGTGAGGAATAAATGGAAGGGTCTGAGACTGCCGTGCATATAAATGAAACTTTCTTTATGTAAGTTTAGGAGCAGAATTGTCATTCTGCCAAATGAAATACCTTGCTTTTTGAGGTTCTATGTGAATTTTATCTTCAGACTTTATATGAAGTCCTGTTCATTATACAGTTTTATGTTAAACTCATAGATGTGTTTGACATGTTTTCAAATGTCCTTGTGCACAAGTGTAAAATTCTACAATCCTCCAGCACAAATAATAATAATATATCCACCCACACAGCAGATAAAATGTTTCATGAAGGCTATATTTAGATAATTTCCTGTTTTACAGAAGCTACTAGTATGTGTCTACAAATTTGAGAATCACAGACTCCAGGGGCATGCTTGCTTTTATCTCTTTAACAAGGTTGATAAGAAGATAATTGCTCAAACTTCTCTGCTTATTTCCTGCCTCCATGTAGTAAACAATTCACATATTTTGGGTCATATTTTTCCAAAATAGTTTTTTCTACTGCCCTGCTTTATTTTTAGTACTTGCCTAGTTAGCTATTGTGGATTTTTTAAAATAGAACACTCAATACTGGATATCACAATGCCAATTAAATCTCTGGGGGGTTTCAAAATGATATATGCGTGAATTAATTTTACTTGCTTGCAGGTGGACAGGAGCAACAGCAAGCCAACACCCAAAGAGAACGGTTTTACCCCCAGACCATTTCTCTCTCCTTAGTCTTCATGTCCGATTTTTCAGATTGCTGGTACCCTTGTCATTACTGGCACTATATAGTATCACAAGGCAATACCGGCAGCCCTACCAGGTTGCACAGGTAGTCCAGATCCTCCAGGATGGCACATCCATACGTTCTGTCACAAGAAGGTTTGCCGTGTCTCAAAGTACTACTATGAAGACTGGCCTGGTACTAACAAGGTGCATTGAGGAGGCATTTGAGATAAATGAACATTGAATTTTGCATGTTGCTTTACCATATGTCATTGCAGTATCATTGTGCGGACCCTTAAATCAGTCCTTGTTCCTTAATGCACGTAAAAAACATATCTAAACACTGGTATTGGCATGACCTCTGTGTGCTTTGAATTGGCCTTGCATCTGGAAAATAAATTAACTTTGCCATCAAGGAAGTTTGCACTTATATTTTGCATGCACTGGGAGATGGTTTATATGTTTGCTGTTAACACAAATCTGGTATTTATTTTCTGTATTTATCTGTGATGCTAGATAGTATTTTAGGCATTAATTTTTAAAGCAGCAATAGAGGTCTTTATGTAACCTCTTATTTTGCTCCAAACAGGTTTAAAAAGCTATTCCAGCCTATAATTAAAACATTCAAATTAATAAAGCTTATTGTTGCAAAAAAAACAAAAAAACAAAAGCTGTTTAACTTATTTTTGTTTCTTTGTGAATTAGATAAAGCTTGAATAGAATGCCAGCAAGCTTCTATGTGTGACCTTTGCTTCTATTGGGGCAACTGTGATCTCTTTATAGAGGTCCGACACTCCCCTCCCTCCCATGGAGTCGGTGTCAAAGATTCCCCAAGTCCGCAAGAACAATGAGAATTGCTGATTGCAGAGTTATAGGTCTTGCTCAATAAGAAACATATTGGTCCTCTGCAGAGATATCACTGCTTCCGCAGAGCAGGCAGGATCACTGTGTAACTCCTGGCACTTTTTTTTCTCAGTCAGTAGCTACATTCCAAAAAATAAAAAAATAAACTTTAAGACATATTGATGCACCAGAAGTAGACTTTTTAACTACCTTTTAACTTATTTGTGTGCACAGTTGGTGTAAAAGAAAATTATGACCTGATTAAGAAGCCAAATTTTCCTTTTTTTTAAATAGGAATAGAGCGTTCTTTGTTTATGGTGTTTGTGAGGTCACTTGTATCATTTGTGTTTTCCATCTCTTTGCAAGTCACCTGAGAATACTGAAGGTATTATTGGAAGCTGTTCAAGTCTGCAGACTAGAGATCTATTGACTTGTGTCGATTTTACTCGCTCTTCTGTTTTGAGGTTATAAAAACAGCAAGCATTTGTCAAATTGCCAAGTAAAGTTTATAGTGCCAAATAATATGCTGCAAAACGGACTACTGAATAGGAAAGGATTGCATTAAGCAGTGTGAAAAAATCCTTCTTTTTTTATCAGTTTTTAGAGAATATTTGTCAAGGAACCAACCTTTACTTGACAATGTACTCAGTGGCTAGGAAAAAAGAAACTGATATATTGCTGCTTTACAACAACATTGGCCCTAAGAACTACCAAACTACATGACTGTTTTGAAGCTTTCAGATGTTTATTAAAGATTCACTTTGGTTAATCCTGAAGATATTTTATCACCCTAAAATTTTACTTTTAAAAATGGTAGATAGAGCTGGGTTTAGGACAATTTTGTTAACCATTGTATTGAAATTGAATTATATTTTGTGTTCAATTTGATCCATATGATCTATTCAATATTGTAGGGCAACTTCGATCCTAATTTGATTTTTAATTTATATTGGTTATAATTAAAGAGGTATTAAACTTTAAATATCTGAATTCCTTTGAAAGAATTGACTTAATATATTTAAAAGGAAAATAACTTGCATAGTCTGTAAAAGTGTGTGTGGAGGTGCTTGTGTACCTGTAATTGCTCATATTTGATAATGTTTTGCCAGTTGCCGTAACTGCAGCATATTGAAAGAATGCAGAACTGAAGAATATTTTCTGCTGAAGTTTATTATTATTATTACACAGTATTTATATAGCGCCAACATATTATGCAGCGCTGTACAACGTTGATAGCCATTTTGCTAGCTTTTTCTCAAAGGAGCTCACAATCTAATGTCCCTACCATAGGTATTTGTCATTAATACAGTCTAAGGTTAATTTTAGGGGGAAGCCAATTAATCTAACCATGTTTTTGGAATGTTGGAAGAAACCAGAGTACCCAGAGGAAACCCGTGCAAACACAATGCAAACTCCATGCAGATAGTATCCTGGCCAAGATTCTAACCTGGGACCTAGCGCTGCAAAGGCCAGAGTGCTAGTGAAATATTTGTAGTATGTGATGTCAGTGTAGGAGCTTTGGAGGTTCAATGAACAATCACACACTTGTAATGATTTGTGTCTTAAAATTAAATATTCCCCTTCCATATGTCATAAACGAGTGTTTTATGAAACATATTGCTCTTCCTCCTATGTTTTAAAAAAATAATACAGTAGCATCTGTTGAAACAGAGTACAGTGAAAGGTTGTTACTGGTTTTATTTTGATAATTAATAATGTTTTTGCCTTGGAAATGGTAGGGCAAAAAAAAAATGCTTGATTTTTTAGTTGCAGCCTTCTGTTCGACTCATTGATACAAATGAGATTTTCTGGTCTGTTTTGGTTGGATTCAACTGTGTTAAAGCCTGGAAGCTTTAACAAATAACCCCACCATAGCTAGTTTTATTTATATATTTACTGTGTAGTAAACAATTATTTTTGGTGTGTTTGTTTTTTTGCCTTGGCTTCTCTTGGCTACCTCCATTCTAGAGGTATGTATGTGGGTAGTGGTTTTATACCAGGGTTGGCCAACAATGTTCCTCAAAGGACAAGCATCTGCACAGTTGTGGATATCGGTTTGTAAAAATATTTTTCAGTAACCTTGAATTACTTGGCTATATTCATTTCTGTGTGTGTTAAAACGTGTGTTTAATATACCAAATAACTATGGGTTTCTATGGAGAATATTGGTATTTAGGTTCATGTTTTGATACTTGGTTTAAACAGTAGATCAAATCTCTATTTCTATATATTTAATATTCTAGAAGTCCACGATATGCTGTGAGAGGAAGGCTTTCAAGTTAAACCAAGACGTGCTTATAGTGGACATAAATACATTTTAAAACTGCATTTTGTTTCACTGTTCCCATTAAATAAAAGGTCACAGCAGTTCTGAGTCTTTGGGGAGTAGAAACCTTCTGATAGGATGCATTTTCAGGAGGCCACCAACGCCGCCCCATTGTTACCCTGTTGTTGTCACTCTGTGAGAGTTTTCCTTAAAGGTTGATGTAAACTGATTTTTTTTTCTCTTAATGATGGATGATTGGAGATTTAATTACTGGATGACTTTTGTACATCTCAGGTGCTTCAGGGGAAAAGACAGGAAAAGTAAAACACCACAAACAAGAACATAGGCTTTTCAATGAGGACTTGCAATGATTTTTATTTCTACAAATGGTTTATGATCCACAAAAAAAAAAGCACACGTTTTCTTGTTGATTGCTATCATAGAACCTCCTGTAGCTAAAAAGCAGGTTGTTATATGTAATGATTCCTACATTGATTTAGGACTTCTGTCTTCAAAAAATGCTGTTCTGAGTTACACATTTACAACTGCAGCCGTTTCATTTAGTATGTGTTTCACCCTGTGACAATTTAACTGTGCAGATAGTTGTAGTTGAGCTGTGGTGATGCTGATGTAATGGATAAATATGAGTTCTTAGTATATCTAGGGAGTTTCCCTGCACACAATTGTATCACTATGAGTGGCCTATTACTTTATAGGGAGATCTCGGCCTGTCTCCTCAGGAGCTAAAATCTTCAGATTTACGAGGTGGTGCTGAGAAGTTCCTGGCTTTGTCCAGAAAGAAGAGAGCCAGAGTTATGAAATAACACATTTATTCAACATCTTCCCCCCCTGAGACTGATGCACTTGGTATAGCGTAGTTGCAGCTTTTCTAGACCGTTCAAAAAAAGTCCTTTGGTTGGGTTGCAACCCAGCTCTCAGCAGCATCTTTGACGTCAAAAATGTCCTCAAAACATTGTCCCTCCAGGTGTTTCTTCTAATTCAGGAATAGATAATAGTCTGAAGGGGCTTGGTCAGGTGACTAGGGGGGATGGTGGACCAATTATAAACCCAGGGTGTTTAATTTGGCAGCCACAACGTTGGACGTGTGCACAGGTACATTGTCCTGCAAAAAAAGGATCCCATTGGTCAACTCCACGGCGTTTCGTCTTACTTGCCTCATTCAGTTGGTCCTGAAGGTTAGCATAATACTATCCGGTGATACTAGAGCTCTGAGATAGGTAGTCCACCAACAGAATATTGTCTTTGTCCAGAAAATGGATGCCATGACTTTTTTGGCTGATTTCTGGGTTCGGAAATTCTTTAAACACGGGCACCCGCTGTGGTGCCATTCCGTTGACTGCTCCTTGGTTTCAGGATCATAGATTTGGAGCCAGGTTTTATCCTTAGTCACTAACCTAGCCAAAAAGTCCCGTACAGCTTCAAAATGGGCCAAAACGGCTTTGGATGCTTCAACTCGTTCCTTCTTCTGATCGCTGTTCAAACATATCGGCACACACTTCGCTGAAAGCTTGCGCATGTCTAGGATAGTGGTAATAACAAACCCAACAAGCTCCCGTGAGATGTCAGGTGTCTAATCTATCTTTTTTGCGGATGTTCGCCGGTCCTCAATATTCAGCTCATGAACAGCATCGCAGGTTGCCGGGTCAGTTGAGGTTGGGGAGCGCCCACTGAGGGGCTCTTCATCGGTGAAATGCCCAATCTTGAAACAAGATATCCAGGTTGTGACAGTGCTGTAGGAAGAACACTTCTCCTCCAGTGTTTGTGACATCTCAGTGTGAATGTCCTTTGCTGACTTTCCCTGGAGAAACAAAAACTTCATGAGGGCCCATAACTCCAAGGATGTGAAACTTGCTTGTGCCTCTGCCATCACAGCTTCTCAATAAGAGAAAAAATGTTTTAGGAATCACAAAGACCTGATATTTGCACAGTTACATACTAAGATATTAGGCTGTCATATGCCCCCACACTCCTTTTTCTATTTCATTTCGAGGGGGCAAAGCCAGGAACTTCTCGATCTCAGGAAATTTGCTACCTTTGCAGTTATTATCCAAAAGAGATTTTTTTCTTTAATGTAAAATAAAATTTGAGCTTTTGTAAGTGCTACAAAATGCGGTTTTCTATCCACAATATTTTTAAACTATTGTGGAATTCAATAGATAATTAATCCAACAAAAGAGTCTGAAAGTTCATGTAAAGCTCAACTGCAGGTATGGCTAAATACAAAATATAAATCCCCGATTAAAAATCCCCACACACCTACCTAGTCACTGATCCAGCAGTGCTTCTCCAGATTGAGTGATGCCATTCATCTCACTTTCTTTGAGCCTAAGGAGTCAAACTAATCCTACCTCCACCCCTGCTTGGATGGCTTTTAAAGGATGTTTAGGACTAACAGGTAAATGAATAGCATGCTGATTTGTTAATAAATGTTGGCCTCAGATGCCTTTAGCACATGTTAATGGATTTGATACAAAAATGTATCTCTCTGTACTATGTATAGTGTGTTGTTGTTTTTTTAAAAACAAGGAACAGCTGGATAGTTGTATGGCTGTTAAGTGATTGAATGTCTTAGTTAAGTATATGTTTTGGGATTTCTGAATTTGCTGTTCTGCTATAATTGAGCAAAAATGTATAAAACCTGCTATTGGTAGAGACAGAACTTTTTTTCAATTGGTTATTTTAGATTATATATGTTAAGTGTAGACAATGAATATATACACGTTCCTGCTTGTTGAATGTCCTAATCTATATCTGTTAAAAAGCAGACCTGTGGGTTTACTGGTCCATGCACCCAGCATCCTCATCTAGATACAATGAGACAATCTGTTGAGCTACAACATATGACAAGAAAACTCAGACCACATTCTTAACACCTTTGGCCAGTGAAGCAGTCATAATGCATGTAATATATTAATGCATCTGATCAGTATTGCCTGCACATGGGATTGCTTCACTGGCTTCAAAAAAGTAAAAAAGTAGTGTGTATTATATATATATATATATATATATATATATATATATATATTGTCTTGCTAACCCATTTTGTACTTTTGCATGCTCATTGGTAATTTGCAGTGGCAATAAGAATATTTATATGCATAACCATATAAAGGTAAATTGACAAGGCTCGGTTGCAATGGAATTACCAGCTCACTGAATTTGTTGTTGCTATATAATATATATACGACTTTATGATTTAAAAAAAAAGGCCTGTCGTTGGGGTCTCCTTCAAACTCTGAATCAATGCCCATGAGTATGCTATCCTGGCAAATAAATAATACATGCCAATGATCAGAAACTTTTGTGTGCAATAAAAAAGTGTTAATCCTCTGATACCCCAAGGAGAAGAAGTTTGTTGCAGTAACATGTTTTAACGCAAAGGCATTGACATTCGGTGGCATCCTAACACAGCTTGCAAGCATTATCCATACTTCTGTCGGTGCACAGACTTAAAGTCCTGATTAGGTGTTTTTTAGTTAGCCCAGTTTATATAAATAGCTTCCCTAACGAACACAAAAAAATGTTGCATTAGTGTAGTGTAACTCATTAAATGGTATTACTTCATGCACTCTTGCCTACAGACACCCAATCTTTTAGAAGACTCGCACAATAGCTTTGACACCTCCTGGAAAGGCATGGAAGGAGATCTCATTGTAATACTCTGTGCACTGTGATCTAGATTGCAAACACAAACATTGTACAGAGTGTCTTCTGGTTTATATCTTCTATCTTTCACATTAGGCAAAGGTGTGTAAAGGGAGAAGTATGAAATGTGTTGCTTTAGATGGGATTCCCCTTTAAAGTTTAAAGAAGACATTAGTGAAGAAGGGATTAGTGTCTCTCGGCTGCTGATCACATCCACAGCCCCTCTCACAAGTAAATGCTGTAAAGATATTTAGTTTCCTGCATGTTTTACTTAAAGTGTCACCTATGTACAGTTTTTAGTGTTATAGTTTTGTTTGTTTTTGTTTTTTTTTTAACAACATTTTTTTAATTCTGTTTGTGTGCACCAAAACTGAAAAACAGTCGCACAAATATCTGCAAACAAAAACCTGCAATTGTCGTTATTTTGTACAGGTTAGGCCTAACATGCATGGTTTTTTTATGTTTGTGAAAAAAAGTGATTTCGTAGGGAAGCAGTATGTCTATAAGTATGTCTATACACATATAAAATATGTGTATAGACATACTTTTTTTTTCTTTTGGATAGAGAAAGGAAGGGTTAATATTACCTTGGCATTTTATTTGTTGGTGTTTTTGTGCCATTCAGACATTTCCATCATCATTTTGTCCCAGAGATGTAACAGAGAAGAAATCCCATCCGAAACTGATTTCCTTGGAGCTGCTGTCCTTTTGTATGATTTCTCCTCACCTCTTGTTCTAGGGACAGCACTAAAACTTTGAATCTCTGTAATTTTCTTCTAGATGATCAACAGTAACTCCCTAGAGATAGTTTGTTTATTATCCCATCTGACAATAAGACTAAGTGACAATTAAGCAAAAATGACTATATGATTTTTCCCTTCTTGCTGACCAGTGTAATAATTCTATCCTTGCTGTTGGTCAGCTATAGAACACACACCTATAGACATATCACACACACACACCCCCTATAGACATATCACACACACACACACACACCTATAGACATATCACACACACACACACACACCCCCTATAGACATATCACACACACACACACACACCCCCTATAGACATATCACACACACACACACACACACACACACACACCCCTATAGACATATCACACACACACACACACACACCCCTATAGACATTACACACATACACACACCCCTATAGACATATTACACACACACACACCCCTATAGACATATTACACACACACACCTCTAAAGACATATCACACACAGACACACACCCCTATAGACATATTACACACACACACACACACACATCTATAGACATATTACACACACACACACATCTATAGACAAATGCACATGGCTACAGACATATTACACGCGTGTTTTATTCGAAAAAGGCTGCAGATCTAACGAATTCCAGTAGTTCATAACTGTGCCTGTGAAGTAGATTTAAAAAAAAAAAAAGCGCTACTTTGGGGTTACTAAACTTGTTATATGTTTGGGGGCACATCAGCTTAAATATTAGGGAATAGGAGAAGTGAGGAATTGGTCCAGCAGATATGTGGACGTCTGCTGGTTACACAATTGCCTAATCCAGAATGGAAGGGAGTTTGTAAGGGAAAGCTTGGTGATCTTTATAGGTAAACCATGGGCATACACAATGTCTTGTAGCTAAATCTAATCGGAAGCCTGAGCAGTTGTGGTGTCTGCAAAGTTCAAGTAAGGATTTATTTTTTAAACAAAGTAAACTTAAATTAATCTATGATACATAGCCACCTAGTGGCAGTGACTAAAACAGCTTTTAATTTAACTGTTTCTCTGTGCTGGCATTCTTCTCCACGTGCTCTTTGTTATGGTTTGTTTACTAGCAAGCTTTTACTGAAAAGCTGAAGTTTCCATCTCAGATAATAAGACCTAACTACTTCCAATATATTGTGTTTCCTCACAAGAGACTGTAAGATTTTGTAATGTTGAGGATGATAAAAATCATCTTCTGGTAATAGTTAATTGTGAAAGGCGCTGCATGATGGAGCTGATTATGCATTCTGTATTTCTATAATTGCTTGATAGAGATACATGGAAGTACATGGTAAACACTTGTAGAGTTCCCTTTCATTTTACCAGCACATGCCTTTTATTTTTTTTATTTTTTTTAACACACAAAAGCCATCAACACATTTCATGTAGTTAATACATATGAAAACATTTAAATGCACTTTTAAAATGACATATTTATTCACTTTAATACAACCTAAAGCATTATACTTCTGCTATTGTTTTTTAAATAATGATTTTAAAACTGATTGCGCATTTCTGACAGTTGCACAGTGCAATATATCTTTGAAACTCACATCTGTAATTTGCCCCAGTTTACTGGTAAAAGCTAAATAATGTTTTTTCCTAAACTCGCCATTTTTGTGTTAATTCCCTTCTCTACTTTTTGTTCTGAAATGAAGTAATTTGACAAGTTTCAACCCAATGCAATGGTTTTCTAATCCGTTATATATGCAGTAGGACAATGCCTCCAGTGGTGAAAAAATTTACCACCATTTGTTATCAAGTAGTAACTGATAAAGCCTTGTATTAAAGTAGAAATATACTCACTTGTACTAAAACTTTTTGGTTGTTGGACAGATGTGCAATCTTACTGATATTTATGGTTCAAAGTGAATTTAGGACTTGATTTGTTTTTAATATGTACATAAATTATGTAAATCCAATTTACATATATTTGATTTCTAAGAGAAGATTCATGCAACAATTAAAAGAAAAAGCAAAGTCCATGAAGTTGGTGTGTTGGGTTGTTCTTCAGGCCAGGGCACAAGTGTTGCAAGGGAAGAATATATGCCAATTTTCTGTTATGATACAAGGAACAATTGATATGTAAGATTATGAATTTGCCCATTTGCTTGTTTAGTAATAAATGAAATCTGGAAGGTTAGAGCTTTCATTGATGAAGTTTTGAGTAATGAAAAAAATAAATTCAGTAGCAAACCTATTTTGTTTTTGAGATCCTGTATTTCTTAATTTTGTTTTGCATGGAAAACTTAATACATTTCTTCATGTCTTTTTCTTAGGTTGAATGGTGATCCAATTCAGATAAGTGAACCTACAGCAAACGTTAAGCCGCTTTTTTTTTTTCTTTAAACCATCGCTGTATCCCTTAAAAAAAAAAAATCAAAATGATTACGTCTGAGCTCTCAGTGTTGCAGTAAGTACATTATTATTAATATTAATATTATTAAACAGGATTTATAAAGCTCCAACAGTACTGTACATTAAATACAGAACACTTAGATATTGATCATGGTAAAGTATTGTGTATAAACTTGTCGTGTTCTTTTAGGGATTCCACCAATGACACCGGTGCACCAGTGCACACAGACATGTCTGCTGTTGCCAGTGAAATGAGTTCTGATATTACTGATGACATGGAAGTCAAAGGCAAAAGAAAAAGGGGCCGTCCTGGAAGACCACCAGTATGTGATCACTGTCATTCATTACCACCTGGTTAAAACAAAGTGTATACTTCAGGCTAATATTTGAAAATATTTGAATCCATTCATCCTAATCATTTGCATTAGCTAAGGTGTTTATATAGTGGCCTGATGAGTAACACTACAATGTGACCATGAAATCTATAATCTCACAAATTGAAATGTGGGTTTTTAAGTCAAAGTGTTTACTTTGACTTTCTACCAATTGTTCTTTATCGGCACTTACCAAGCAAGTAAGAAATATTTCTTAAAATCATATTTTTATATAGAATCATAAATTCTTTGCAAGATGAAGAATTTTAACTTGAATTTAGTTGGGGAATGGGCAATTCTGTTTTTAAATTAGGTCTAAGAAACGCATTAAAGTGCTAGTATAGTGTTTTTTTAGTGCATAGAATATATTAAATGTGATGAAATTTTAACAGTTTGTTCATTTTTTTTTTTTTTTTAATATAGTCTGCTATTAAGAAACCACGCAAGACACCTGGTGAGAGGAGCCGCGCAGAGCCTGGCACGAGAGGTCGCGGCAGAGCAAACGGCCATCCTCAGCAAAATGGAGAGGGGGATCCAGTCACTTTGTTTGAAGTAGTTAAGATGGGAAAAAGTGCTATGCAGGTAATCCCATACTGCGCATGTGATATCTTACTTTTTCCCCGTTCATAATATGATATATAACACAACTGAATAACACATATGATAAAAATAAAACAAGTTTAGCAGACTTTTAATAAGGATTAGAACTGAGAGTATTTTTTGTATTAGTTTATATTGACAAGGTCTGTCATTCAAAACATGTCTAAATATGGTGTTCATTACTGAACAGGCATATGCACAAAAGTTTAATATGTTAAAGCTTACCTGTGCTTAAATGTGATTGCTGCATTAGTTTTCACTCTTCAAACTAAGGATGTTTTAGCAAGTACATAAGTTACAGTTGAGCCAAAAAGTATCTTTGTCACTTTGTGAGAGCCTAAAAGTAAACACACAGGAACACTCAATCCAACATATATTGATAATGAACAATTTCACCTTAACTAAACATGTGGCGCTCTTTGTTTTGTTTTTCAAAGTTTAATAAGTTATTCATAATATTTGTGTGCTAGTTTACATGTAGCTTGTGATTCTCATTTGAACTCTTGAACTTTTTTTTATAGTCTGTAGTAGATGACTGGATTGAATCCTATAAACAGGACAGAGACATGGCTCTTCTGGACTTGATTAACTTCTTCATCCAGTGTTCAGGATGCAAAGGTTAGTTTTGTAACTTTTTTCCTACATTACAACTGTTTTCCTACAAGCTTCATATTGATTATTTTTATACCTATATGTACCTGAATAATACCCTATTGCCCTAACATGCACACACTGATGTTAGTTTTAATTTGTAAATCCTTGTCCAAAATGCTATGCATTCACAGCAAAGCATTTATAAAACTTTTTACCTTTGTCCAGATAGGATAGAGAAGATATCGCTCACTATCAGCACATACCTGCAACATGACTCCTTTGCTGAACAAACCAGCAGGATGTTGCTTTATTGCTTGCTCTTGCTTGTGAGTGAGATACTACTGTTTGGGCACGTGATGTAGTGATGCTATTGGTGCAAGTTGGTAGTCTCTAGGATTCTAGTTCTGATATGGCCCCTAAGTAGCTTGATGATTTTGAAATAACTTGTGAATGTTTGTTGTTGGTCTCTGAGAATGCCACCTAACAGGCTGTGGCTGGTTTCGGTACATACATGAAACACGTATGCATCAAATGATTATCAGAATTCCTTCCCTTTCTTTGGGGGAGAAGCTAGCATCAGTACAGGTGTCCTACGAATTGTTTTAGCCATCTGCCATGCCAGATGACTAAATGACCATGAGTAAAGACTATTGTCCCTGCAGTGGAGCACCTCCTGCTCGTCATCACCACTCCCCACAAATAAGCAAGCAGACTCTCCGGTATGGATATAGTTTGTTTTAATTGTCACCCAAAATTTTTTGAAGCTTCAATAGATATTATTGCTTGTTGTTCAGCAGGCTTAAAGAAAGGTACACGTTCACTACAACTGGCAGTAAGCCAATGCTATTCTCCTTTCACTGGTCTTATATTGTTAACATAGCTTATTCCGTTCACATGAAGGTTTGTCTCTGAATTAACGCACAACACGGGAATATTGATATTTACACAGCTTTAAAGTGGAACCAAAGTCGGTGTAGGGGTGAGCATTTTGCCATAATATTCAAAACCTCTACCTCCTGATGACAATTGATTAGATATGCCCACAAGTCGGAGTGTGTGTAATATGTATATATATAATTTATTTATTTTTTTACATATTTATTTTTAACTCTTTCACTATAGTTTTTCTGACTTAATATATGTTCTGTGTAGGTACTGTACGAATTGAGATGTTCCGAAACATGCAAAATGCGGAGATCATCAGAAAAATGACTGAGGAGTTTGATGAGGTATGAAGCCTTTATTGGTTAAAAATGTAATAGAATTATGAACTACCTTTGATATTAGTCATACTTAATATTATATCCTTCCATTTACATTCCTGAAGCATTTCTTATATCCATGTCTTTTTTCCTCAGGGGAACTTTTTCAGAGTGAATTTGCAGCTGCTACGAACTATAAAAAAATCAAATATAAAAATTATCTTCTTAAATTTTAAAATCACAACAGTTGTTCCTAGATACCTTGGTAGCTAGGCTTTCCAAATGTACACATACTGAACAAGTCCTGTGTATTGGGATTTTGTGATTGCCATTAAATATCACAATATCACAATTGCAACATTTTTTCCCCCCTCTTTCTCTTAAGAGCTGTAGTCACCTAAATATCTATGTGCTTTCTTTAAATAAAAAAAAAAAAAGGCTTTAACATCTGCACACAATGTAATATATACATTGCAAAGAAGCCGAATATGCTTTTTTTAATATATAATTTATTATTAAAGTTTTAAATTCATTTTTAATTAATTAACCAGTGTTACTTAATGACACCAGTGTTTTTACACCTAAGATATTACCATTTATTCATTTTGTATTGTTGATCTATATTTCCCTTTCTAAATTGATATAAATAATTAATTTAAATATTTAAGTCATTTTTAACCTTGGCTTTCTTTTTTCAATAATTTTCCCTTTTAGGACAGCGGAGATTATCCTCTTACAATGCCTGGACCCCACTGGAAGAAATTTCGCTGCAACTTCTGTGAGTTCATTGGTGTTCTGATCCGACAGTGTCAGTACAGCATCATCTACGATGAGTATATGATGGACACCGTCATTTCCCTGCTGACTGGTCTCTCTGACTCCCAGGTTCGAGCTTTCAGGCATACAAGCACACTAGCGGGTAAGTTATGTGATTGTTCCTGTAAGTGGCAGTGGGATCCTGGCTTTTGTTACCTGTTACTAGAATTTAGTAGAGTGATGTATTTATCTACAAACCTCCACCTATAGGAAGGATTTATATGGTTCGAAAGTGATAATTTTAAAAGTTGTCTAACGATTAAAGTGAACCATTACTACACAAAAATGTTTTGCAGTACACGCATTACTATATAGCTTAACTATACTATATTAGCTATAACTTAAGGAGGAACTATACTAAAAAAAAACACACCTTCAATCTTGCAGGGCAGTCCAATCACTCCAGGGGTGTCCGGCATACAGTCCTGTGTGATCTCGGCATCCGTCCTGGAGCCGGCGCTCCAGGTGCCAACATCTTCGCCTTTTCTTTGGGTTCTTCATCCTACGTCACCCGACCGAGACGTGAGATCGGGTGATGTAGGATGAAAAAAAAATTTGCTGATCTCACTGCCCATGCGTGAGATCAGCAAATTTTGCTCCTTGAGCAAACAGGCACTCAAGAGCCTCCCGGGATGCCTGACGTTAGGTATCCTGGGAGGCTTTTGTGCTGCACCCCCCCCTTTTTTTTTTTTTTTCACCTAAATAAAAATAAACCTAATTCTTACATTACAAAAAAGGGTTCTCTACCCTTTTATGTAAAGTGAAAATTCTGAGTTTAGGTACGCTTTAAATTAGTCCATGTTTGTATAATTTAAGTGCTAAATTACAAATCTTTCTTTGTTTCTGCAAAACCATCCTAATACCAATAGTCTGCGCCAACCTATAGGTTTGTGACAAAACACAAGCAATATTAAAACTAACACAATATAGTTATGACAGACTAGCAATCCTGTTGGTGCCAGTATTACTGCCACCAAGTATCAAATAAAAAACATTTCCACGCTTTGCTCTGTCGCTGCCCAAATGACAGCTCTTACTTTGAGAAAGGCACCTTCATATACCTGAATATCCCCCTAGATTTTCTTCATAGTACCCCATGATTGCTCAGTACCGAGGATCTCAGACCTGCAGCTAACCTCCAGGTTACTAACTTTGTGTCAAAAATGGTGGACCAGAAGCACAGGTTCAGAAAGTCTCCTAGAACTGATGACATTGTGAGAATGCTAATTACAGTATCTTCCAGTAAATGCCAGTTGCTTTATTTACATAGTTTTAAAATTGCCATAAATGATCTTTGTGTTGCATCTTCAATGCAATAACCCATTACCAACAGTTAGAATGTGCTAATAGTGACGTAATCACACTTACTGTGATCTCTATGAATTTTAGGCTGTTTGTAAAGAAACAGTTGTTTCTTTAGTAAACATCACACCAAAATTGTATTGAGGTTTGAAATGAAAAGAAGTCTACAGTGCCCCCTTGTACTAGTTTGTTTTGTTTTCTTAATCATTCAGTTCTGTGGCTGGGGCAGAATATAGCTTTGAATATCTTTATGCTGCTGCCCCACACTGGTAGACTTTAGAACTTCGATATTAAAAACATAAGTGCACTTTTTGTTCTTTACATACTTTCTTGTATTTACTATTCAAATTTGACTTAAACCACTGGGTTTTTTATTTGCAGGTAATGTGGAGTTAAATATGTGTGCGCATGTTTTTTTTTTTTTTATTTATTATTTATTTTAATTTTTTTTTTTTAGTGCAAATTTTTTTTTCTGTTTTTAGAAATACAGGTTTTTTTTACCTGGTATTTGTTGACTGGTATCAGGCCAAATGTATACATTGTATATTGCAAAACAACATAATAGAGCTGTTAAACATTTATTTTCTTTCAATGACAGGGTCACTTTCTAGTGAAATGTAGTGTATTTTCATGGACCACTTTTTAGGTTGTTTTGCAGTATTAAATGTAACTTTTTTAGGGATTTTTGTATTTTTTTTTTAAATGTGTACTGTTGATACAATGTTTTCATGTCTTAAAGTGTTTAGAATAAAATATTTACATTGTAGTTATAATTGATTGGCTACTACAATTGGCCACATAGAATTGTTTTCAAAAAGTTTACAAACTCAGGCTTGTGTAGCATTGCAAAGCTGGAATCACAGCCTGCACATGTAATACTGTTACTGCTATGTACATTTATAGTTGAAGCAACAATTTAAATTTAAAGGAGGTCATGTAGTAGATGTCAGGGGTGTATTTGAGTGGAAACAGCTGGGCAGCTATTTTGGAAATCTGTTATTTTGAAATCTTTATTTTGACCTTTTAATAAAGTAAAAATTCTGCAAGGAATAACTTTATATAGCTCCATTTATGTTTCAGGTTTATGAACCCTTTAGGATACATTTACTCTTCACTGTTCCTAATTTGTTGCAGTACATTTTTTATGTCTTTTGTGTGTAGTAGCATTTTACAGTTTGGATGGAAACTTAAAATTTGAGTCTCCACCTCACCACCTTTTAAATCTTGGGAAAGAATATGATTCTTTTTCTTTGTATGTCCGTAGCAATGAAGCTGATGACTGCTTTGGTGAATGTTGCTCTTAACTTGAGTATTCACCAGGATAATACGCAGCGGCAGTATGAAGCAGAACGGAACAAGATGATTGGCAAGAGAGCCAATGAGAGACTGGAGCTGCTGCTACAAAAGCGAAAAGAGGTATGCAATATATTTACTCTGAGACAGAGCTACAGTTGCATCATGCAGTCAATTCATCAACATCAGACAGGCAAATGGGGTCTGGCAGCACATCAGTTAACCTCCTGGGCTTTTCACAATGTCTGGATTTCTGTACCAAAAGCAGTACACTGTTTTTAATGAAATTTTCTTTTTTATATTGTAGACTTGTAACTTACCAAAATATGTCAAAACAAAGGTCTAGTAGATATCCTGAATATAAAAAAGTTTGAAACACACAATCTTGTAAAATAAAACAAATAAGTTTAAATACATTAAACATTTTAATATAGTTTTAGATATAATGCAGAGGAGAAGAGAGGCATAACCCATCGAAATATGTCCAATATTTAATAAATAATGTAATAAAAACACAAAATAAAAAGAACATCTGTTAACATAAATAATGTAATATAACTGGACAGTAGCATATAATTATATATATATATATATATATATATATATATATATATAATTATATAAAGATTTATTTGTATTGGACTCAATACACCTATTTTGTATTGAATCTAATACAAAATGATTTGAATTTCCTGCCCCACCTCCCGCCCGCACCAACGTCACCAGGAAACCCCGGAGATCGTCTCTGCGTTCGGCGGTTGAAGACAGAAGAAAGAAGTCATCTCTTGAGGAGCTGTGGGGACCAGGTAAGTGGGGTTTTCAGTAATCTGATTGTCATACAATGTTGTGTGACAATCACATTGCATTGTAAGTGGATTTGAATTTGGCGCTGGGGCCAAAGCAACACTTGATTCTATTTTTAGCTATCCCGAGCCGAGTTCAGGGTAAACGCTTTTTTTAGGCTCAAGGTAAACGCCCAGGAGGCTAAGCTGTAAAGTCTGTGTTTACATTTCACTGGATTCTTGCAATGATGGCTTGTGAAGGCAAGAAATGAATCGTATATATTATAATTTGTATTTATGGTGCTCAGGTTCATGCAATGTCGGTTCCCCCTACTGTCCCAGCTGAGTTAGGAAGGGTTTGTATCTTATGTTGTTTGCATGTCGCCAGATATTTCTTTGTACAGGTAAAAAAGACTC
This sequence comes from Pyxicephalus adspersus, assembly GCF_032062135.1. NCBI lineage: Eukaryota > Metazoa > Chordata > Amphibia > Anura > Pyxicephalidae > Pyxicephalus > Pyxicephalus adspersus. The sequence continues at coordinate 27,212,895 of NC_092861.1, read as the reverse complement.
AGGAAATGTCAGCAATCTGGAAACCGTAAAACCAAACTCTTGAAAAATGGGAGGAAAAACTATTACTTTTAAAAATTAAAAAGAGGCTCCATTCTCTGTCATGTGTTCTAATGCTTTTTGTATTTTATACAAAATATGTATAAAAATATGTATATATGTATGTTATATCTTCTATAAAATTACATAGCTATTTAATTGAAACTTCTTTCGTCAAAGTGCATTTTTTACTTGTTTATTATGTTTGTTTTTATATATTTTATACACTTTTTATTAACAGCTTCAAGAAAACCAGGATGAAATTGAAAACATGATGAACTCCATTTTTAAGGGCATCTTTGTTCACAGATACAGGTAATTCACCTATAAATCTAATGATATGGTCTTACATTAACATGAGGCATGAGAGGACTGTCCTTTGATAATGCTAGATTTACCATGCAGAAGTTTTGGTTTTTAAATGACTAACATAGAGATGGGAAACTCCAAATTGATAACTTCTATTTTCTAGTATGCTTGTTTCTTGTTTGAATCAAGCAGAGCCAGTCATCTTTTTCAGGTGCTGGTTACATTTAAAAGCCAATGTGTTATTATTATTATTATTATTAATAAACAGGATTTATATAGCCCCAACATATTGCGCAGCGCTGTACATTAAATAGGGATTGCAAATGACAGACTAATACAGAGAGTGATAAAGGGGGAGGAGAGGACCCTGCCCCAAAGAGCTTACAATCTAGTAGGTTCTTCACCATATTTTTTTTCTGTTTTACTGAGTTTGGTTCTTGCTAATTCATCCTTTCACAGAGATGCCATTGCTGAGATCCGAGCAATCTGTATTGAGGAAATAGGTGTCTGGATGAAAATGTACAGTGACGCTTTCCTTAATGACAGCTATCTAAAGTATGTGGGCTGGACACTTCATGACCGGGTGAGTTTTATAATAAAGTTGTAACAAGCTATGCACACTTTTAAAGTGATCCTGCTGCCAGATCATTAATTTCAAGAAAAACCTTCCTATACAATTCCATGTAACAGTAACTGACCAACTACTGCCGTGGTCAGGCAGGTTTCCAAGCAGCATGTGACCCCGTGGAAAAGTTACAGGGGCAGTTGAGGGTGTTTGACAAACCCTTGTAAAAATGTGGGGTTGCAGCTGATCATTTGTTATCAGTTCCCCAGGAACCACTTCAATTGCCGCCAGACAGAACAAAGCCTCCAAAGGGCAATATTTTACTTTTTGATAATGTGACCGTTCAGATATCTAAATTTGTTTTTTCTTTCTTCCATACGTAGCAAGGAGAAGTGAGGCTCAAGTGCCTGAAAGCCCTTCAGAGTCTGTACACTAATAGAGAACTGTTCCCTAAGCTCGAGCTTTTCACAAACCGATTTAAGGTATGCACTTTACTGACATTGACTTCATATTTGTGAATATGTGAAAGAGGCATTATTTTTTAAGGTTTTTATATTATCTCAGAGCCCCAACTGTGTGATTAAATCTTTCAAGAATATCCTGCGTTGTGTTTTTTGGATTTTTTTTTTTTAATCCATTAAATAATTGCCATTCTGCTTTGTTAAATATATTTACATGAGTTATACACATTTTAAAAAAAAAAGTCAAAACAAATGTGTCCTGTCTTATTTTCATGTAAAATCACAAGCTTGTGTGGAGTATGTCTATATACTGTAGCATTGTGTTAGTAACCATTCTAATCAATAGCGTTCTGTTCTTCTGAACACTGTGGGCTCTAGCACCCTCTAGTGAATTATATAATGCTTGTAGTCATCTGAAAGCCTTTCACAAACACCTAGAGTAATTTTGAGATCTAGCAAAAAAACTTTTTGCAATTTTTTTTTTTGATTGACATTCATTCTGTATTTTGGTTCTTTAATATTATCACTCAATGGTCCAGAGACTGATTAATATTTCCATAATTATTAACAAACATAACATAATTTTTTTGTCGGGTAAGACAATAATTTCATATTTTTTAAAATCAAATTTGTTTCTCTGTTTGTTTGAGCTGTCATAATCAAAAACAATCTGGGTGTAATCAAATAATCTTGATACAGAATATACATTAGTGGTGTGGAAGTTGGCTAGGGGACTAGGAGTGCAGCAAGCAACACAGGACATAGAAACTCCCAAAAATGCCAAATTCTTAGCAGTCTTCACAGACTTTCTTTGTTTTTGTAGCTGTCATTTAAACATATAGTTTTATTTACCAAGAGAGTATGATTGGTTTTCATAATTTTTTTTTTTTTTTTAGTGGGGGGAGGGGTATTATACATTGCTTCTTTTTTTTCTTAAAAGGCTTTTTTAATTTAAATATATGCATTTTATTCTAAAAAAATTATCTTTTTAAAATGATACGTAACTTGCTTCTCTGGTGCAAAGCACGGGTAGGTTATTTGCAAATAAATTCTTTTTGTTACACAGTGTTAGAAAAAGTAACCAAAAATTGGTATTTAAAAAAAAGGATGTATGATTATGTTTATTTCTTGCAGCAATAAAGGCCAAAAGTGCCAGCTGCCTGCCAATGTTTATCATTAAGTAAATAACACCTGACATAATTCATGTTTAATTACAGGATCGGATTGTTTCGATGACCTTGGACAAAGAGTATGATGTAGCTGTCGAAGCAATTCGCCTTGTGACTCTGATCCTCCAGTAAGTTTTCATAGCTTGCATCAGCTTATTTAGTTGGTAAATGCACATTATACAGTTGGGGTAAAAGTGATCCTGAAGGTCCATTTTACAGTTAGCTCTTTTACCTTCCGACACATGCAGGAATCTGTTTTTACAGTGAATAAGGGCAGATGACCCGTTTGATCCTATGGTTTTCATATGACATTTTGGTAACTATGTTTTGCAAAACAGTAATTTTATGCAAGTTTAACACCCCATAGCAAGTGTACTGCTGCTTTAATTTTGTTGAATACCTTACAGTAAATAATAAATGCTTGCTTTTTTTTGCAGTGGTAGTGAAGAGGCCCTGTCCAATGAAGACTGTGAGAACGTTTACCATTTGGTGTACTCTGCACATCGGCCCGTGGCTGTAGCAGCTGGAGAATTCCTGCACAAGAAGTAAATATTTTTTAATGTAGTTTACTTTGCCAGAGTTTTCAAGCACCAATAAAAAATACCCCTAAAGTCCAATCATGGGGACATAGCAGCCTAAAGTAATATTGCTTTGCTGGGTGTGCGACTTCAGAGTTGTGTCCTGGCAAATTATCCCATTATGTTTTGATGATGCTTTAGCAGCTGATAACAACTCTCCTATTTTACTGGATTCAGACTGATGAGATTCAATTAGGTAGTTATTTGTTACAAATGGACGCCAAGTCAAAGGGGAAAGTAGGTGTTTTGTTGTTAATAAAAGTAACTTTTATTCATATACACAGTTTGGGGTGGTCTGGTGAGTCCAGGATATTATAGCACTGGGGGGCAAGTTTTTTTATGTTATTGATACATTTTTTTTAAATTTAAAGCTCATGACCTAAGTGGCTTAAATCAATATGAACCAGCTTCTATCTACAACTCGTTATTTGATTCTGGCCTTTAAATTGTGCAAAAATACTCAAAGTTCTACTGAGATTTATATGATTACTATACCCATTATAGCTAAACTATTAAGCATTTGTTTTTTGATGAAGCTCATACTGTGACTTTGAATATCAATTTGCCAGAAGTTTAGAAGAACCTTATAAAACAATGTTCCTAATGCAACATTTGACATTGCAAGAATTGTGAGCATTTTCTTTCTTTCTAGGTTATTTAGTAGACATGATCCACAAGCAGAGGAGGCCTTGGCTAAAAGAAGGGGTCGGAGCAGTCCTAATGGCAATCTTGTAAAAATGCTTGTGCTTTTCTTTCTTGAAAGTGAGGTAAGATGCTACAGAGTAAGTGTGTGAAAGTATTGTATAAAGCAAACATGGCTGTGAAAACATTAGCTAATGACCGTGCAGTAAAAGCACATTATTTCTAGATCAGTTAAGTATATTTGCTGTTATAAAAAATTATACTGAGCTCTTCATTTTTCCTTTTACTTAGAATCGTGTATGTTTAATCCCTTAGTTACATGAACATGCTGCATACCTCGTTGACAGTTTATGGGAAAGTTCCCAAGAGCTTCTAAAAGATTGGGAATGCATGGCAGAGCTGCTAGTTGAAGAGCCAGTACAAGGGGAGGAAGGTAGGTACTTCATGACTAAACTTTTTGGTTTTGTTTAAACTTAATTTGGTTAAGCATTGACAAGTCAACACTATAATCCATAAGGGACAAAATGTGATTGTTCAAAAATTAGCTTTTAGCACTGTAGTAAATACATTCCTAGGAATTGAATAAAAAGTCTAGAGGGGGTTTTCAGCATTAGGTATAGTGACAGAGTAATTTTACTGTGTATTATTGGCATAAAAATAATACACAGTAAAATTACTCTTTGTCTCTATACCTAATCATGAAAACCCCCTCTATTCTTCTTTTTGCGATTCCTGTGTTTGTTTTCTGGGGTAGGCAAAAGTTTATAAAGTCTCCATTTCTTCTTGAACCCAAGTGAAGGACCTTTCCCGCCTTTTGGTTCTCATATTACACCTAATTTTAAGTTTGCTGTTCAACCGCTGTATTGATATTTGGCCATTGGCTTTTAATGTACAAATGTTATCCAGTCATTACACTGCAATATAGGGATGATCAGACCAGCACATTAAGTGTTGGTGAGGATATGAGCCGACAGGCCCAACAGCTTTTGCTTGATCCCTTCTATCCCATTTAATACCTACTAAAATCATCCCATATCCTTATATTGAGCACAGTCTGTAATTGCTTTTTTGGCAGCCTCTACTGAGGGGATATAATGTGGCACATACCCTACAACGCATATACAAATTTACTGTATTGCTTCTAGTGCCAGCAATAATAGCCAGCAATAATAGCCCCATCTTTCATCACAAGTATGAAGGCTTCAATAAAGGCTTCCAGAGGGTTGACCTCAATATGTGGAGCTTTAGAAATTTTTTGTTAAGTTTTCTATCTATAAAGTATTGTTTGAGGGTTTTAATATCTGTGGCTTTTAACAAATCAGTGTGTCCCTTTTTATTACAGTAATACATTAGTATAATGCATTTAGCTGGAGATTTATACTTCACACTGTGTCATCTGTATATTAGGAACAAAATAGTACATTTAATCTGATGTTCCCATAACATCTTGTAAAATACAATAGGAAAAAAACACATGCATCAAATTACAATCTCCCTAAATTGGTAAAATGAAAAACGACAAACCCTGATTAAACAGGATTGCACGGTCTGTCATTTGCACTTTTGTTGTATGATATGGCATATTACACCATAACAGTAAAGGAAGGAGTGGGGGAAGGGATGAAATATGTGTGAAAAGCAGTAGGAAGAAGAACCCCTCTTTTCTTACGTATATCTCCCAAATTGCAATAGAACATGTCTGCTCTCAGCATTTCACTGCTTTAACAAAAAAAAAAAAATGGCCAGGAGTATATCTAAATTTACTCCAATATTTTATTGTGAAAAAGGGAAATCTTCCATAGTGATAGTGTTCATTCCGATGGCAGTGGAATACAGGTCTTGGGTGCATTTACCAAATGGGTAAGTAGAGTTTTTTTGTAGTGATGTGTGAGAATTTCATTAAATGCACCTAAACTGAGATATGATGTACTCTGTCATTGCGGAACTCAGTGTAAAGAATGCTAATTGCTTGAATGTAACGCTAAACTTTTGGTTTCTGTTACGAATTTAAAACATGCAGATAATTGTGAAATTGTGTTTGCAATTAGCCGAAAACCTAAACTGCATACTTTTCCTGGGTCAATATATACAGGAAGGTTTATGATGATAAGAACACCAACCTGTTCACAAATGGCAGCTTTCATTGCCTAGTTTAGGGTTCCTATATTTACATCCTAGTTAAATTTGCTTAAGTTAAAAGATGATAATGAGAGTTGATTAGGAGAGATGTCCTGAAGGTTTTGTGTGAAAGTCTTGATAAATGGCTTAACCAAACATAAATGTTCCTATACTAAACAGCATGAAGATGTCAGGACTCTTTTGCTGTGTTGGCAACCATCAGGATGGTTTTTAACTTTTCATTTTGTGAGCCTCTGCTTACTAAATTTACTGCTGTTAGAAAAGATTTAAAATTGTGTGCATTTCCTGATCTTTGAGGACTGGAGTTGGGCAGCCCTGTTCTAGTTCCACTTGTCTCTCTTTAACATTTGTGTTTATGGCAGAGTGTATATAATTCCTGTGTTATAAAACTTTTTTGCATAGCAAAGACACATTTGTACCATTTAAATGTCATTTGTGGGCGGTTTTTCAGAATTGGTCATTTTTATTTGTTTTTTGCTTTTAATTACAACACTGTATTGAAAAATTAAAATTTTGCTTTGCACACAGTTTCTTAAAGAGCATATGCAGAATACCACCTTGGGTCTGAGTTTTTCATCTACCAGGAAAATGTTGCCATGTATTGCTAGAGTTGTTTTGTTTTTTGTTTCAGTGATGTCTGAACGGCAGGAGAGTGCACTTATTGAATTGATGGTGTGTACTATTCGCCAGGCTGCAGAAGCACATCCTCCAGTGGGAAGAGGAACTGGCAAGAGGGTGAGTTTTGTTATTAATAGCAATGTTTGAATGCTAATGAAAGCAGCACTTGTAAAAAAAACAAACTAGATTGGCATTTCAAAAATGCTAAGTTTGATGCCTGCCAGTGAGGTTTCTTCTACTTCTAGCTGTGCTGCGCTGTGCTGTGCTGCGCTGTGCTGCTTCTGTATAACAAATTCTTGTTGTAATATGATTGAGAGGTCACAGCAATTCATTAATTTCAAACATTAGTTAGTTTTACCGTCTCCATTTCCCCCCTTGATAGGAGAACCCTGAGCTTGCTTGTAAGTACTGTTTGCTTAAACCGGACAAAAGCTGAACTAGCCATGCATCTTACTCCTGCCTAGTTCGCTGTTTTGTGTGAACAGCAGCTGATCTGACAGTCAGTTTTTCAACTCTATTTTTCACCTTATTAATAATGACAGTATCTTTCCCTCACGTTCACCCATGCTACCCAACAGAAATTGTGTTACATATGCTAAATGTTGTCATGACTGAATATTATTATTGTTAATAATAAACAGGAATTAAATAGCGCCAACGTATTACACAGCGCTGTACATTAAAAAGCGGTTGCGAATGACAGACAGATACAGACCATGACAGGAAGAGAGAACCCTGCCTCCGAAGAGCTTACAATGTAGGAAGTGGAAGAAATATCACACATAAGGAGGGCAGATATGTGGTGGGAAGTAGTAAGGGTTTTAGGAGACAGAAGAAGATGGGTCTGTTAGGATTTACCTGCAACCTACAGATTTTGGTCACATTTTGCCTTAACCTCCTTGGCAGTAATCCCGAGTGTGTCTCGAGGTAATCGCTTTTAGTATGGAAATAATCTCTGGAAGGGAAAAATATCTGTTTATAAATGTTTATTATATATATATATGTGTGTGTGTGTCTTCGGCCCCCATAGGTAATTGATCTTTATTTTAGTTTATGGTTGAACTTCGGTCAACAACTTTCATTTGAGTACAACCCCCCCCAACTATCAGTATCCAGCCTTTGTTAAAATATACATAAATTATAAATAATTATCAAAGTTTTATCACACTTTTTCTAATTGAACAGAGTCATGTAAGCCTATGTAACCTAGCACTCCACCTGCTGACTGGAAAAAAAGCACAATATATTCATAAGCAACATCCCAATGTTTATCTAAATATGTTTTATTTTATTATTTGGTCTAGATTGCAAAAAAAAAAACATTCACACTTCATGGTGCATTCTCTTTACAGTTAGCATGAGAAGGTTTTTGTTTTAAGGCAACTTCAAAATAATGGCAACTCTGGTATCTAAATATTTGTGTGTATCATTTTTAAACTACAGCACACAGGAATTAACTTTAATTTTAAACTAATTTTGTTTTTCAGGTTTTAACTGCCAAGGAGCGTAAAACCCAAATAGATGACAAGAATAAGTTGACTGAACATTTCATTGTTGCACTTCCAATGCTGCTGTCTAAGGTACAAATTGACAAAAAAAAAGTGTCTTTTATCATGTTATAAACAAATCTTGATGATAAATGGTGGGTGTGAAAATTTGCACAGTGGTATGGAACTGCAGCTGTCATAAAGATATCAAGTGCTGATGACTTGAAGGAGAAATGACTGAAGGAGAAAATGTTCTTCTCCAATAGTTTCAAATGTTTTGGTAATTTTTTTGTTGCCTAAATTCAAAGCTGGTTTCTGTGTTTGCTGTGGGTCTCAATCTACTAATCAGTAACTGCCTAGGGACCTATACAAAATGAAAATATTTATCAATATATCCAAAAGATTTTTTTAGGGATCATATATGGGATTTCAAGTATGATCAAGTGTTTCCATAGAAGTATGCTTTTATTAAAATACCTTTTTTGGCTTATTTTTTTATTTTCTACAGATCCAAAGCGATAACCTTGCCTTCGCTTCCTAGATAATAAAGGCATTTTAGATATTAAAATATTTGGTTAGGTGCTTTTCAGGGTTCAGTCGGTAATTTAGTTTCATACTGAGCAAATCAGTAGCACTGGATAAAATCCTTTCAAAACTACCAAGTCTTTAAGAGCAATTATTTGAGGTAATTTGCTGTAACATTTGGTATGGTAATAAAACTTAGTATTAACATTTTTTACAATCGTGTACAAAACAGATATATTAGATTTAGGTTTATCCTGTTTGCTTTGAAAGTTACACATAAAACTAAGTAGATTTGTGTTTTACCCACTGGTTTCTTATCTCTTTCTCCTCCATGTTCTCTGTAACACAGGAAATAATTTACCAGGGAGAAACCTTCGTAAAAACCAAGCCATAGAGCTTTATTGTAAAAGTTTCACTAGAATTCTAAGAGATATGAGGCTAAATAAGATGCTAGCGGGTTGATTACTTTATATCATCTGCACAAATGTAAATATTGTCATTTTGTGTACTCATGTGTGTTATTTTTGCGTCATTTTGTAACATTTGAAGTTGATGTCTATACTGTAATATGGCATTCAGCAGTTTTATTGAAAATACTTTTCAATAAAAAAAAAAAAAAAAAAAAAAAAAAGGTTTTGTTATAAAGAAATATTACTCCCAGTAGAAATGTTTTTTTTCTTGAATGATTTGTTTTCTTTTTGTTTTTTCAGTATTCTGCGGATGCAGAGAAAGTGGCAAATCTTTTACAAATCCCTCAGTTTTTTGAACTAGATCTTTATAGTACAGGGCGAATGGAAAAGGTATGTTTACACTCCCATTATCTACTTGGCTACTGAGTATATTTGGGAGAGAGCCTGGGATATAATGCATTTTTCTGCTGTTTGTTTTTTAAAATATAAATGTAATTATTGTTTTTTTATTTTTTTATTTACATTTTTAGTCACACTAAAAGAGCTTGAGGTCAGGACTCTATATCTGGTTCAAGTCAAGTTGTCAAAATAATCACAAAGGGAAAGAAGGGTTTTTGAAGTCGTACAATGTAAATGTATTATCACCAATACAGTATAGAATTTCAGTCATTCAAACATTACAGTCCATGCAAGTATTCTTGTATCTTGCATCTAGTAGGCAAGTTGCAAATATATACTTGTCGCATACGTATCGTGCCTTGTGCAAAATTTATAGTGAATAAATTAAATTAATGTGGATTCAATTATTAGATTGAATTCAATTTGATTCAAGTTGTGTCTTAAGTTTAGCTTCTGGATGTTTGGTTGCTTAAAAATTGGCTAATTTGTTTATGACCTGTTGATTTCAGTGAATATGGCAGTTTTTTAACGTTTAATCTGGCTAGTTTTATTATTTAACCCCCCCTAGCGTTCTAATTCTGTCAGTTTTTTTTTTATGCAAAAAGTGATCCTAATTTTTTTGCATAGACATTTTTGTTTATATTGTGGGCCTATAATTCTTAGGATTAACTCCCAGGTATGATAATTATATTTATTTATTATAATATAATCATAAATTATAATAATTATAAATAATTATAATAAAAAATAATGAAATAGACAACAACAATGTAATTTAAAATAAAATTAAAAATGTACTTTTATTTTTATTGTATGTTGTATAGTGTTTTTTTTTACTGTAAAAACCATTTAAAAGCTGATTACATTGTAATCTGCTTTTAAATTTCTGCCCTGCCACACCCTCCGAATACCTCACCACTCGCATCACCCGGAAGATGTCACATCCTCCCGCGTGATGCTAGTGGGGATGTCCCGCTCCGCCTCACCCCGAAGTTGCTGCTGCTGCTCTGCAACTCGAGGGAGATGCAAAGCACAATGCAGACCTTCTGCATTGTGCATCGCATCTTCCAGGAGATGCGAGCAGCAAAAGCAAATTCCGGGGGTGGTGCCAGCTGGCATCACCCCCAGAATTTACTATTGCTGCTCGCATCTGCAGTTAGATTTAAAGCACAATGCAGGAGTCCTGCATTGTGCTTCGCATCTCACTGCTGATGCGAGCAGCGGCGTGGCTGTGACTCGGGAGGTATTTAAAAACAGATTACTCCGTAATCTTCCTTTAAATTTCCCGCCCGGCCACGCCCCGGCATCACAGCGGGACCATCAGATTGCCGCTGGAGCGTGGGGCAAAGGTAAGGGGGGTTTCTAAAGTTACCCCGAGTGTGACTTGGGATTACCGCTTTTTGCATGTAAAATCCACACCGAGTCACACTCGGGATTACCGCTAGGGGGGTTACAGTAGTGGGTGATGGTCGGATCCCCTGTCAGGTTTTCACCACATTTTTAATATTTACCCCACTTTTGCTCTAGCATGCATAAGAAAAGCTTTAAAAATCGATGGTATCCATGAAGCATATTTCAGGGTTTAATTGCAGTATCCATAGGAAGATATTTCTTCTGTGATGTGTGGGACAGGAAGGGAAAAAATAGTATTGGTACAGAACAGAATTTCTAAGCCTTCCCACTCTTTCCAAAACCTAAAAAAAGCTATTCATCTACTTTAAGAGGATCAGACACATAATTGTGTTGGGAATTATTTTTCTTGTTGAATGGCCAAGCTTATAATTTAATATGCTCAATTAACTTGAGCTGTTTAGAAGCAGAAACCCTTTTATTCTTTGATGTATGATTGATTCAGTTATGCTGCTCTGTATTCTTTGTTGGGGAATGAACACTTGTTAACTATTTTTTCCTTTCTGTAGCACCTGGACAGTTTACTAAAACAAATTAAGTTTGTTGTGGAGAAACACACAGAGTCTGATGTATTAGAAGCATGTAGTAAAACCTACAGCATACTATGCAGTGAAGAGTACACGATCCAGAATCGAGTGGACGTAGCCCACAGTCAGCTGATTGATGAGCTGGCAGACAGGTTCTCGCATGCTGTGGAGGAACTGTTACAAGATGTAAGTGAAGTGCTGGCAGACATTCTGGGCCTAAAGTTTGTCACATCTTTATATATATTGCAGTTGTGTGTTCACATGCTTTCCTGCTAATACAATACATGCTTACTTAATAATACAATAAGCAATACATGCTTACTTGCTAATACAATAGTAGTTAAGAAGAAGACATGGAAAAAAAAACTTTTCTGTGCTTTCATCATTATAATTTTTTTTTTTTTTTTTTTTTTTTTACACAGCTAGATGAAGCCGATGAAGATGATATATATAATGTTCTAGCCTCCCTTAAACGCTTAACATGTTTTCACAAGTAAGTATAGCCGATACAGCTTATTTGTTTTAGAAAAGCAGTCCTTTATCTAAAAACACTTATGTGGTCATCAGGTATCTCATATACATTTTGGGTTCTTTTCAGTAGTATTCAGCTGCTTTGTGTTTTATAAACAACAGATACTGATTCAAGATTGTTTTCTCAACTACAATATAAAAAAAAAACACTTTAGACATTCACAAAGTTGTATTTTTCCCCTCTTGTCAGGTTAGGGATAAACTAAGTTTTTCACCTTTTGAGCTATACAGAACTGCTTACAGGAAAAGTCAGCCTGGGACTATTTTGTTTTTTTCAATCTAGATATAACATACCTCTGCAATTCCTGGGCTCTCCTTAAAGCAGCAATTTGGGTAGTTATTTCTGACCCAAAAATGTCACTTTAGAACCTTGTTGATTAAAATGTAGTGGGTATAGCCTGGAACTGACTTTGGGACACTGGGTTATTCATAGGAACCTTACCAGATCCCTTTTCTGGGGATGTTAGTAGGTAGGTGCTTGCTCATTTTTTCCATACAGCATGGAGGAACCATTTACTCACTGCTACTCCTGGTTGCAAAAGAGCAATGGAGAAATCTTTGTTTAGTTTATTACTGCTGTCTGCCTACAGCAACCTGGCCTCCTTCGGCTATCTGGCCCTCCCCTGCTACCTGGCTTTAATGTGTACTTGTGGCCTGGCGTCATATCTTGAGTTTTAAGTTGGTTGTTTAGATTCAGGAGGGGCCAGTCAGTGTACCAATTGACTTAGAGCACACTTTCCCCATCTGCTCCTTTAAGTCTTAAGTTTATGTTCCTTTAAATCTATATCCTTATCGAAGTTCTTACACCAAGTGCAAAACACAGCAGATTCTAACCATGCTAGGACAGTCTACTTTTATATACAACATTTCTCTAGTTTATGTGCCATTTATGCTCCTATTAGTGCCATTTTCCAAATTTTCAAGGCTACCATATATTCTGTTCGCAGATTACTCTAGTTCCACCAGGTGGATGTTAAGCCCTTATCTGATGTTAGGCATTTGATTCTTTGAGCTGCAGACAGAACCCAGTTTATCATCGTACTTCTAGCAGTTATTATTTGTTGCCCACCCTTTAGTTATCCCTCACTGTAAAATGCTGCCTTGAGGTTAATTTACAAACATATATCTTTCTTTTTATGTTTTATGACCATATTTTCTGCACTGCTTTGGCATTAGGAGTTCCTGGTCTCAGCAACAGTATTATTTTCTGTGGTCCATTTTTTCTGTTTGTATAGCTGTATTAACAAAAATGAAAGACTTTCCATCTCTGTCAATAGACTCCAGGGAAATAATTAAGCAGTAAAAGAACCTATTTTAAGTGTTTCAAGTCCCGTCAGTGTCCACTTCAGTGGCTGTCAGCCTATTTTTACTTCTGACAGCTTACACTAAATCAGAATCAACTGTTTCGTTATATATTATCAACACACCAAGAAAATATGAGTTAATAATGTTATCTAATAGCCTTCTAATTGCAGTGTATGCACAGGTGGTCAGCTATAAACAAGTTATCCTGTATCTCAAGTGTTATGTAGATTTTATGCATGATTCTATTTAATTTTGTTATATGTGAATGTATGTTAAGATATCATTCAGAGGTTAGGTTCCTGGCCTGTGTACCTTATATTAGACCTGTTAGATTTCTTTAAAAAGTTACTCTTGATTCTACAACTGTTGTGCATTCCTGGTATTGTTACAGCCTTCTGACATAAATCCTGTCTTTTCTAGTATGTAGCATTATTGCATCCCCTTGTCAGCCTTCTTTTATGATAGCGTTTGTTCTGATACTGAAACCACTTTGTAATTCCAGCGCTCATGATCTAACGAAATGGGACTTGTTTGGGAACTGCTATCGGCTGTTGAAGGCAGGTCTGGAACATGAAGGCATGCTCGAGCAGGTGTGTTGATACGATTTTGTCCAAGGTACTAGCAAGTGAATGTTTGGATGAAGCCTAATTTTTTTCTTGGATTTTTTTCAGATTGGTGTGCAGGCTCTCCAGTGTTCTCACTACTCTATATTGTGGCAACTGGTTAAGATCACCGAAGGCAACCCTTCCAAAGTTAGTTACTCACATTCTACTATTCATTTTGCATTTGTGCTTTGGCACTTAATATTGAAAACCAGGGACATTGTTCTCTCCCTCTGTCTGGCTTCAGTTTACTAAAAAAAGAAAATCTCCATCCATTGTTTGGATGAGATCCAGGCTGTGCAGGTCTTTCATTTTTTTCTGGGAGACTGGTTCCCATTTTGTCTTCCTGGGCCTGGAAGAGTGCCCCAGTTTTTGGTACCACAGTTTTGGCCAGCTTAAGCAGACCATTGTTCAGGCTTGTGTCTTAAGGTTTAGGTTTCACCCCATCAAGACTCACTATACCTGTGAGCGCCTCCTGACCTTTTTGGCATCGGACCACCTTTTCCCAGATTTGCAAAGCTGTCAGTTTTTTTTTTCTCTCCCACCCACACATTCTACTAGGTGTATGTGTCTACCTCTTTAATCTAATTGTGGTCCCTCTATGTTCTTGTTACATTGGATCTGTTTGCAGTTTGGTTTGTTGCCCACCCCTCAGACTGCTTATGAATGTCTTGAATATTCCTGTGTCCCTCCACAGGTAAAAAAATGAGGAACTTTTGTTTGATTGTGCACTACTTTGCTACAATATTTAAGGCATGCTGGTAGTAAGGGAATGTTTAGACTGGTTGACCTACCCTTCCTTTTTTTTACATTTTCTGCCAGTGTCCTAGTCTCTGTAAATCCTATTGTTTAATACTTTGTTGCAACATATTTCCTTTTGATTTAATGTAGCCAAATTTGTTTTGTTTGTTTTATAGGAAGATATGTTGATGTTAAGAAAGACTGTAAAAACTTTTCTAGCAATATGTCAGCAGTGTCTTTCCAATGTTAACACGCAAGTTAAAGAACAGGTAAGAAATGCACAGGGCTGGTTACTGTTTTTACCCTGTGCATATATATTTATCAGTTTTTTAAATACAAAATTTAAAAAAAATGTAAAAAAGAAATATATGACTATTCCTGCAACTAATTTTGGAAACTTTTTTCTATGAATAATGCATAGCTCTAGACGCCTACCTATAGGTTTGATAACTTAAATAAGCTCCCAAAATGTTTACCCAATTTTTTATCATTCATATCACTTTCCCCCATTAAAATTTCCATTTTGACCTCACCACGTGCAATGTTCTGTGTTTAATAAGACAGGCTTTACTACTGTATTTTGCATGAATCATGAGATTTAAGGAGCCTTTCATACAGAAATCCACACAATTTTGTAGGATTTACTTACATTTCCTCACACATATCTTTAAGTTTATTGTATACATTAAACTACTAAGGTATATTCTGATACCAGTACAACATAAGATGTGGGCTTATTGTGGTTTATTTCTCTTCCAGGCCTTCATGCTGCTCTGTGACCTTCTAATGATCTTCAGCCATCAGTTGGTAACAGGTGGAAGGGACAATCTTTCACTGTTAATCTTCAATCCAGACCTAGGACTGCAATCAGAACTGCTCAGCTTTGTAATGGATCATGTCTTTATTGACCAAGATGATGAGAACCAGAGCATGGGTATGTTTGTGCCGAGGCCACCTTTATATTTTAAATCATCCTATTAATGCAAGAAAATGTAAAATGTAGTGATAGAGCTGACAACTGGTTAAATGTTTGCAATCACTGCTCCAGAACTAGCATGCAGATTAGGAAGTAAACTTGATCAAAATAACTTCAAGATATTAAGTGATTAGGTCAGCAGTGGTAGCCTGCATATCTTCTTATATTGTAGAGTTATATTGCAGCACTTACTTTGTAGTGTTATATTGTACCACTGTCCTGTTCACTTTTCCCACACAGAAGGAGATGAAGAAGATGAAGCCAACAAAATTGAGGCCTTGCACAAAAGAAGAAATTTGCTAGCAGCATTTTGTAAACTCATCATCTATGATATTGTAGATATGCACGCAGCAGCAGATATCTTCAAGCACTACATGAAGGTACCTAGTGTTTTTTATGATATACAGTGCCATATTTCACAGCAATTTATTGGGACTCATTTAGGCAGAGGAATCAGTTCCTGAGAGTCCAGTGAACAGCACGGTACGCATATCAACACATATTCCTCCAAATCCCCTTATGGACTGGCTGGCAGCACAGCATTTAAATCTCTCACCCTACTTATATTTACCTGTAAGGCTAAAAGCACAGGAAATGCCCTGCTATATTCCAGGGGAATTCAAGACTAAAAGTTAAATTTGGTACTGCAAAGGGGAAATAAATATCTAGATGTCTCCTGTAACATAGCAAACTTTAACTTTTTGCATTCAAGTCCATGTTAAACAAGCCTACCTTCCTATCTTTTTATGCCACTTGTGCCTATACAGCAATACTGATTATTAACTCAACCACCCAACACCCAAACAAATGGCAATTTTTTACACCACCTAAATGCACAATAACAAAGCAACGTTTTTTGTTTGTTTTTTTAAACTAATTCCGTTCTACACATGATTATAATAAGAATGAGTACCCTTTGTCATAGTGAACTATATCTTATGAATGCTTTCTTTTCATTTTTAGTATTATAATGACTATGGTGATATCATTAAGGAAACACTAAGTAAAACACGACAGATAGACAAGATCCAATGTGCCAAGACACTGATTCTCAGTTTGCAACAGGTAAGAGTTATTGTGTACACTCTAAAATTTAGTTATTTTTCACTAACAATTTGGGCTTATATTGTGTAAAATTGTTACATCTGATTTTTAATCCTGTTTTTCTTTTTGGAGTCACAAAATATATTTTATTTTGTTAGTTTAGAAAATGTTTTCATTTAAAGAAAAAATGTAGGAAAATGCAATTTAGCATTTGGACAAAAAAGGCTTCAGTAGCAAACGATAACTGACTTTACACGATTCATATGTTTGTGATGCTTCCTAGCTATCCTGCACCTGTCTATTCAGTAGAGCCACAAGGGAGCAAAATTAAGGCTTTGCCCTTTATTGGCATATTACTAGTTCACCCCAAATATATGTTACATATACATTGTCATAATGTGTTTTAATGTTAAAATGATTTCTTACATTTGTACTCACTTTTATGTATATGTGTTTTTATAGTCTGTTAATTAATTTTTGTGGTTATGTTGTCTTCTCTAACTTTTAAGCTGTTTAATGAGCTGGTGCAGGAGCAAGGCCCCAATCTGGACCGAACATCTGCTCATGTTAGTGGTATTAAAGAACTGGCACGTAGGTTTGCACTCACCTTTGGGCTGGATCAGATAAAGACCAGAGAAGCTGTGGCCACATTACATAAGTAAGTGACAGATCTAACTATTTTCAATTCGTTGATGTAAGCTGTACTTAATTAATGATGCTTCTTAATGATAGTTTAGGTAGCTGTTAAAAAAACTGTATGAACTGTTCTAAATAAGTTGTTGCATAATATGTTTGTTTCTTTGGGATGTGCTTAAACTTAAATTTCTGTGAAATAACTTTTAGGAGCATTTATTTTAGTTTGAACACAATTTTTTATTCAATCTTAGGAATTTACCCATAAATACAGATAATTATTTACCTTTTTTGTTTTTTTTCAGAGATGGAATAGAGTTTGCTTTCAAATACCAGAATCCCAAAGGTGCAGAGTACCCACCTCTAAACTTGGCCTTCCTAGAAGTATTGAGTGAATTTTCTTCCAAGCTTCTTAGACAGGACAAGAAAACAGTGTAAGTATCACATGCGAGATTAGAATCATACACACACGTTTTTTTGCTTAAAAAATATATTCACCAATAATACATGAGGCAGGGGTAGTTTGACTGTTGATTCACACAAAAATATAAAAACTATTTCACTGTGGGGTACAATATATGAAAGATCTTATTTGCTGAACACCATTTAGATTATACTGGACTGCGCTTAAGATTGGTTAATGATTTTGGTAAACGTTTTAACTTTGGAAAGATGTAATTCATTTGGTATTTGTTTTTGGTATTACATTGAAGTACATTTAGTTGCACAACTTGCTGTTGCCCCCTCCATTTGTGTCCTGGATTTCCTGTGTGTCTCAATAGATTACTAAAGAGAAAAAAACTATATTACTTTTTTTTTTTTTTTTTTTTCATCGCTGCTTTTTTTTCTTGCCAACATTTTTCAGTTCATTAGATCTATGTACCACTTGTAAAATCTCTTTCCCCTTTCCTCTATTTAGGCACTCATATTTGGAAAAATTCTTGACAGAACAAATGATGGAGAGAAGAGAAGATGTGTGGCTGCCACTTATTTCCTATAGGAACTCACTGGTTACAGGTGGTGATGAAGACCGACTGTCTGTGAACAGTGGAGGTAGCAACAGCAAAGGTTCCTCTGTGAGAAGTAAAAAGGGCCGACCTCCCCTGCACAAGAAGAGAGTGGAAGGTAAGCACCAAAGACAAACTGTGGGATCAGAATTGACAAGTCATTCATTTGTTTTGTTTACACATTACATAAACTTGCTTAACCACCTGGGCATTACACTGAGGTCTAGATTTCTGTCCCAAAAGCGTTAGTTTTTCATGAAATTTTTTTTTTTTTTTAAATTGTAGACCTGTAACTTACAGAAATATGTCCGAACAGGGTTCTAGTAGATATCATGAATATAAAAAATGTTTGAAACACACAATCATGTAAAAAAAAAAAAAAATTACTTTTAATAAAATTAAATAAGACACAAAAAATCAGCTTAAACAAGAATACATAAATAAATGAAAAATACTGAAAATACGATAATTCGGTATACTGTATAGTAATATATTTTTCTAAAACACCTCCCTAGTGTCCGTCACATACCTATAGACAAAACCACATAAATATATTTTCTATTATTTTGTATTGGACTGGATACAGGACTTTGTATTCAATCCAATACAAAATGAGAACAAAATTCAAACTCTCATTTTGTATTGGATTGAATACAAACTCCTGTATCCAATCCAATACAAAATGAGAGTTTGAACTTACCAATTACATGCTTTGTATTTATTTTGAATTATTTTGTATTGGATTGGATACAGGAGTTTGTATTCAATCCAATTCAAAATGTGTTTGAATGAGTTTCAGTTTGAATTTCCCGCACACGCGCCAACGTCATCGTACGCGTCGACGTACACGCACGGAGGGAGAAGAGAGGACACCCGGCGAGGGTGTCTACTTCCCGGAGAGGACACCCGGCGCTGGAGGACGACGCTGGAACACGACGATGGATGATCGCAGCGGGACCAGGTAAGTAATCGATAAACCCAAACTTTTCTCACTGTATTTTCATACAGTGGGAAAAGTTCGGGTTTATCGATAATTGTAACTTTTTGAAGCCCGTACCAAGGTCGGGCTTATCGCTCAGGTGTTAAGTTTACATGTCCTTATTGCCAATACCAATAATATGCAGTAACTAAATAGCAGCCAATCTGTGTTATTTTTTTGATTAGCAATAACACGAATCTGAATCCTTTATGGTGCCACCCTCAGGTGGATTAGTTATTGGCCTTTTCTTCACCCACAGCTAATTTTTGCAATGTTGACTTTTAGATCATTATTCAAGAGCATGGTCTTAAGCAGAGCTCCCCAACCCCTGGCCGCCTGACTGGTGGGCCGCTGGGAATGAGGGCGCACTGGCCACAGCCACGGACCATGTCTACCAGAGATATCGCAGGCACAGGGTGGTGGGTGGGTTCTGGCATCATGACTTCACCTGGGGGGCTGTTCTTCCCCTTTGAGTGACACACTTCATGCTTAAGGATAGAGCTCCCTTTCCTGTAATATCGAATCTGTTATAGTGTCACTTGGGCCTTCCAGCCCTGTGTTTCACAGATTTGCAACACTTCCACCAAGTCTTTTATTATGTTCTATCCGGTGGATTATCAATCTTCCATTGATGACAACCTCAGGTATAAAGTTCTTCAGGCAGCCACCAGCTTGTTGGGTCACTGTTGGCTTTGTTAGTGTTTGTTGCTGTTTCCCACCCTTAAGTTGGACTTCCGGATGATATTGCATTAATTCTTTCTTTAATTGACTGTAAAGAAATAGAATTTTTTCAGGAACTTGCTGGAAAATGATTTTTTTTTTAAAGTCAATGGAGGAACAAGGGTCATGATCTTGATGCTGTTTTAACAATTATTTTGAGATAGTTTTTTAAGCTCTGTGTAAAGAAATTGTTGATGAGTGGCAGTTCTTGTATTGTGACCCAACTCTTCAGTAACCACCCAAAAACAGCCTGGTGATTACTGAAAAATGCTGGGTGGTGCGCCCAGCTAAAAGGTGCTGGGGAGAACACTGTGCGTCACTAAAATGACAATGATGTGTACATGTGTAATATATAATTTATTGTATGTATATTATATACAGGATTGGTTTCCATTATATAGTACCAGCCATTTTCATTGATGTTTTTGGTAACTATTGTTCTTTTTTTTTTTTCCCCAGAGGAGAGCACTATCGACAACTCTTGGGTAACCAGGAACGACACCATCCAAACTCCCGGAGCACTTACCACCCCACAACTGACCTCCACAGTACTGAGGGAAAACCCTCCAAGGCAAATGCAAGAGCAGATGCCAGAGCAGGAGTCCGAACATGGTTCAGAGCCAGACTTCTTGCACAAGTATGACGCTAGGTTTTACTTATGTGTTCAATGTGCTCTCTTTTTATCTTACAACAATAATCTCTGCTCTGTAATACACCAAACAGTATAATATATGGTTAGAAAAAGAGAAAAAAAATTTTAATTACTCGTTTTAACATTTCTTAGACTGTGAGTATCAAACATTAACTATGCATATTTACTGAAGTATTCACATGCATATAATCACAATTTTTTTGTTTGGATTGGATAGACCATCTTTATAAGGCAATTATTTCTTTCTTAGTCCCCAGATGCAGATGTCTTGGTTGGGTCAGCAGAAACTGGAAGACCTAAATAGGAAAGATAGAACATCAATGAATTATATGAAAGTGCGGAGTGGAGTAAGGCACGGAGTGTAAGTAAACAGAATATGATTGTACATTTCACTCACTGAATTTATCATCGACTCTAATGAATTCTCTGTTCTTTTAGGCGAGGACTGATGGAGGATGATGCAGAACCTATTTTTGAGGATGTAATGATGTCATCACGAGGGCAGCTGGAAGACATGAATGAAGAGTTTGAGGACACGATGGTTATTGATCTGGTATGTTTTATTTATTTTTATATATACAGTGCAAGGGTACAAGTTGAACAATAGTTGGCCAAATGTTGAAAGGCTATTCTTTCATAACTGTAACTAACTCCCTACAGGTTAGACCTCATTTGCTATCAGTTTTTTTTTCTTTCTTTTTTTTTTTTAATTCAAAACGTGAAGTACCTCATAACCAGTAGCAATCATTTACCAGTTCTCTGGCTGGTCTGAAAATAAATGAAAATATAAAATTAATTGCAATGGGTTAGTGCACGCGGGACCTGCTTTGTTTCTTTGGTTTTCTTTCTTTTAGGCCCTAATACATCCATAGGTGTTTTTGCATTACCATATAGAAATATCAGTGTGTGACATGAATGGAGTCTAAATGAGATATTAGAGACCTTAAGCAGTCATGCAGGTAAATTTCTAGTTATGAAATGTGTGTGCTGTTTCTAAAACGTCTGAACATTTTCATCTTCTAGCCACCTTCACGAAACAGACGAGAGAGGGCAGAACTTCGGCCAGACTTCTTTGACTCTGCAGCCATCATCGAAGATGATTCAGTACGTAGTTTTCTTTTGTTAAGCATACCGTTTCAGGTTTACCTTTAACACAAGCTACTCATAATGAACCACTAAGTCCACTTGGAGTATGACTGAAGGTTGTCATGATATTCCAGAATTCATTGACCAGTCAAACTTCAAAGACAATTTTACGTTTTAGCTCTGGGCATAGCTGGCAGTAACTACATAAAATAAAGTTTTGATCCAATCCTTGATGATTGTAAACAGAAAAGATTTTTTTCTTTTCTTTTTGGTGATACTTAATATTTTCTGTGTTGTATATGACCAGAGCAATTATTACCTTATTTCCCCCCTCCCCTCCCTTTTCCTGAGAACACCTATTTTGTTGACTGTAAAATGTTTACAGTTATATTATAATATTATATTAAGATAATATTATTCTATTTATATTACCTGAGGGCACATCCTGACTGGTATATACCTTGCTTAGTTTTAGGAGAAGTGTTACTGATCACATTTATCTATTCCTTATTACAATTCAGCCAAAGTTGTAACCTAAGGATAGAGTAGTAGGTGAAGTCATTATGTATTTAATTTGATTCTTCTGTCTCTGGGATGGGGGAGCAGCAATATTACAACAAAATCTCCCAATGTTGAAAGGGCCCCTTGTATTCTCCCTCCGACTTCTATGACTGGCGGGTCTGGATGTGTTCTTCCAGATACTGGCGTCCATCTGCCTAAGCTCACCCATGGTTTCCTAGCCTCACAATGTGCATTGTATAGGCAGGCAGGTGACACAACCACAAGCTTTTTTCCTGAAGAGTAAGGAAGAAAAATCTCTCTTGCACAGCTATGCTTATATTGTTTAAATGTACAGCCATGACGGCTTCTCTTTAAAGATGCAAACTCTTTTGTATTTTGTCTTGCAGGGATTTGGAATGCCAATGTTCTGAGGTTCAATACATACCTGGAACTCTTGTTTAAAGGCCTGTATACTGTGAGCTTCTGTAAGAAAATTAGAAAAACAAAAAAAAGACAGTTTTTTTTTCTTTTTTTTTAACCTAGTTTTTGTTCACACCAAATGCTTTTGCCGTATTGATGGATTCTGTCCAAGCAGAAAACCCTATGGACACCATTGTTTGGAACAGAGCTTCATAGATGCTAACTGCTCAACAGCTGTCTGCATTTGGTTGAATTTTCTGCAGAGAAGTAAAATTAAAATAAAAGGTTACAAAGCCCGTTTTATGGACAACTGGTTTTACCAATTTTTTTTCTGCTGTACAATTAAACATTTTAACTTTTTTGCCTTCACGATCAACGTTGTTTTTACTATTTGGCTATTAAGTGACCTGAATCAGAGCTGCCTCCACCCCTGTGAGGATCCATACAAAAACCAATCACACAATGCACTGGAAAATAACCATGGGGTGCTGACAAGGCCAAACTTCAAACCACCGCACTCTGGTACCAACAGAGGTTCAGTCTTATTGGATGTCAAGACCTAGAATCTCATTTTTTTGTCACAGGTTTTGTATTTTAAACCCACAGTATCTGCTCGCTATTTTCCTATGTTCTGTCAAAGGGCAACTCGTCTGTTTCTTTTTCTTTAACAGTTTACCTGTCCTGCACATTTTTAACCAACCGAAACCAGCAAACCAAGGACAGCAGGTTGACTCAGTTCCATCATTTACAGTTAACATGCTCTTTTTTTTTTTTTTTTTTTTTTTTTTTTGTTGTTTGTCACCATTTTTATATTCTTTGTATTGTTCAACACAACTGTTCATATTTTACAATGAATAAAGGAAACTTATAATAATAGCGGGAATTACCCGAGTCTAATCTCCATGCAGTAAAATACAATTCAACAGTAATATTTTTGTAAGAAAAAAGACAAAAAATGAAAAATACAATTTTAAAGTGTTTTACTGTTACCTATAAGTGCTTGGATGGGTATTTTCTTCTTTTTTTTTTTTTTTAATGTTTTTTCCCCCTCTGGTAAATGTTTAAATTTATGGCATTTTCAGTGTTAACTGTTCAAGTTTGGCTCTTTTTAGGGGAGAAGAGGTGTTTTTGTCCCCCAGCACAATAAATTCCTGTTTAACTGCCCTGTTCTGTATTATTGTAATAAAATTACAAATCACATGTCTTAAATAAAAGTGATTTTAACAGTATTTACAAGATTGATTTTACATTAGTTCTATTGATTGATGCAAGACGTTTTTCAGTGAACTATTTATTTTCTAAAGCAACCAGTGTGGGAAAAAGTGTCACAAAAAAGAATCTAAAATGAAACAGAAAAAAAAGCAAGCTGTTGTATATTTTTAATAAATTCTGACATGTACATAGGTCCCCCAACATTATCTATGGCAGATTGGTAAACAACTCATCAGAAAGGACCTCTGTTCACTCGCCCTCCCCTCTTCATAAAACAGATCGTTGTCCTGTGTACCGCGCTCATTTGTTACATAGCCTCAGCCTAAACTGCCCAACTTTTTTTCTTCTAAGCCCACTGGCTGTTTTGTTTACTATATTGGGACCCCAAGAAGAATGGGTATGGGTAAAGTATTATTAGAAAGTCCTACATACGAACGTACAAAGTATTCATGGTCAAATAATAGGGAAACTGGACAAGGAAGTGAAAAGCACCCAAGTTGGTAATAAAACAATATTTCAAAAAGAAGAGAGCAAAGAGGATGTGAGGAATAGATGACGCAGTTTCGAGGAATAGATGACGCAGCTCCAAGTAAAGAGGTTGCAAGGAATAGGGGACGCAGCTCTAAGGAGGTTGCGAGGAACGGGACGCAGCTCTATGTGAAGAGTTTGTGAGGAATAGAGGGCGCAGCTCTAAGTGAAGAGGTTAACAACCTCGCCCTCTATTCCTAACAACCTCTTCACTTAGAGCTGCGTCCCCTATTCCTCGCAACCACTTCACTTAGAGCTGCGTCCCCTATTCCTCGCAACCACTTCACTTAGAGCTGCTTCACTTAGAGCTGCGTCCCCTATTCCTCGCAACCACTTCACTTAGAGCTGCGTCCCCTATTCCTCGCAACCACTTCACTTAG
Organism: Pyxicephalus adspersus; assembly: GCF_032062135.1. Taxonomy (NCBI): domain Eukaryota; kingdom Metazoa; phylum Chordata; class Amphibia; order Anura; family Pyxicephalidae; genus Pyxicephalus; species Pyxicephalus adspersus. Next base: position 27,188,303 of record NC_092861.1, on the reverse strand, counting down.
AGCTGTGCCCTCTATTCCTGTGAATAGGATGTGAGAAATAAAGAGGACGCACCCCTAGGTGAATAAGTTATAGGGAATAGGGGACACAGCTCTAAGTGAAGAGGTTGCAGTGAATAGATGACGCAGATCTAAGCAAAGTTTGCGAGGAATAGGGGACGCAGCTCTAAGCAGGTTGCGAGGAATAGATGAAGCAGCTCTAAGTACAGTTTGCAAAGAATAGGGGACGCAACTCTAAGTGAAGAGGCTGCGAGCAATTGGGGGGGGGGGGCGCGCGCAGCTCTAAGTGAAAAGGTTGTGAGGAGGTTGCATGGAATAGAGGACGCAGCTCTAAGTGAAGAGGTTGCGAAGAATAAAGGGCGCAGCTGTGAGTGAGGAGGTTGTGAGCAGTGGGGAACATACAGTGTGGTAAAGAATCAGGTGCCAGGGAAATTGCAGTGCACACAACACTAGATATATACATTATTCATACATTTTTGTACCAAAAATCTAAATTGAATTTCCTGCCCAGGATGACTGAATACAGAGATCAGGCCAGTGCAGCCCAGCCCAGTGTCCATGATGGCGGTTGTGTTACAATAGTGATGTAACTTCTTGTCAACCTAAAAAGGAAAGAATAATAAACCTAAAAATGGTAAGGAAACAGGATGCAGGAATTGTGATGGCAGGGGGCAGGGTAGTGGTGATCTGTGGCTGTAGTGTTGGAGGCCCCTGCTTGATTAGCAAAATCCTTCCCCCTGGGTACCAGAAGCTCCTCCCATTGTCTACAGCCAAGATACAGGCGAAAGATGTAATATTGCTTTTTGTTTTTTTTTAGAACTGCCAGTGTAGATTGAGGGGGCAGTAGGCCACATTGTGTCCTCAGACTATATGTAGTGTCTATTTTAGTTTATTGATGGATTTATCAAGCTTTTGTTTGTCCCTTGGCTATTTTATCTTAATGTGATGAATATACAGAAAGTGTATTATTGTTATCCAGTGTTTATATAGCGCAGACATATAACACAGTGCTCTACAAAATCCAGTCATGTCACTAGCTGTCCCTAAAAGGGGCTCAGTGTAAATTTTTTTTTCCAATATTTTTAGACACTGAATTGTTGGGGTCAGGCTGCCGGTTTACACGTATAAAGAATGCCTAGCAATCATAGTCTTGATGGAGGTTTTAAATGGGATGTCTAGCCAGTTTGGGGTAGAGACCTATACCAGTTCTTTTACTTGACTTTTAACATTTTCACCTAGACAAAACATGAGGGGGGAAAATACATGTAAAGGACAATTGGGTAAAAACCTGAAATCCATTGTATACCAAAATGTATAGAAAAATATCACTGATCACTGTATTAGATTTGTTGTGCTTAGGCAGCCATGCAGCCTTCAAGCATATTTCCAATGTTGAAGGAAAGGCTGCATCTGACCTACTTGCCTTGCAGCGTAAAGCACCAAAATATGACAAACTCTGTCCATATAAATCCAACTTAAAGCAGTCAAATGCACCCTAAAAACTCCAGAGCAGTACTTCACAATGTTAAATTTGCTTTTGACATGCATGAGCCTTATATATAGGTGCAGTGTGTTTCTGATGCATTAACTTTTGCAAGAGCTTTCTGCTATGACATTGTGTGGCTGTTGGAGATTTCTTTTTAGCATAAAACCTTTTGCTTTTAGGAGGAACTTGTGAGTAAACACATCACATCAGGTTTGTGTGTAAATATATCAGTTATCTGCTGGCACTGTTTGAATAAAGATCTATTTGAATATTTGCTTGTTCAAAAGTCAATTTTCACATTTAACAAGAACCCCTGGAGTCAGTTTAATGTAGAGCTAAATTTTGCAAACTCATGAAAAATGTTTTATGTTTGCCAGTGAAATCCTAATCACCTTTTCTGTCCTGTCCTGCCAACAAACCACTGCCATTTTTTCCACTGCAATGCAAAGAGCTTGCAGTAGTGGGGAGTGTTTGTGCCCCTGACACCCATCAGCCAATGGAATGTGGGGATCAGTTCCCCTGGCTGATAGTAGTTTGGGGCTCTGGATGCTGAGATTGTATAGTGTTCCCAGTCCTGTATCCAACTACTCCTAAAGATGTATGGTGGGGGGCATTCTCTATTAGAGTAACCTTCTCCATCAAGGTATGTTTACGTTTTTGTTTTTTTGCTGACCTGTAGAAGCTGAATGCTTGCCAGAAGTTAAGAAGATTTAGTATACATCCACCTGAAACTGGAAGTTCAGTAAAAATGAGTGCTGACAACCAGGCTTTTTTAATGACAAAGATTAATATGTAGGTCTGCTTTGTCATATAACACTCCTACCTGCCTGTTGGCTCTATTTTTTCCACAAACTAAGCTGCACATACAGGCTGTTACTGGTTGGAAGAAATAAATGTACATATGCATAAAGTTACCTGATCATAGCTGGCCTATTCAAGTCCCAGAAGACTCCAAAACCAGATAACTGGATTGGAAGTGGAAAAGAAGAGATTGCAGCTCTGGAAGGGAAATGTCAATGTGCAACTATGCTTTGCATAATGGACAAAGTTCTTTAACTTGGGTACCCTATACATCAGCCTTTCTCAAACTTTCTAACATGCTACCCTTGAAAAAATACCTTTTGGTTTCAGGGAACCTCTGCCAATATTTATGATAGGCCCAATTAATGGTACATTAGCCTATTGTCCAGGGGTAAGAATGTCTCTTAGATTGTTGGCAAGTATGAAGAATATCACAATACAGATACCAAAATAGATCATTGGTGCCAGTGGTTACTGACCTGGGAGGAACAAATTGCTTAAGGAAACCCTAGCAACCTCTGGAAGAACCCTGCTTGAGAAACACTGCTATATGGTATCTTTTTTACTTTTTAAACCATCATTTCATGACCACAGCTCCTAAAATCAGAGAGCCCCAGACACACCCGAATGCCTATAGGTATTTCAATGTTCATTAGAGATATTTACCAATTTTTTCCTGACCCAGATTTGCTTTCTAACACTGAACAAGAGTAGATCAGGAAATGTTTGGTTTTCCATAAGTGGAATTCTGCCTCAAATGCAGAGCAAATCCCATCAAGTCTAAAGGGTAAGATACTAAGCAATGCAATGATTTCTGACTAAACAGATATCTGTATGTACACCAATGTAAGATAGGTTAATGTCAGGTTGAGGTATTTGCAGTCTTTTGATAAAGTGGGATCGGGTGATATAGCCGTTGTGAAGGTCTCACTGCAAAAATAGTAATTCATTCAATGTAGCATTTATACTGTTTTAGGTTTTACAATAGCTTTTGGTTTATGTAGTTTAATTGATGGTTCTAAAGCAGCAAAATAATGATGTAGTTTATATTTGTAAACAAGTAAACTTGTTCATGATCCTCATATCTGCAAGTACTGAAATATTTTTAGCCTCTTGTGTTTTTAGTTTAAAATTTAGACAAAAACTTTACTGGTTTACATGCTGGCAATTATAGGCTAGTCGATAGGGTAGAGTGTCTGCTTCCTGGCCAGGAGTTCTTGTTTCCAAAAGCAGACCCCATCTTCATATAGCTTTACCATTGCTGAGCTTTCACAGTGATGAAATTCTGTGTACTCTGCATTTCAATCAACATGGAATATTAACATACATCAGCATAATTAAATTAGAGGAGATGAGTCGGTGGTACCATAAAATGAGGTGTCGGGGTCAAAGGGTCTCCATAGCCCGGGTTTAATCCCAGTCCTAAAGGGGCCGGGATTTTCATATAACAAGTAATTTTCTGAGTACTAAAGGCACTTTTTTTTCTCTTCAATGATCAGGATAGAAATAAAGGAGTTGCTGGCACTGGCTTGCGTGCTCCCAGCCTGCCACCCCTTTCCACGTTTCTAAATGATTCTGTAACCTGAAGCAATTGTTCTAAATCCGCACATGCTTCTGTTCAGTGAAGTAAAGGATTGTGGTTCTATAATGTTTGCAGGAACAAATATTTAGACAATATGCAGTGTCCTGACACTGTACACTAATTACTGCAATGTACAAAGAGCAGCAACAGACAAAACCAACTAATAAACAATTATAGTTTACCATCAGTGCTGAGATTTATTTATATTTAAAATCAAATTCCCCACCTAAACAGCAGACGGCAATTATTGTTATTAAAATCAAGTCTAGTTTTCTTTATATTTTTGGGGATATAATATGGCAGAACAATAGCCTGCAGAAGATCACAGCTCCTTGTCCATAGACATCAGCGGTAGTGTTTCCTATTCCAGTTTGACACAAACCAGTCCGTGTTTTGTCATTTCCCAGACAGGAATGTACCATGGTTAGGTCAGTAGATCCACCTCATAGAGGGATATTTGCATGTTTCTTCCATGGATTTACTTGCTTTTTACTTGCAAGTACTTCAAGGTCACGACAGATGCGCTTGCGAGTAGTAGATGGCTGGATGATGTCATCAACAAATCCTGTCCAAAACAAAGGCAGGCCGCTTATTATCCATACAAGAGAACCTCTATTTTATCCATGTACTAACTGAATTCTAAATGTTTCTATTGATTTAACCTAAAGGTAACCAGTGATGAGAAATTACATTGCTGAACTCTTTTGGAAATGCTACTTGCTTGGCTGTCTTGCTGCTCCACCTGCTCATTCGAAATCAGTGATTTACTACTATCCTGAGACAGCCAGGTATCTATCATTTTAGAAGGAGATCAGATATAGCAGCCTACATAGAATTACTTTATGGTGGATAACAGGCAGTGATCAGAATTATTTAAAAATGATAATAGCCCAATTGAACAGGATTTTTATATTTGGCCCAATGTACACACAAACTTGTATTCTAAAAGCTACTAAAACACAATGCAGGGAGGTGAATTTGTTGAAGACGATAAACTCCTTTAACCTCCCTGGCAGGTGAATATTTTATGTCAAAGCGGTACATTTGACATTTAAAAATACTTTTTTTTTTAAATTTTCTGCCGGTCCTGCCCCCCAGCGCACAACGCCCACACGTACACACTTCGCATGCCTGCCTGGAATCTGCATCCCATGGCCCCAGCATCTTGTGTCCCCTGGGCTCGCATCCCCAGCTTGTGAACATTGGGCATTTGAGACCAGGGGACACAAATGGGGGGCTGGCATTGTGGGGACCAGGCCAGCCCTAAATTCCACCCCGAGTGTGGCTCGGGGTTACTGCTTTTTGTAAGGAAATTTAATAATGTGCCACACTCAGGATTACTGCTAGGGTAATTAGTAGAGGAGAACATAATCTGGGCTACTTGCTGCACACGGTAGGCTCATTTATTAAAAAACCATGAGAGAGTCATACCGATCCCAGACTAATTACCGCACTGCAAGGAAGGACTTGCTGGGGTGCTGCAAGCTTTAATGGACGCGTCACATCATTGCTACTTTGTTTCAAACTTTTATCTGAAAGCAACAAGCATCTCATATGGACACAGGCGCTCTCTTCAGGTGTTTAGGTCTGGCAGGGTGTTTGTAACTCTTGCACAGTAGCTTATTATGCAAAGTAGTGATGGTGAGACCCATAGCGTGTAAGTTACAGTTTATGGAAGAAAATCAGTTTGGTTTTTGTTTGTAAATTGTCCTCTGAAAAAGCTATATGCCTTAACTGTAAATATTACTGGCGCCAGTTAAACTGAGCTGGTCTCCTCAATAACTCACCTCTGACTGCGGCAGGGAAAGGGTTGGCAAACGTCTCCACGTATTCCGCCTCTGCCTCGGCCTGGTTCTCTTTTCCTCTGAATATGATCTGTACAGCCCCCTGCAGGAAACAGAAGACAGCAGCTTCATTGAACGGAGCGAAACTGAATAATTATATTGCAGCTACACAGGCTTAACAGCAGATTTGGCTTAGACCATCAAATGCTAATTTCTATCTCTCAAATGCAAATATCTATCTCCAGAGCCATTTTTGATCGGTAGAGGGGGCTGCAAAACAGTTCTCTGAATTCCACATGACCTGAACTTGTGTTGCTTGTCAAGTAACAGGTTCACCATTAAGGCATATGCCATCAATATTTTTTTTACCTTACTTTTCCTCCCATGCTGCCTCACTATTTGCCTCGTATTTGAAGGACGGCACATAACCTCGTTCACTTCCCTACATGTAGCTTACTCATACTCAGTGCTCAGGTGCCAAGACACCCAATAACATCCCATTCCTGTTAAGGTTGGAGCTTACATAGGGCTGATTCTCTCCTCCCCTGCTAAAAGGGAAGCTGATGCTGGTAATATACCGATGCAAACATTTTTCCTGGCAGCCAATAGGACATAAGGATACCACATTTTTGTACAGTCAATAAAAAAATCCTCTAACTTTGCTGTACATCTGTACATAGGCAAAGTGCAGGTTTACTGATACCGTGTGACCTAACTTTACATTTTTCTAATTGTTTCTTATAAACTCCCCCTTAAAGCAATAAATCAAAATGAAATTTACAATGGATGTGTGCACACTCAGGTAAATGTGCAGGTTTGTTGCTATAAAAGAAGAAACACTTCACACATTCCCAGTGCTGGGCTATCCTAGAGGGGATGCTTGTGATCAGTTGGGAGAATCCAGCAGACCAACACCTCCACCTAGGAAGACTGGACATAAACTTGTTACTAGGTGGGGCTTACAGACAAACAATTATTCCCCAATTCAATTGTAACCAGCTAGATAGACTGGTCAAACTTTTCATAAGGCTTAAAGCAAATACAGAGTACAGAAGTAAAAGTCAACACTGCTAATCTCTGCCTCCTTAAATGACACATGGCTACCTTTTTCTTCAATACTTTCAGGTTGGATTCATACTTTGCAATTTTGTGTTTACATGCAAGGTGATAAAGGGAGCTAATTCATTTTGAACTACCCAATAATTGGACGTGCAGCATTTTGACCCAAACAGCACGCTACGATGAACAATAAAGTCTTATCATGTATTGTGGTGCACTATAGTGCAAGTGTATTGGAGCAGCTATAAATGGAACAGCTGTGCACCCTATTGCAAAAGTGCAGTTCAGCCCTTACCAGAAAAAAAGCATTGGGGAAAAATCTATGTATGAAGTGAACAAGGCTGAAAAATAAAACTTGATGACAATGCTCTTCAGGCAAATCTGAATCAAAGAAGACAGAATTCTGTAGTGGAAATCAATGCAGGGGAGATTTCAATGTTTGGAAGATTTCCAAAACAAATTGTGAAATACAAGCTTGTTGCTTCATTGACAAAAGCCATTCAAAACTCCACCATGCAAAGAAGAAATTATTATATTATAAACATGATCTAAAAAGACTGCTGCCCTCTCTGGGTCCAAATATATTTAAAATGAACCAAGGCAAAAAAAAAAAAAAAATGTAAAAACTGGTCTCTAGTTATCACACCTTTAAAAGAAAAGCTTATTCCATACAGTGCTAAACATGCCCATGTCCCAATGTTTTTGAAACTTGGTGCTGACAACATCTTATAAATGAGTCAGTTTTAACGTTTGATATGATGTCTGGTTCATGAAAATGATTTGCAAATCATTGCATTGTTTTTTTCAGTGTACATTTTATACAGAGCCCCAATGCATTTGCAAATGGGGTTGTGATAATGGGTGCTTCTAAGCATCTTGCCATTTTCCCTTTTTAATGATCAGGTTTTACCTTTGCTCCCATGACGGCGACCTCTGCCGTTGGCCAGGCGTAGTTGAAATCTCCTCTCAGATGCTTTGAACTCATGACATCATAGGCACCACCATATGCCTGGTGGCAAAAAAAATTCACACATCAGTTGTGATGTAAAGTTCAGACATTACAGCATAAAAACTTACAACATGGTTTCCTAATTTAACCATTTTAAAACATTTTATTGCACTGTCCTGGTTTCAGGCTCTTGAAAATTAATTTATTGGTAAAGAAAGGCTTTACATGTATGTAAAGCCTAAACTTTTATGTTTTTTTGTTCTGGATCATGCAGGAAAGGGTTAGGACCTCTTTGTACATTCCAAATAATGTATGAAGGTACCCTCTTGGGTGAAAAAAAAGACTGGTTGTAACTATCCTATATATCACATAAAATGGAGGAATTGTGTTAGTGCAAGAATTTCCAACATGCCCAAAACAAGAGCTGTTCCTCTTTCTATAGCGAACCCTCATGCCCTACTGACACCAGTCAAATCAGAAGATTGCAGCATTTTGAGTAAAATACAGAATTTGTTTCAGGATGGATAGATTGCAGTGGCCCTACAGTTATCTAGAGACATTAGCTCATCAATGGTCACCCTTGTAGTTGCCTTCTGTCTAGATGTTAGCAGAGGAATCGCTTCCCTCAACACAGCTGGCTTCCTATTAATAATGTCATTTTATATGGATACAAGCTCGAGTCGGAGTTGGCAGTATGTCCTTACCTTTCTTGTAATGATTGTGATTTTGGGTACAGTAGCTTCAGCGAAGGCATACAAAAGTTTTGCTCCATGCCGGATGATGCCTCCATACTCCTGGGCAGTTCCTGGTCACAAGGCATACATAATAAATACATTAAAAAAAGGTTACATACCAAATTTACTGAGGTGTGTAATCTACGGGTTTTTCATTTCTATAGCTTTTAAAAACCATAGGAATATAAATGTATATTCTAGCAAAATGTACAGATATTCGGCATAACCAGTTACGAAGATGAGTGTACAACAAACAACAAATAAGCCAATATGTATATAAGACACACATGGCTACATGAGCGATTCCCTATTTAGGATCACACACGGCGCTATTTAGATTTATAATTACTATTAAAATGGCTTATGATCTACTATCCATACAGAAACATGTACATGGTAAATATCATATGTTTATCACCTGTGCAAAGAAACATCTAGAGCAAACAATCTAGAACATTCAATAGGCCTTTAAATACAAGACCAGGAATTTGATTGCATAAAAACAAAAAAAATAATAATAATAATAATGAGGCCATACTTAAATTATCTGTTCAATTTGTATTCCGTCATGCGGGCATTCACTCTACATAGACCAAGCAGATTGAATGGTCAGACTGTAACGTGCAGAGAACCATACAATGTGAAAATGAAGATTTTTTTTTTTTATTTGCAACAGTGACTTAACTAATTTTGAAGCTATGCATCATTTAATGAGCAAACCCCTAATAGTTTAAACACTGGACACATAAGATAAAATACTGAAACCTCACCTGGCAAAAATCCTGGTACATCAACAAATGTGATGATAGGTATATTGAAGGCATCACAGAATCTTACAAAGCGAGCTCCTTTAACGGAAGAATTGATGTCCAAGCAGCCTTTAGAAGAGAAGACAATGAAAAAGGAAATTTTTATTCTGGCTACAGTCTCCATCTGGGAGTATAAAACCTGAATTAGAACTTTATTTGCACAACATTTACTGCACAGAGAATAAACCCTGTACTCACTGTCGCTGGAAACAATCATTAGTGACCATTTGCAGCATCGGTAGAATGAGTGCTGTAAAGACAGAGCTGTTCTATGCAGAGGGAAGGAAGCTGAGTGGAAGGAGCCCGGCTGCATTCTTCCCATTACAAAACATGAATTGTTGGTGACAGTCACTGAGACAGCTGTACCAATGCTAGATTTTTGCCTGGGCCAATCATGAACCTTATGTGACTAAAATCGAGCATCTGTACAAATTAACACAAAAGATACATTTTTTTTTGTCTCTCAGCATCACATGGCTGTGAATAGAGAGGTACTTAGTGCTGTGTTGTTGTCATTCTACCACTTTAAATACAAAAGCCAATAGGTCAGTTTGTGTTCTCCCAATATTCCCTACTACTTACAGACGTATGCAAAAGATACTTAGACTCATCAACTTCTGTAGGAGGTTTTAGGATGTGGAGACTGCTTCTAGCACAACAATAAACTCCTCAATATCTGGGTAAGCATGGTGTGTTTCAAAAAAACTGTAACCCTCCACACATACAATTCAAGAAAAAACAATTAATCATTGGCTGGAGTAACCTTTGGCTACTGCAATCTAGAAAAATCTCTATGTAGGCTACCCTGACACTGGGCAAGATTTGATAGAGGAAGTGAGAAACTTTTTTTTTTTTTTTTTTATAGTTCTAGGCTTAGCACATAAATTGCAAATTGTTTGTTGCTTATATGTAGAGATTGGAAGAGCCTCTGTTTTTTAATTAAAGTGTAGAAAAATGCATAGGCTGCCTCATGAAACATTAATCTGAATTCTGAAGTCAAACACATGAAGTTCTCTAGCATTTTTGAAAGGTTAGCAATGGCCCACATATTTGTTTCAATAAGGTTCAGTAAAATATTTCCCTGCTTTTCATTTAGTGTGAAGTTGTTTACATGTGATGTAGTACCTGATGCTACTTTCGGCTGGTTTCCAACAATGCCAACTGTCTTGCCATTCATCCTGGCAAAGCCTACTATAATGTTTTTTGCATAGTTGGGCATAATCTCAAAGAAGTCCCGCTCATCAACAACCTGGAAGAAAAGAAAACAAATGTTACAACCCCATAATAGAACCCAACACAGTGGTCGAAACACAAACATCAGTATACAAGGATTGTTAATATTGCATTTATAGAGCACCAACAAATCACACAGCATTTCACTATCCGTCCCTCGGTGTAATTGTGCCAGCCCCAAGATAAGTAATAAGCACATGTTAAAAGAAATTGACAGAGAGGGGCTTTTGAGGCAAACAGGACATGTAAAATTTTACTTTTATTTAAAAAATTAATTGAACAGCAAAATTGTTGTTGTTTCAAATATTGGAGGCTAAAAAGGCCCTAGACAGAGTAGTGCTACTAAATTAACATAAGTGCAATAATGAAATTGTAGAAAAGGACATATTCGTCCTTGGTGCTGACGCATTTCGCCATTAAGTTTCCTCTGGGGAGGTAGAGACAAGTAGCAGCAATTTTATTGCAAAAAGGGACATTCCAATTAGGTCTCAGATGATATTACACCCAGTCCAGTGATGATAAAGACCAATTGTCAGAATAGTCAAGAAGATAGGGATCAGGGTTCACTTATTCCGATGATCCCAGTAGCTGGAAACAGCAATGAGTAACGAATTGAGCCAGCTAAGCTGCCTCTGGTTCAGTGTACCTCCCTTACACTGATACCTCCATCCATTACTCATTGCTGTTTCCAGCTACTGGGATGATCTGGATAAGTGAATAAAAGCAAGTGAATTACCGAATGGACGATATCCAGCATGTCGTACGCTTTAGTGGACTCCATGGGAACAATGGTGTCTAATCCAGGCACCAGACGATCGCTAAAAGACAAACAAAAATCAGTTTATTGTGATAGAATTATTCAATCTTGTACACAATTTCTTTTTAGAACATGCTGCATGGTAAACACATCCATGCATTTTCTGCTTCTCTTACCATACAGCAGGACCACTTCCCCCAGGATTCGGCGGTTTGGAAAGCAGAAAAATGCATCTCTATATGGAGATGATATACTGATTGTCTAATCTAGTGCTAAACTAGTTTTAATTCTAGAGAACTTTCCTCCAAGAATCTGTTTTCATTGAAAAACCATAACATACCAAAATATGGGCAGGTTCTGTATCATCATCAGCAGATCAGACAGATCTAAACTGGTCTGTAAATACAGAGGCTTTCTAAAGTATGTTGACAAGCATGTTGCAGATAAAACACCTAGAAAGAAAGAATTTACCTTGGGTCATGACACTCTCTGATCGGTGCTTCATCTTTGTTGCTTAGTGGGAGGTAGTTAAAGAATTCCCGCAGGTTTAATAAGGCATCTATGTCATTTTCAAAAGCTCGATGTGCCACTCCTGCAAAGCCAAAGTGAAAAAATTATTCCTATCAAAGTAGATGCAATGCCTGCTGATGGTCACCCAGTCTCTTCCAATGGTGGGGATTTGTTGCCTACAATGGTGAACCTAATACTACAGTTCAAGGAGGCAAGCTCGATTCATAGAGAATGGAGTAGAATTTGACACAACTGCATTGTTTCATAAAAAAGCATTAACATTTTGCTGGTTGATTTCACTTTCTACCTAACTCTTAATGGATTTGTTGAAATATGAATCTGTAAATCTGTATTTTGTTAGCAGTATAGAATGATCGAAAATCAGCTGCTGTCTGATAAATGATTTTTTGGTCAATTGAAATCACCGTAAATATAAGGCTGCCCAGTATTTTCCCACTACTGTTATTTCACAAAAGGTTTTCTGGAAACAGGCAAAAATTCAACATTCAAAGTTTTGATTGTATAATGTCATAATGAAATGCTTTTATAGATATAGGCTGCTATAACCTGATAGGGCAGTGTGGGTTTTGGCTCCTCCTAGGTCTTCTTGTGTCACATCCTCATTGGTCACAGACTTCACTACATCTGGGCCAGTAATGAAGAGGTAGGAAGTGTCCTGGGAAGACAAATACAGACACTGCTATAAATCATAGACATGACAGGGAATCATCAGGTTATTCTAAACATAACAAAAAATAGAAACCATTCAGATCCTATTTCTACAGCAAGAAGGGAATAACAGAACTGTTTGCCATAAAAAAAAACAACCATCTTGTGTTGAATAGTAAGATGGCCCATAACAAATGAATTACCCACTAGGAAACTAGAGCACACCTTCTATATTGTTTTAATACCTAAAATATTTCCCAATAAATTAATTTATTGACAACCCCAAATGAAAATGGCCAAACTAGGCCTTGCTCATTTAGGACAACAGCCCCCCCCCCCCTTCCTTGCTAGTTATGTGGAATATCCATGGTAGATCTTTACTTTAGCCTGGTCCCATGTGCTCTGGTATTTCCCAGTACACATCTGCTTTGGTGGCCTTCAGCGAATTGTTCATCAAATGTTGGAGCTACAATGTTCTGTGCCGATATAGATTTTGCTCTTACCTTAACCATAAATGTGAAATCAGTTAGGGCTGGAGAATAGACAGCACCTCCTGCACAGGGACCCATGATGAGGGAGATCTGAGGCACCACGCCAGAACTCAGCACATTCCTCTAAAATTGGATAATAAATGTTAGTGTTGGTTACATAATTGTTACCTGTCTACTGGCTATCCTTTAGAACTGCAAAATTCACTAAGCAAAAGTTTGCTCTAACTGCTACTGCTATCTCTCTATTTTTACAGCTGTACATAAACATTTAAATTATATCAAATGATGTCTGAATTGTTATTCACTCTCATACCTAAACTTAAATTTATTTAGATTTAGTAAAGGTGCGTACACACTTCCAATTTTTATCGTTCCAATCGAACGACGAACGATCGATTGGGCAAAAAATCGTTCGTAAAAAAGTAACCAACGACGCCGACGAACGAGGAAAATTGTTGGAAACGAACGACCGGCGGATCGGATTGGGCGACGATCGTTGAACATCGTTCGTGTGTACGGTCGTTCGTTGATCGTCCATGTTCAGAGCATGCGTGATGAACGAACGTCCGTTCACTTTCCTGTCGTGCACATAGTTCCTCTATCGCTTAAACAATCGTATCTATTGTGTGTACAATATCTACGAACGATCGTGTTGTTACCTCTATGTGCAGGATCGGTGCTATACGATCGTTCGTGTATATCGTGCAGGAACGTTCGTCGTTCGTTTTCCGACGATAATAATTGGAAGTGTGTACGTAGCTTTATTCTAATGGTATCCTTCAATAGGAGATAAGAGGCACTTAGTCTGAAAATCTATCCACATCTATTACCTTGATTAAAAGCTGGCAGAAAAACCTTTCCTCTGCACTCTGTGTAATAGGTAAGCTTTTAACCAGCAAGCTTACTATTTAATAGTGTTCATGTAAAGGATAATCCTGACTGACAGCCTTCCGATGCCTCCTGTCTTTTATTACTATGACTATACTTCTAGTATATTTAAATTGATATAATATACTTTTCTGTCCTAAATTGTCATAAGAAAATACAAAAAGAAAAAGTATCTGCTACAGTACAATAACATTACAGGAAATTGTTGTCATTTGTGTATGTTTGCTAAACAAACAAAAAAAGACAAGTTGAAAATGTGATCATAGGAGCTAAACAGTAACCACATTACCAGAAAAATGTCCGCATAGCCCGCCAAAGACTCCACACCCTCCTGGATACGAGCTCCTCCAGAGTCATTAAGTCCAATCACTGGGGCTCCAACCAGAACAGCTTGGTCCATGATCTACAGGCGGTGCAATAGGAGAGCATAGGCAATTCATAAATTGTACATTTCAAGTTGCATAAATTAAATACTAGCAAACACTACTCAATTCCTGAGTCCACTCTAACTAAAACCTTGCATCTGGTGGACAATTCAGGGCTGAATCGCCTTTTGTTTTTATTTCTTTGAGAGTGAAAAACAGATTTTAGAGAGTTCTCTGCTTTATGTCACAGCAGCCATCACTATTCCTAAATAAGGCTTCAAACCACTATTGCAGAATTTTCCAAAAGAAAATACACATTATTCGATCAGAATGAAACCCCAGACATGGTGTTATCAAAAAAACTAAAAGCATAAACTGCAATAGTAGTAAAATAGTAAAGTAAAATCTCATTTTAGCCCACTACCTGCAAGACTTTTTTTAAGTGCACCTAACCCTCAAGTTATATATTGTCCTATCTGTCCCAACAGGTTTACAGATAAGAGCCTTTGCATTGAAATGTGAGAAAATTAATGTGATCATATATATATATATATATATATATATATATATATAAGTTTTTTCCTTGTTTTGGTTTGTAAATGTGTTTAAATAAAAAAAATGTTAGCAGTCTTTCTGCGCAACGGGTCACCCATTTGAAATATGATGAAGGGATTCTTTCTGTATACGAACTATCCAAAAACAAATTAGATGTGTGATTGTAAGGTGTTTTATTATATATTGGCGTTTTTTTACTGTATTTGTAATAATGAATGCAATTTTGTATGTTTTTTATTCAGTATGTAAATTTTGGTTTTTGAATATGAAACAATAATTGTTCCTAAACTACTGCTGTTTTTTTTTGGGGCACACATAAATTTTCCTTCTTGTGTTTGATAACTAAAATTTTTACAGTAGTGAAACCTCTACATATAGACATATTTTAAGATGCTTAAAATCCAACAATGTCAAGGTGTCCGAATACCCCATTTTGATGTGTTGGTATCAGAGCCTTTGGAACAACTCTCATGTAAACTGTTGTTAGAAATTTGAAACTCGTCACAAAGATCTAACCGGTCTATCCAGCTAAGTGCTTCAGAGATAATTAAGCAGTTATTTCTTTACCTTTATGGAAAAAAAGAAGGACATAACATTGCTTCCTATTGATTTATCTGATTACAGTATCTCTGAAAGCAAAATAATGTTTAGCATTGTCCGTGTTGTTCTCAAAAATGCAATTTTCCAGTAAAAGGGTGCCAAGGATAAAAT
>NC_092861.1:27165173-27172836 GCF_032062135.1 Pyxicephalus adspersus | reverse complement strand
ATAAACACCCTTATGTCTTTTTCTGCATTTTCCATTGAAAGCAAAATGAATAATGCTGCTCGACATTCCTGGAATCCACAAGTATCCCCCACTACATCCAGCCAACTGGTCATCACTTCTTCCTCCATCTGTCAATTGTACCTGCAAGGTGTTATTTATTTCCTGGATATCTGAACCAAAAACCCTTAGAGCATTAAGTTTCCAGGTGCAAGGTGTCTCCCTAAGAAACTGCAGTGTGTCACACCATCATCACAGAGCAGCAAAAAGCATGGCAATCTTATCACCAAACTATGTTGGGTTCTCCAGCCTGGAGGACATGAGAGCTGTACCCTTCCTGATTGCAAGTTGGACCAAATAAATTATCGAAGTCTTAATAGTTTACTTACCTTGCAGATTTTTTGTGCATGTGCTCCAGACAAACTGCCTCCAAACACAGTAAAGTCCTGTAGAAATAAAACAGATTCTACTCACATACCATGTTCTATATTTACAATACACATTTCAAATTTCAGACTACACAATTTACCTGGCTAAAAACATACACCAGCCTTCCATTAATGCGGCCTTGTCCTGTAACAACACTGTCTCCGGGATACTACAAGTAGAAACTCAAGTTATTAAGAGAGATATAAAGCTCCAGCAACAAAATTAAGGAATGCAATGTAGTTGAGATTAAAAAAAAAAAAAGTGATTAGATGCTAATCATGGATTTAACGTCAATGGAAAAAATCCATAAACTCAAAAGTGTCTGTTTATTAAACACATTCCATGAAGTTTATGTGTGATACCAAGGGGATTTTGGAAGAATACATAAATAGATTATAACACAACATGTCAGGATACAAATAATAAATTGTTTGCTTGTCCTGATTTTCCCTTTGGCTCTCTATTTCCCAGCCACCTTTTTCAGCAGGGAACATTTAAATCCTTTGTCACAACAGAATATGGATCACAGCCAACTATTTATAATGAAGAGATCCCAGGATCCCCAGTATGTGGCTCATAAAGAAAAGTTGTAAAATAAAAAAATCAAGATCATGTGAAGCCATCCCTATAATGTTATATTTTTACTTAAAGACACACAAAAAAGGGAAATTGAGACGCAAGATCAGTGTTCAACCAAGAATTTTTTTTAAACTGGGTGGGAAGAAATTGTAGGCGGGTGGCAACCCCTGTATTGTGACCCAACTCATCAGTAACCACCAAAAACAGCCGGGTGGTTACTGAAAAGTGCCGGGTGGTGCACCCAGCTAAAAAGAGCTTGGGAGAACCCAGCAAGATGGTACATTTACCTATTTATTAGCATCTCTGCCTCCATATGCTGAACCATGGGAGAGAGATCTGGGTCAGATATTTAAAGATCACCAATCAGATCCAATATTGCCCATGCCCATATTAAACCTCCTTTAATATTTCAGCACCCGAGAATGCTTACAAAGTATTTTTTTTTTGGCTGTATTTAACCCCACATAGGTTGGCTATAATTTACCCATCATCATCACCTCTCTCTGTTTTTGGGAAGAAATCAAGATACAATGTTCCATATATGTTGTAGTTGTCTGTGGGTCCAAAGATTTAGGACTGTGGTATTTACATATGCCATCCACATGTTGTACCTAAACTTTTCACATGATCCAGCTATGGCTCTTATTGGTGGGTTTCCCAAAAGGAAGTGAGAACTAGAAGTTCTGATTCTCTGAAAGGAGTGAGAAGTGGCAGCCTACATTTTTGGTAGGCTTAACCGAAAATCCTTCTTAAATGTATAGCACAGTTGTGAGGTCCCTGATTAGCATTACAAGCTGTGGCCGATTTAATTTGTTTACATAAAATTGTTTTTTAAAGACAATCTGTGAGTTAGGCTACATACACTTGCAATAATTGTCATTGGAAAGGATTTTTTACAACTTTACAACAAAAGACTGCACAATGCATGAACGAGTGCTGTACATACAGTGCTGTTCTGCTCTATGGAGGGGGGGAAAAAATGATGGAGCAGCAACCCGCTGCGCTCTTTCCCCTTCGCTTTCATTACGATCGTTCATTGTTCCTGGCTCCGCCAGGACAAGATAAGTAAATGATTAGCATTGTATACATGCCAGATTCTGCTCCGATATCATCCCTGAGGCGAGAATCATCTGATGTTCATAGCCTTACAAGGTAAAGATGCCCCTGCACATAAATGGAAAATAAAGGGCTTGTTTCTGCAATTGTAGAGTTTTATGCAATGCCCAGTATGTGCAAAGGCCACACAAAGGTCATAAAATAATGTGCCATAGGTTGTACAATAAAAAGGTGTGTCAGTTTAAAACTAAAGAAACCATTTAAATTTAGCAATACCTGCCTTATAAGCTCCCGATTACAAAAAATAAAGTGTTAGTACTGGATCTCTCTTGGCTGGGTGACTTGGTCTCTTTAGATTTAATACATAGGACAGAATTTAATAGAATTTAATACATAGGACAGAAAAGACAGATCCACGGCCACGGGTTTACTATAATTGTGCAGCCTTTTCTGTGAGTTCTCCATCTACTGGTCAAAACAATAATATGTTAGCTTAAATAGGGATTAACAATCTTTTAAAGTATTTTTTATTTTAAACACACAGAAAAAAAATAAAATTGTATTGTATTAAGCAAACTTGTATTGAGCATAACAATTCTTGATCTCCTCTTTAAGTACTTTCAGTAAAGCCAGGAAATTGGCAATTTTGAAAGAGGTCAGCAATGGTAGCTTTGTTGTACAGCTCATGGCAGAATCCTTATTCTTTCATAACCTTTATATGAAACATCCTGAAGCCTGATGATACATGATGGCTGGTATAGTTGATAGTTGATTTCCTTATAGATCCAATGACTATAAGGAGACAAATCTCACCATACGTTTTGTGTGCAGTTTAACCAAAATACATTAGGGAAGTTCAGACCTCTGAATTGCATGATTCCATGTGTTTGCTGGTTGCAAGAACCAACATCTGCACATCAGACAGTGCCTGCCCCTATGCATACCCTATAGAGATGCTGCAGGGAGTCTCAACCATGTGGTGGAGGTTGAGGTTCATGGAATGAAGTGGTAAATGCATTGCAACCTCACCTCAAGTGTGAACCCAGCCTTTTGGTTGTGGTCTTGCCTTGAACAATAAAGGACAGATATATTATGGCAGAAAGAGAAAAGAGACATACCTTGTTTTTGTCTTCTTGCATTCCAAAATCGGCACATCGATGTTCCACAAACATATCATATTCTGCAAAACTGCCCGGGTCCAGCAACAGACTAATCCTCTCCCGAGCCGTCAGCTTTCCCTGAATACAAAATATAACAAACTGCTATTTACTATACACATGAAAGGCCTACTACCGGTATGTATACCATAAGGCAGAAGGTCATTCAGGACACAAGTCAATATTTAAAGAATGTGGACACCCTTCCTAGTTATTTCATCTAGGTGTTTCCTAAGAAGGGTACAACATATAAAAACATTTTAGATAATGGTGTGAAACTTTGTGGAAACAGGTGGGTGGAGGCTCTTTTGTTTTTTTGGAATGACTGTGGCCCTGTGCACAAAGCCAGATCTGTAGGGACATTAATGAAGAAGTGATCTGCACAGAACTCCGACTTCAACCCAACAGCCATTCATTTTTTTATGTTGGCTAAAACAGCACAAATACCTACTGACACTTCAACCTGAATTGGAAAGCCTTTCCAAGAGTGGAGGAGCGACTTCAACTAATTGTCCAATATCCAACAATAGTTGTGATGGTGTGGTGCCAACAAACATTTGGCCTTATAGTTTACGTAACCATAGATTATGTCCACAAGGTATTTCCTGCAGCTCGTGTGTAGAATGCAAAGATAAAAATATTCTTTTACTAGACTTCATGTTTCACTTTCCCAAAGAACTGAAATGGAAAGAAAATTCAAATGGTGCCAGGTAAAACTTTTTCCTAATAAAGCTTGTATAAAATTCATATTTTCATGCGGTGGTCCAGAAAAGTTGTATTTAGTCACATGGCGATATATATGGGACACCTCACACTATTAGAGGTCTTTGTGGTTAATGAACACCCCCCACATCATTCACAACCTGCCTGGGAGAAGGTAGAAAGCTGAAGACTTACGGACACAAACAATGCAATTCTTTAATAGTGTTGTTTTGGTCACTTCTAAAAAAAAATGTTCAGATTTCATTCACCTTCAGTCTGTTTTTTTGGAGGGCAAACCATTCTCAACATGACTGAAAAAATTGTGGTCTGTCCAACATTTTTTTAGGATTAAAAGAAAATGTGTTGTATTATATTTCAAAAGAATTATCATTCTGACCAATAAAAGGAAAGGAAAAAAAAACCATTGCCATCCAATGCCAACAAAGGTTTAGCCTTACACGTAACTACAGCTTATGTCCACATGATTTTTCCTGCAGCCCATGTGTAGAAAGCAAGGATAGGATTTTGCATTTAGTACCCATTGCAATCTCCGTCTTTCCCATCCAATGTTTCATAGTTAGGTTGAAAAAAGATATAACTCCATCAAGTTCAACCACTAGAGAACTAAACATATCCCAGATCCCTATGGACATAGTTGGTCCAGAGGAAGGCAAAAAAATGTCTTCTTGATTTTGGTGGCCACCAATCACATAACTCCAGTTGTGTGAATCATCCTGACAATCCATCCTACAGATGCTGAATGTGTGCAGTGCTGGCAGTAACAAAAGTCCGAGGAAGAAAGGAAAAAGATTTCATAGCAGAACAGCAGCACAGAGTCTCCTTTTACAAACCACTTCTCATGGATTTAATGCTTCAGTTCTGCTGTAAGATTCTGAAGTTTGTCCTTTATTGCTGAATGTGTCACTGCTGTGAAGAAATCCTATAGCTGGTGAGAAAAAAAAAATCACCAAGAAACAAAGTGGGGGATCGGAGATGATTGAACCCATGGTGTTATTATTGCTGTCTTGTCTTCCCTTACTTCCATGACACCCTCTGTGCCATGAGGACATCTGCAGACAACATACACCCATAGGGCAATAACCCGTCCTAGCTGTAGCGTGATTGTCATTGCAACTATTGAGATGAAGGTTATGTTATTAGGAGGTTTGTGTGTTAGGCTACGTACACACGTGCAATAATTATTGTTGGAAATGAACAATTAACGACAGATTGTCCGATAATTGTTAACAAAAAAAGTGCACAACGACTGGCCAACAACACCAATGAACGTTGCTGGAAATGAATGACCGTCCCGGCGGGTTCTGATTGGGTGACGATCGTTTAGAATCTATTGTACGTACTGTCGTTCAGTGAACATGGATGGTTCCGCAGTACACTTTCTCCTGTACATGTCACTTCCTGCATCGTTCAAATGATCGTATCTAGCGTGTGTACACTATTGGTGGATTATAGTTAAATGAGCGTATCGTTACAGCATGTACAGAAAAGTGCACAATACGATCGTTCAAAATAATCATGCATAATTGTTGATAGGTCGTTACTCGTTCATTTTCTAACCATAATTATTGCACGTGTGTACATAGCCTCACTTCCCCAACTCCTAGATTGTAAGCTCTTTGGGAGAGGATCCTCTCTTCCTTCTCTGTCTGTATCTGTCTGTCATTTGTCACCCCTAGTTAATGTACAGCGCTGCATAATATGTTGGCACTATATGAATCCTGTTTAATATTAATAATAATGTTGATTTAGAATAGACAGGAAAGGACACAATAGGAAGGAAAACTTTCAATCACGTAACGAAATAATCAATGAGTATATTTATAAAGCATTCACTGCAGGGGAATCTTCCAGATGCATGTGCAATTGTTTCACTGTTGGTTAATGTTTGTTGAAGGTCACATTGATAGATATATAAAATAAATAAATACAAATAATAATATAATAAAAAATATTATTAAATAAGAATAATAAATACAAAAATAAAATTGATAAATATATAAAACAAATAAAAATAATAATATGCAAAAGTTAACATTAATCTATAAATAAAATACAAATAATATATAAATACAAAAATAAAATTAATATATAAAATAAATAAAAATAAATACAAAAATAAAAAAGATAAATATTGAAAATAAATATAAATAATAATGATAATAATTTATTATTTATTCTTTAAAATAATAATTTTAAAGAATAAAAAAATAAATGTTTTGGTAGAGCTGTGTCCCCTATGGGGTGATATCCCAGCATTGTGCAGACAAGGAATGGTAAGACATATAATAATGGTGAATGTAGTTATATATATATATCGGTATATATATATATTATATGTGTGTCAGGTTTGTATGGCGGTGCCCCCTGGCTGTGGTAAAGCCTGGCTGACCCTGGCTCCCCTTTGCCCTCCTTACCCTCTTGTGTTGGGCCTGAATCCTCTGCTCCCCGCCGCCCAGCAGCGCCTCATTCCTCTTCTTCTCTATCCTCTCCGGTACAGACAGATGGCTGACGGAATACAGGCGGCCCGGTACTCGCTGAGCCCGGACACCGGCCAGAAGCCGGGACACACCACGGATGGCAGCCATGACAACTCTCGCACTTACTTACCAATCAGTATCCAGCAGAACACGTCTGCCAATCAGAACAGACGAGGGACCTTGTTAATCCAATAAAAGTGTATGTATTTTTCTACCAATAGGAAATCTGTAGATAAAAAGCGGACGAATCGCAACGTAATACTGAATATAGCGCCAGATAGAAAACCAATCACATACATTGTTTGACAGAGAGCCAATCAGGGAACGGGAAAGCTGGTTGTAAATTCACCCTTCAGAAGAGTTTGACCTGGAGGGAGTTGAGACCTGTGAATGGCAGAAGTGTCAGGTGTGCTGTGCCTGGAGTAGCTGTAGTGTACACGTCGGGTGTATAGGTGTGAAGTCACATCACTCCTTCCCCCACCCCACACAAGAACTATAAAGACACAAGACTGATTATTCATAATAATTGAAAACAGTGCTTTCACCTACAGAATCATGTTACATTTTTTACAATACTAGATTACATTTTTCAGCCCAAAGAAAGAGCTTGTTCTTCCAGAAAAATCCCTGTAAATTCATTGTTCTGCATTGCTCCATGATAAGGTAGCATATACATTACGTACATGCAGTGTTTTGCATTTTTTATACATTGCGTTATGTATTTTTTTTTATTCGTAACAGCAAGAGTTCAATTACCACTTCTATGAAGTTCAATACAAAACTTTGTAAACCATTGTAGCTCATTAAAGTGTATTTACATGCAGCATGTCCTATTTGGGACTATTATAGGTAATGCATATCTATTTGTTTTGATGAGCAATGCAGCCCAGCACCCATGGAGTGAATGAGCCCAGAGCAAAAAGGAAATATCCTGACAGCACATACAATTAGAGCATAGGTAATGTATAGTCAGAACATACAGTCCGAGCATACATCAGACACATCACATGCAGTCAGAGCATACATCAGACACATTACATGCAGCCAGAGCATACATCAGACACATCACATGCAGTCAGAGCATACATCAGACACATTACATGCAATCAGAGCATACATCAGACACATTACATGCAGTCAGAGCATACATCAAACATATTACATGTAGTCAGAGTATACATCAGACACATCACATGCAGTCAGAGCATACATCAGACACAATACATGCAGCCAGAGCATACATCA
>NC_092861.1:27106651-27160668 GCF_032062135.1 Pyxicephalus adspersus | reverse complement strand
ACACATTACATGCAGTCAGAGCATACATCAGACACATTACATGCAGTCAGAGCATACATCAGACACATTATATGCAGCCAGAGCATACATCAGACACATCACATGTAGTTAGTGCATAGATCAGACACAATACATGCAGTCAGAGCATACATCAGACACATCACATGTAGTTAGAGCATAGATCAGACACATTACATGCAGTCAGAGCATACATCAGACACAATACATGCACTCAGCGCATACATCAGACACATTACATGCACTCAGCGCATACATCAAACATATTACATGTGGTCAGCGCATACATCAGGCACATCGTGTGCAGCCAGGGCATACATGAGACACATCACATGCAGTCAGCGCATACATCAGACACATCACATGCAGTCAGAACATACATCAGACACATCACCTGTAGTTAGAGCATACATCAGACACATCACATGCAGTCAGCGCATACATAATAAATATTACATGCAGTCAGAGCATAAATTAAAAATATTACATGTAGTCAGCGCATACATCAGTTACATCACATGCAGTCAGAGCACCTACCATTACACCTATTTTATTTCATAAGTTTTTGAACATACATATTGTGCATAATGTCCTGTTCATACAGTTTTATTAGCATTGTATTTAAATTTCACCTCTCTAGCTTTGGAGTATGAACCTGATGTGTAAAGTCTACTACACCAAATTTCAGATTGCTTGCTATGCTACTAAATTTTACAAGATAATATAAATTATTAAACAATCAAAAAGGTTACTACAGCCTTCCACCTGTTGTTTCAAGTATTCCCTTTCATTTAGGGCTGCTGTAGGGCTTCCAGTTTCCTCTTAGTTATACTGGACTACATTCCTTATTGCATTTATTGTTAAATAATGTAAGTGGAGGACAACTGGTAGATGATTTACTGTAGCAACACTGCACACAGATAGTCAGCAGTCCAAAAGGTTTTTTTTTTGAGGGAAGTAGTTATAAATCAAACAAAAAAAAAGTATGGAGCTAAACAAAACACCTTGGACATACAGTAGGTACTGACATATTGGCTATGTAATTGTGGTGACAAATATTGAAGAACGTTATGTAGGTAACACTTACCTGTCTTTCTCTATAGTTTCAATCTGCTTTTTACTCTCATGATAGAGATCCAATTGTAGCTACGAAACGGGTTAAGTATACTATACAGGCTGTGTTTAAAGACTACATAAAGGAGAAGTTTTATTTTAATAGATTATCACCCAATAAAAATTTTAGAAGCACTGGAAAGGCTTGTATATTGCTGATAAAAATGTTAGGTAACACACATTATTTTAAATTGTGTTTATTTTGTATATGTTGTAAATATAAAAAAACTTACGGTACCTTTTATAAAAATATATCCCTATTCAGCTAATGTCTGTTTATTTGGGTTAGTCGGCTTTACCAAAGGAGTTGGGAATCTTTATTTATTATGGTGCAGATAAAAACAGGATTCACATGACACAGTCTGCACAGTTTATTGATTGAAGATTCTTAATCCTTGATGGGTTCAATGTATGTAATCTTAATGGCTTCCATGTTATCTTCTGAATGTAGCTAAAGCTTGTATTTATGTGGAAGCCACCACCTCCTTTGATTGTATGCCATTGGTTCATAAAGTGAAGGATATAATGCTTACAGAGTTCATCCTTTCTTCTCTGGGTCAGAGTTTAGGTAAGTTTGGCTCCATTGGATACCATATTATTATTCAGCTGAATACCTCTGGGTTCTGCAACAAGACCCCTCCAGATTAGGTTCCCCTTAAAATATTGGGCCTGATTTATTAAAGCTACAGATACACTGTCATCAGTAATGCTGGGTGACTCAGAAAACCTGGAATGGATTTCTTAAAAGTTTTTTGATATTTGTTAGCAAATGTTTGCAATCCTGGATCAGATCCATTCCAGGTTTGCTGGATCACCCTGGTTCACTGATGAAAGTATGTCCTTTCCATCCCAGGAGAGCTTTAACCTCCTGGGCCGGTCATTTCTGTCTGGATTTATATGTCTAAAAGCGGTACATGTGTTTTTCATGAAAATTTATTTTACAGTATAATTTGTTAGTATGAGTATAAAAAAGTTTGAAACACGAAATCATGTCAACATAATAAATGTAATAAATTTTAATTTTTACATTTTTTAAAAGAGAAATAAATTATATTCTCATAATATTATATACTGTAAAATAAATGTTCATGAAAGACAATGTACTGCATTTACACATATAAATCCACTGTATTGCATTCAGTACAGTTATTTTGTATGGAATGCAATACAAATTAATTTTAATTTTCCGCCCCAAACGTAACATCTGCACACACTGACATCACCGGGAATTCCCTGGTGCCTTATCGGGTGCAGAAGACGCAGGCCGGAGGAAGAAAGAAGATGCGAAGGACGCAGCAGGACACAGGCAGATCAGGTAAGACGCGATTTACTATTATTTCCTGTAGGTTTTCCTACCCTGGGTGTGACGCGGGGTTACCGCTTCCAGCATCTTTTTTTCTACCCCGAGTCACAATCGGGGTTACCGCTGGCAGAGTTAATAAATCAGGCCCATTGAATCCAAATTTAGAGCTAGGGGACATAACAAGGTGAGAGTATTTGTGGGACTACAAGTGTCAGGAAGGGTTAAAGAATGACTCAAAACACTCTGGGATTGCTTAATTAAAAGTTAGTACTTATCCTTATTGGATGCATACAATGGTCCAAAACAGCAGCAGTTATATCAGCAAGATCACGGAACTTGGTTTACCCCAGGGAGCGCCCATCTTCCTATCATCTAACTGGGAAGAGTCAGGCAGGGAGAAGCTGGCATTTCTTTACCCGTATCCAGAAAATGTCAGCGTCAGCACTCAACTCTATGATATCTGGATCGTTATTGCTATCGTTACATGACCATTGCTAACTCATTTTGACCAAACCTCCTTGTTACATTATAATATGAAAAAAACTTGCAATTGTTAGTATGAGAATATTTTGTATAATACCAGCCACTTTCTTTCCCATGACCCATCGGGCATATTAGCCATAACTTTCTTCTTATCAGGTCACTCCCACCCTGACCTAGTGTGGGAAGGAAGACACAAGATGATCACAAGGGCACAGACCAGACAGGTTACACAAATCCACCTGTACATCCACAACGCATGTGTTCACTATTCCATGTTTTTGTATTTGACTTGCTAAAAGGAATAACTCCTAGGAAAAATCAAAAAAGT
The DNA here is from genome assembly GCF_032062135.1 of Pyxicephalus adspersus. NCBI lineage: Eukaryota > Metazoa > Chordata > Amphibia > Anura > Pyxicephalidae > Pyxicephalus > Pyxicephalus adspersus. Next base: position 27,157,423 of record NC_092861.1, on the reverse strand, counting down.
CTCACCATTCCTGCTACAGGCAAGTCCTGTGTCATCAAGAGGAATGCTTTTTCTTTCTCCCTTCCTTCCCTCTTTTGTTTTTTCCTTACCCTGTCTTTTACCTCTGCCTTTTCCCTACCCACCATCCCTCTTCTGCTCATCCGTATCAACATTAAACTCTCCTTTTGACAACTTTTATATCCCAAATAGATGAGGGTTATCTTTGTACATGACCTCCATTGCATTGCATAGTTTTACTCCTCCACTATTTTTGCGCCTATCTATTTTTAGTAAGTTTTGCTTTGTTTACCTGTTTTGTAAATTAATATTTTCCGTGTCATTAGTGATATGTGTTTTTTTAATATTATTATTTGTTCCTTAAATGCATTTATTTTTAGACAGTATTTTTATAGTGCCTACATATCACACAACACTGTACAAAGTCCTTAGCCATGTCATTTGCTATCCCTCATAGGAGCTCACAATCTAATGTCCCTACCATAGCCAATTGTCTTTAATACAGACTAAAGCTGCGTACACACTTCCAATTTTTATCGTTCAAAATGAACAACGAACGAACGACGAACGATCGATTGGGCAAAAATCGTTCGTAAAAAAAGTAACCAACGACGCCGACGAACGAGGAAAGTCGTTGGAAATGAACGACCGGACCAGCGGATCGGATTGGACGACGATCGTTGACCATCGTTCGTGTGTACGATCGTTCATTGATCGTCCATGGTCTGAGCATGCGTGATGAACGAACGTTCCTGTGGTGCACGTAACTTCCTGTATCGTTCAAACGATCGCATCTATTGTGTGTACAATATCTACGAACGATCATGCGTTATCTGTATGTACAGGATCGGTGCTATACGATCGTTCGCAGATATCATGCAGGATCGTTCGTCGTTCGTTTACCAACGATAATAATTGGAAGTGTGTACGTAGCTTAAGGGCAATTATAGGGAGAGAAGCCAATTAACCTAACTGCATGTTTTTGGAATTTGGGAGGAAACCCGAGTACCCGAATGAAACCCACGCAAACCTAGGGGGAACTTGCAAACTCCATGCAGATAGTGTCCTGGCTGAGATTTGAACCTGGGACCTAGCACTGCAAAATGCTTCTACTCTGTGTACTAAAAAGGCAGCCATAAAACATTTTTTTTGAAAAATAACATTTTTGCACATAGAGATAGAGATTGTTCCCATTAAGGAAAAAAGCTCCTTCTGCACATGACGGAGCAGCCAGGAGCCTCCTGGGATGTCTGACTTTACTCTTTTTTTTTAAACCCCCTCCCCAAAAAGGAAGGTAATTTTTACAAAGGGTTGTAAAAGGGTTGTTCACCTTTTATGTAATGTTTTAATTTAATTTCAGTCCACTTTAACCAATTACATTACTGTTTCCAGTCTCTGGGGATGGGGAAGTGTTGACTGTCAGGAAATGATAATACATGGGACACATCATCTTCAAACATTGCTCGATAAGCACTGGTATTTTTCAAATATCTCCTGATCAGAGTCAAGCAGTCCTATCCGTCCACTAGAAACTTTTACCACTTTTACCTGGGTGAAAACTGAATAGTGTATTTGACTGCAGACTGCTGGACTTCAAAATGTCCTAGAAAAGTTTTTAAAGGATCACAATTATTGAAAAGTGGAAAAATGGTGTTTATTAAGTCAAATATCTAGCAACATATTTGGTGTAAAAGTAAGGAAGATGGGTCCCCTAGCATTGATGGAGGTAAAGCTTGGTTGTTTGAAATTTTCTTAGCACATAGGACCCAAAAACTTGAATCACAGATGCACTTTCATTACCACTGGATTTTTCTTATTTTACTTTGATTCTTAGAGTACTCCAATAAGACAAATAGGAAGTATTTGTAACTCCTGACATCCGTGAACGTATAAAAGATGCACATTTTGAGACAAAAATTAAAGAGAAAGAAAAACTAGCTTGGCTTCCAGAAAGTGGTCACCAAATACCCAAATATCCATATGGACTCAAACTTTGAGAACATCATTGAAATATGTTGACAAAATTAGAAGAACTGGGTTGTTCAATTAGCCCCAAGCTGCATTTTCTCCACTCTCATTTGGGTTAGTTCCCAGAGAACTTAGGTGTGGTAAGAGAAGAGCAAGGTGAGTGGTTCCATTAGGATATCAAATAGAAAGGAGGTACCAGGGCAGTGCAAGGTTAGCATTGATTGCTGACGATTAAATCTCTCGTCTGGACTACTGTAACCTCCTCCTCCACTAACCTGACTCTCTGCTCTATAATCTTTTATGAATGTTGCAGCCAGACTCATTCATCCTTCCCTCCGCTCCTCTTCTGCTGCATCTCTTCGTAGTTCTCTTCATTGGCTTCCATTTCACCTTAGAATCAAATTCAAGCTCCTGTGCTTTGCCTTTAAATCCCTTCACAGATCTTGTCCTTACTTTTCTGACCTGATAGAAAAATACTCCCCTAGCCGCTCTCTTCACTCCTCCAATGACCTACTAATGACTTCCTCACTCATAACCTCATTACACGCACGGATACAAGACTTTCCTGGAGCTGCCCCAACTCTCTGAAATCATCTTCCTCGTCCTATTTGGCTCACTCCTATTTTCTGCTTATATAACCTCCCTGGCGGTCTAAATAATAAGTATTTTTAAATGTAAAAGCAGTACATTTAAAAATACTCATTAATTTAAATTTCCTGCCTACCAGCCAAAGGCTTGCGAGCAGATGCCCGGCTGGTATCTGTGTCCCCTGGCCTTGCGTCCCCTAAGTTCACACATCGGGGAAGCAGATGCCAGGCATTGCTGGAGGACGCCGCGGGCACCGCTGAAGGACGCCACTGGAACGTGGGAACCAGGTAGGACTTTAAAAATCCCTGCCATTTCCACCCTAAGTGTGCTTTGGGTTACCGCTTTTGGCACTGAAAATTAACCCCGAGTCACACAAGGGAATACTGCTAGGGAGGTTAAAGAAGCACTCAAAACTCATCTTTTCAAACTTGCCTACCCATCGTCTTCTGTCTCTTGATCCCTCACTACTTCCTGCCACTACATACTTCCCCCACCTCCTAGATCAGGGGTGTCAAACTCTGGCCCGGGGACCAAATCTGGCCCCCAACGTCCTTTTTTTGCCCCCTTAAGGAATCCTAAATACGAACGGCATCTGGCACGCCGCTGCATTGAAATAGCGCCGCTACTACAATTCCCAGCATCACTCGCATATATAGACCAGCGGCCTCTCTGCCTATGCTTGGCCCAGCATTGGACTGTTTTATAGACGCAAATAATGCTGGGAATTTTGGTAGCGGTGCTATTTCAATACAAAGGGGGTTTCAGCGGCGGGACACTCATAAGATTTAGCTCCACATTGGCCGCGTCTGGCATTTCCAGCACTCCACCCTCAGCTGTTTTCCTTGCTACTCCAAGGCATTGACTTGAATGGTTGGCTTTTCATGGAAGAACATTGTTATTATTATTGTTAGCCTGTGCAAAAAGTTTGCCATTGAAATTTAATTCAGAAGGCTACAAATAGAGAAAGAGGCATAAGATTTTGTCCTAAATGAAATTATTTTTGTTTTCCTTTTTTATTATAAGCTTGTTCCAGATTGCATGGGAAGCAAACGCTCATTGTTTCTATATGAAAAGGTTTTATATCTAATGAGAAGGAAAAACTTCAATTTCTTTAAATACGTTTCAAGGTTGGCCCACAACTTTAAGTTTATAATTTGGGCCCTCTGTGTATTTGTGTTTGACACCTCTGGTCTGGATTGTAAGCTCTTCGGGCAGGGTCCTCTCCTCCTGTCTCGCTATCTTCGCCTGCCATTTGCAACCCCTATTTAATGTACAGCGCTACGTAATATGTTGATGCTATGGTCCGTTATTTATAATTGCTGTGGGAAAAAAGAGAAAAGTCTCGAAGTGTTGATGGACAGTGGAAATGCCATTCAATATTTTGTTTTCACAGTGCTTTACTCACTGACCTATCAGACCTATGTCGCTACACATGGGCATTTCATGAGACTATTTGTAGTGAGCTGTAAAGGAACCAGCAAAGCTTTGCAGGAGCACAGGTGAGAGATTGCAGCAGGATTTATTGACCTCATGTGATTCCACCATCACCTCCAGCAGTGCTTCATAGCCCCCGTTGGGATGGACAAGGTAGGTGGACAAGGTAGGTGTGCCCGGCCCTGCAGCATGACCTCAGCCTGGGCCTGTTACATCTCCTCACACTCTGAAGCGAATAATAATCTTCACAGCCTACGCAACAAAACTGCCTAAAAACTACGCATGCGCTCCCCTCAGCTCCTCCTAGACAACAATACCCCCTCAGTTTCCGCCCCGCTCCTCTTTTCTACGCACGCGTGATCAAGCTTTTTTTCATCAAACATTTCTTGCCACGCCCTTTTCCCTCTTCCCCTTTCTTGTCATTCGTGAGGAGTTTCGGAGTGCGCATGCGCAGTAGACGGCCCTTGTGCACGCGCACGGCGATCTGTGGTCTATTTCGACTTCCCGCCACTGGTCGCGCGCCTCACCGGAGCGAGTGAGGGAGGCTAGGCGCGTGCGCGAGAGACCAGCAACCAAACCAACCCCTCCCCCCCTCTCTTCACACATATTACCGGCGACAAGAGACCCCGGCGCTCCCGAGACCACCCCCTTTTCCTTTCGGTATCTGGGCCGTGTCACTCCCTGGGCGAGAGCTTTTCGTCCGCGCGTCGGATAGGCCGGGGAGCACCGTGCGCTGTACACAAGTGAAGGCCGCAGTCGCTTCCTGTTACCCGGGCGGTGTAGGAGTAGCAGCAGAGGCCGGAGAAAGCGGCAGGGCGACGGAACAATTAGGCCTGAACAGACCGCGGCCTAGATTTCTTTTGCTGTCGGATAGGCCGCTTCTCATCCCTGGGGCGCAGGAGCAAAGGGAGACCGAGGCCTTGGCTTCTACGCCGGATCTCTCTCGCTGTGGACTCCTCCACAAGCAGCGTCCATGAGCCTTGTGATGAAGAGAAGGACCCGCTGTGCTATCACTGGGCAGTGTTTGGGGCATTGAAGGCCCCCAGAGACAATGACCTGGGGATAAGGCTCCTCGTATCCATGGTAACCAATGCACCCAGGGGATGTGTGATGTACATTGATCTCTATGGATATTCCCTGCCTGGGGCCTTAATATTTCCTGCTGGCTCCTAGACATCACCTACCGACCCCAGGATTCTTCATCATTTTCTCTACCCCTAGCACAAGGTGCAGGGGACATGTGAGCTCTGGAGACCTCCCCTCCCAAATAAACTGGATTCATAACAGGACCCCTTGTTTCATGACTGAGGGGGGGAGGGTGCTTGGATCATTTTATTGATCATAATATTGGAAATAAGACAAACACTTCTGGATATCAGGAAGGTTGCATTTGGTTTTTAATTCTGGTGATATTCATTTGCTTGTTGGATTCTGCAGCCTCCCTTAAACAATTTTGGATGGATATGTAAAAAAATATATATAACCCCATTTACATTGATTTTCTATATGCTGAAGCCTGCAGTATAAGGAGTCTGCAATGAACCCAGTGAATGCCACCACTCTGTACATCACAGCAAGCCGACTGGTGCTGAACTACGACTCTGGGGACCCGCAAGCTTCAGCCGAGATCTGCAAGATGCTGCCTTTCTTCAGACAGGCTTTGGCCTGTTGTGTTTGCGGTGAGTATGGGGACTGTGTACGGCCTCTTAGGTTTATTGAAATCCTCCTGAGAGCCTGGTAGTAAATTCTATAGATCCTGTGATAATGGAATGACATGCTTACATTTTCAATGGTAAGCTCAGGAACATGCTGGTTGTCACATACCAATGTTAGTGACATATCGGGCAGCACAGTGGCTCAGAGGTAGCACTCTTGCCTTTGCAGCGCTAGGTCCTGGGTTCAAATCTCGGGGTTGCAGGGTTCTCCGGGTAGTCCGGTTTCCTCCCACATTGCAAAACATATGCAGTTAGGTTAACTGGCTTCCCCCTGAAATTGACCTTAGACTGTATTAATGACATATGTCTATGTTGGGGACATTAGATTGTGAGCCCCTTTGAGGCATAACTACTGACATGACTATGGACTTTGTACAGCACTGCATAATATGTTGGCGCTATATAAATACTGTGTAGTAATAATAACTACTACCCTTTCACTTTTCTGCTACTTAGATTTAATCCTAAAAAGACCAGTTTTTTAGAATATTTTCTTTTTGATTTTAACTGTATTGAGTTAACACTCATGTTTTGGTTGCTTTTATTTTTTCTGGGTAGAGGCAAAGCTGTAAAACAAAAGTTACAGGTTTAGGACAAACTGTCTAACAACTGGAAAAGGTGGAATTGGTGGTATACAGCCATCTACTTTTTTCCTAGTGTTCAGCTATCAGGATCAAAACTGTTCCTGTAACGGCCTAAAGCCTGTTATCTGCCCAGGATTTCAGTTTGTTGGTTTAATGTTTCCATTCGTTTAGTTGTCCCTGTCTGCACTCTCTCCAGTTCCACAATGTTCTTTTTGTGAACTGGTGCCCAAATCTGGACTGCATGTTCCAGATGTGGTCTGACCAGTAGTTTTATTGATGCTATTTTATAATGTCTGATAGATTATATGGCAATGACAAGTTACTTCCTTATTGCAGTAGTTCAAATAGGAGCTGAACACATGCAGTGCCAGATACTGTAAGCTATTTCTATCACCGAATACTCTTTTAGTAAAACTGATCCGTCAAAACAGTAAAACCACCTGACTCATATTGTGCAAGTCCTCCTTGTGCTGTCAAAACAGCTCTGACCTGTTAAAGCATGGACGCCAAAACTTCCAAAGGTAACACTGTCTGCCTAGTGCATGAAGAAAAACATGAATAATTAGATAAGGCTTCCTTCATAGTCTAGTTACCAGGCCCATGTGCCCATTGCAGGCACTTCAGATGTGGGCAGGGGTCTGCATGGGGCTCTAGTCAGTGTATTGCTATGCTGTCATATATGTAGTTAAGCTGGTGTGTCTCTCCCCAGCCCCTTTTAGCCGGGCACACTACCTGGCACTTTTTAGTTACTACTCGGCTGTTTTTGGGTGGTTACTGAAGAGTGACCATAATAGAGGGGCTGCCACCCAGCTTAAAAACATTTCAGGATTGAACACTGAGCTGTGATCATTCAACTTTTTCTCATGGCCAGCATTAGTTTTCTGTGGTACAGTAGCTTTTCTATGTATTGGAACTAAAAAGTGTAGTGAAAGTTGTTTAGGAAAGTCCTTCCCCTCCATTGCTAAAAACATATCTAAAAGGACTGCACATTTTTAAAAAACATTATTACTGTCTCTATAATATTATACTTTACGGTATATCAGAAGTTTGATTGCAAAATCCTAACGTCCAGTTCTGTATTTGAGGCGAGTTTCCTGTTCCCATACAACAGTTAGTGGGAGTGTCTGTTATGATACAGGACTGAAAAGCTAGGTCATTGCTGCTGACTTGATACACCAGTGAATTCACAGACACAACAATGTGTGTGCAGCCATCCATTCACTGACAGCTTGTGGATAAACTCTACTGAAGAGTCCAGCGGCAGGGAGAAAGCCATGTAATAGATTTTTGAAATGTTTTTCCTGTTGTAATGTACCTGATCTCAAATTTTTTTTTTTTAAATAAACTGTAATTGTATGTTCTTTGAAACATGATGAGCTAAATACCATTTACTTGGTCTCTGTGAAGCCTTATTCCTCACCTCTTCCTATTTCCTTCCTGTAGACTGGGGGGACTCTACATGCAGGAAGTGGTGATATCCTAGGTGTGGGATTTCAACAACCAACTACAGCTATATTGCTGATCATGCTTCAGAATTGAATATATACTTTTGTATGACACAGCTGTTTAGTGAATCTGCCAATTTCCTTTGAAAAAAGTAAAATGTGTTAGTGGATAAAGAATGTAAATAATACTTGCATGCTTCTGTGTGATGTCATCCCTATTTCCCATGCATAGAAAATTTGCAACAGTAAACTGGGGACTTGAAATCCCATAAAATGACATTCACATAGGTTTTTATGCAAAGAATACACACAATCCCCTTTGCCGTTGCTTTGTTTGTATTAATTGGCAAATTGTAATTTGTTTAAACAGAGATGGGGTTGCCATTGAAGTGTACCTGTCGTTTGCATGGATGGCCTGTTTTATTTATCTGAAGCACATTGCTATGAATCATTACTTTTTTTTTCTCATTGGAATGCATTTTGCTCTGCATTGGTGTGAGCTGAATGCATACCATACATTTTTGGTGAAATGTTTAGTTTTACCGCTTGATTCTTGTTTTGCCAAATCAAAATAAACCCAGCAAAAGAAAATGTCTAAAAACATTTATTTTTATTTTTTTTCTCAGGAAATTTGCTTGAAGATCCTATAGCTCCAATCAATTCTACTTGCCAGCATTATGTTTGCAAGCAGTGCAAAGGAAAGAAGATGATGATGAAGCCCTCGTGCAGCTGGTGTAAGGACTATGATCAGTTTGAGGAAAACAAACAGTTGGGGATCCTGGTGAGCTGCTATAAAAAACTATGTGAGTATATCACTCATACCCCTCTGGCACAAGAATTATTAAATACTTTGGAGTGCTCTGCAGATATTTCTGCATTTCTTCCCCAAGAACCTGTGGAAGAGCTTGCACCAGAAGACCATATTAACCCCTCAGAGCCCCCCTCACCACTGTGCCCTTCTCATTCCCCATTACCTTCTAATTCAGAACTGGTCACAGAAACTGAAGCCAGTGTTTGTCACATCACTCAAGATACACCAGAGCTAGAGATGAAATGCTCAGTTACTAATGGTTTATCGAATTGTAATGGATTATCTGAAACTGAACTTGCTGTAAATATTCCCTCTCCTGAGAGTCCCAGCCCAATTGACCTTTGTTGCACATCTGTTGACATTAAAACAGAAGATTTATCGGAAAGCTTGGAGACTGTGTGTGATCCAGTTTCTACTAGTGAGCTTTGTGCTGCTGGACTTGATATATGTAGTTATAATGATGATCTGAAAAGTGGAGACCCATTGTTACTTAGTGTGGAGGAAGTTCTTCAGAGCTTGGAGACAGTTTCCAGTGCAGATGTTCCTGATTGTGACCTACAGCATGGTTTGGACACTACCGTATCAAACGGCACATTTCTGGATCTCTGCCCTCAGCCTCTTACACACACTGTTTTGTTGTCTGACAGTCACGTTCCACCACATGGTGTGTCCTGTACAGCTGCAACCCTAAAAATGGTGAAAACGAACCGTAAGCGTTCACGCTCAGAAAGCGATAGCGAAAAGGTTCTGCCACTTCCAATCTCCAGCATTATACTTGGACCAGCGTTAGGTACTCAAACACCTTTTTTACTGACTCGGGAAAACAGGAACTTTTTGCAACCAATAGTCACTGTCCCAAATGGGGGTAGCTCATCCAAAATCAACAAGACCATTCTTCTGTCAAATAAGACCCTAAAGAAAAACCCAGAGCACATGCATAAGAAAACACATCCGAAAACCAAACCGCCATTACTAAAAACAAAAGAGAAAGTTAAAGAGAAGATCCCCAGCAATAATTTAATTCCTGGGAGCCCAACAAAAACTGTGTATAAGAAACCACCAGAGAAGAAAGGTTGTAAATGTGGACGTGCTACTCAGAATCCAAGTGTTCTAACATGCCGAGGTCAGCGTTGTCCTTGCTACTCAAATCGCAAAGCTTGTCTTGACTGTATTTGCCGTGGCTGCCAAAACTCTTACATGGCAAACGGAGAGAAGAAATTAGAGGCGTTTGCAGTGCCAGAAAAGGCTTTAGAGCAGACCCGGCTTACTTTGGGCATTAATGTGACAAGCATTGCAGTGCGGAATGCCAGCACAAGCGCAAGTGTCATTAATGTTGCGGGATCTCCCGTAGCAACATTTTTAGCTGCCAGTCCTCATGATGACAAAAGCTTAGATGAAGCTATAGACTTGAGATTTGACTGTTAATTGGGCCAGCTGTTCTCTGGCTTTTTGGAGGGCAAGAGAATGGTTGGTTGTAGTTTTATGGCAGCTAAGGTTCTGTTTGGTTAACTTGCCGGAGCTTCTGCATATAGATCACTTGTATCAAGTGTGTTCATTGCTAAGTTATGTGTTAATGTGTTTTGGGCTGGGTAGGGTGGGTGGGAGACACTGGGGATGGCACGAGGGGAATTTTGGTTGTAAGAGAATTTGTAACCCTTAAGTCTGTCAGTTTTCTTGACTCTCATTACAGGGGTTGGTGATATGATTTAAAATTTATGATGCACCTGATTTATGGAAAATTATGTTTGGCAAGAAAAAGCAACCACACAACAACCTCTTGTATCCTGTCCTACATTGTTTTATATGTTGTCCAATATATTTGTGAGGGTGACTACCTAATCTAATTACATTCTAAAGAAATCAAAATACAAATTCCATGTCCTTTTTGTTAGAAAAACATCCTACAGTGCACATTTCAAAATGATATAAACTGCCAGGAAAATATTTAATTGCTTTGTTGCGGGACATTAACTTGTTGGTGGCTGTTCCTTAGTTCCCAGCACGGTGACTTCATTTTGCTGCGAATCTGTCAACAAGAAGTTAATGGTGGGCTATCAGAGTTATTAAAGTTTTTGTGTTTAGGCTTCACCTGACTAGTATTTTTGTCTTCAGGTGTTAAGGATAAGTCTGTCAAAACCATTTGTGTAATATACCTGCAGCATTCCAAAGAAAGCATGCTAAAGTCTGTTTTATTTTACATCACTTCAATTTGTATATCTGTTCATTTAGTTGTGTTTTGAGGTTTAGAGAGTGATTGTGATTTGCAAAGAGGATGCCCCCCCCCCCTGCTAAATATTAACTGAAGAGCTACATTTTTTGAAGAAGGTATTAGCATTGGTAAACAGATCTAAACCATACTATTAGGGTTTAGTAAATTTCCTGCACTTTTCACTATTATGGAATATGTACTTCAAAGAGACATAAAAAGGAACCTTAAAATGAATTGTTCCAGTTGTGGGTTTCAAGATTTGATTCACATTCCTTCTTGGCAGCTGACATCTGCCTGGAGCACCACTCAGAACCATAGAGGTTATCACTACTGAATACTGCTGAATCAAAGACCTTTGTTCCATAACTTCCATGTTATCCCCAGCCCCATTTAGCTGGGTGCACCACCCGGAAATTTTCAGTAACCACCTTTCTGCTTTTGGATGGTTACCGAAGACTGGGGTCACAATACAGGGGCTGCCACCCACCTACAATTTCATCCCATTCAGCTTTAAAAAAATTGTGGGTTGAACACTGAACTTATGAATCTGATGAAGGAAAATCCACACCAATGGTCTGAAACCTAGCTAAATATCTTTCAGTTTTGATTAAAACAAAATAGGTATTCATTGAAGATTAAACATTTGTTTGATACTTTAGGCTCTAGGTTGTTTGATACTTTTCAGTAGGCTTTCTTGTCAGTCTGTGAAGTTAACTAAAGAAAACCCCTTGCTCACCTAGCAAAGTGACTGTTCACTGAGCTTGGTAGATAAGATGAATATGTGTTACCTTCAGTCAACCATTCTTGTGCTAGAAAATAGATTTCTCTTGCCCCCTATAGATCATTTAAAGTGAACAGATTCACCTTAGTTAAGATCATATAGTTTGATTACAAAAAAAAAGCAGAGGATGTTCACTTTGTAAGCTCCTCTGTTTAGTAAGCAGTAAGTCTGAGAAGGGCTCCAGCTTCAGTCCTAGGCTGCATAGTCTATAAAATGTCTAAATGGCTTCCCACATTTTTAATTTTTGCCAGAGATCATATCTGAGTGGTGTAGTCCAAAGTATAAAACCTTTAAAATTGGTATAACCCCCAAATTTTTGTTTGAAATTAGAAAAAAAAAACTGAATGCAAGTGTACATGCTAACGTGGTGTAAAAGAGCAGAATATTTTCATTGGTCACATCATATTTGGTGTTTTTTATTTTAATTTTTTCTTTAAGGCACACGGTGCATTGAGAAAATACCTGCTGCAATATACTGGGGAAAAATGAGTCTGATGATTATTAATTGTTATATTTATGATCAGACTGAAGGTTTGGTGTGTCAGGGCAGTTAAGTTGGGTCCTAGGTGCCTCCAATAGTAGAACACATGTTAAATCAGGTTTCCACAGTTCCCCTTAAACTCTTAATACATGCCAGTAGTATGAAATATACCCTTAGAAAGGTTTGCAATCATTTACCTTAGAGAAAGGAGCTGCATTCTTCCCATTATCTGTGTGGGCAGTTACCATACAACTCCACTTAATGTTGGTAAGTACTTTGAGTTCTAATTGACTACTCTGGTGGTCTCTCTTGTATAAGCATAACTTGGTTTATTTTGAGGAACTTCTGAAATAGTTTATTGTGCACATCTATACACAATAAAGAAATGTTAACTTACATAAAATACCATAGTACCTTGGGGGCCAGTGTTGAACTTTTTGATGCTGAGGTGAATTTGAGAGATGCACATTTTCTCCTTTACCTAGAAGGTTACCTAGTGGGGTGGAGGTGAAGGAACATGGCTGGGTAAACTTACATGGTGGGAATGGTTGCAATGTGTTTTTCTATATGAACAAAAAGTTGACAGGTTGTCTTTGAAATATCTGACCCAGAACAATATGCAGAACTTTGTTTGATTTGCTGTGTATTTTGTCCCACAGTATTGAAGCTATAAACAGCAATGGTAGCCTCTGATTTATTTATTTCTACCTTTTACTGGTATGGCTGTTGACCTGGAGTATCTCATAAATACTTTCCCCTGACTTAAAGTGAAACTCCTAGCTTTGATGGAAAAAAATAAAATCAAATCCCCATTGAGTCATACCTGTACTGTGCATTTTATCTGTTCTATGCTTGAGATTGGGAAATGTACTCCTATTTTTTGGAAGGAACGACTGGAATTTTTCATCTTTTAAATCTTCTGATCAGTGCTGTAAGAATCCATACTTGGGACATATTCAGGGATGCCAAGTTCCATGAGGCGGTGTCTCTGTAATTTTTTATGTCAAGCTTTCTGCGGGTGTTTGGAAGATACAGTGACCCAATTAGCATACCATAGGCAAGGGACCGACGAATGTGTGGAAACCTTGTTTGCAAACTGTATGCAAGCAATTTATATAACTGGGTGTTTGAGCCTACCCTCAGCTAAATGGTTCATTGTTTATGAAAATGGTAGTGTAAAAGAATGAATCGCCCCTAATCTCCAGAACAGCAGATAATCCTTCACTTGAAATCTAACGGATCTACCTTATGAGAAGAATAGGGCTTACTATCTAAAATTTGCAGCGAGTCCTTTTTCTGTCTCATTATTTTGAATGCAGTATTTTCAGCATTGTATGGTCAGTAGCTCAGGCATGCAGCTTTTGATAGTCCACTAAGAGCACTATTTGATGAGCATGGCATTTGCTGCTATCAGATGTAGTAGAGATGCATATACCTTTGTGACATATATTGTAAACTGAGCAGTGAAATCTAATTTTTTTTTTTTTGTAAACAGTCATCATTACTACGTTTACAACTGTACAGAAATATTTGTTGTGCCCTACTAAAAACATGATATTTTTGTAATGTGGTGGGGTCTCCTAGATGTCTGCAGTTCACTATGGAATGTTCACAGTTACAGGATTACACTATTATACATTGCCCAATAAACTATCATGTGTAAGCTAGTTTGAAGTGTGCAAAGTGAAGACTTTGACATTATGAACACCGGTTATATAAGCAATAATACCCCAAATTTACTCTTGACATTTTTTTTCCATTCTTGAACCTTGACAAAGTGGGTAATAGAAGTGTTTCCCTTTTAAAAACTCTTTAGCCACATTGGGCTATTATGCCATTTGATACTTGTCCATTTGTGTTATATACTCCTAAAGCATATTTATATATACTATAATAGTAAAGCTATATTGGAAGAAAATATTTTGGGTGGATTTGGGGAAGGGACAACACCTTTTGCAAATGCAAAATTGTATTTAAAAAAAAAACAAGGTTTTCTGTAGCTCCATTTTAGTTATGTTGCTGCTAGTATTATATCTCAGAATTCTCAGAGTAGCTTGGCTTTCCTGGCCCTGCCAGCTAAGCCTGTGATGCTACATGTATGGCCTTAGCTGCTTATTTCAATATTTAAATTAGTTCTAACAAGCTGTGATTGTATGATGGTTGCACAACTACAGCTCTTGCAGTATTTTTTCATCCCATTATATATAATAGGCAGTCACATTTATGAGTTATGTAACAAAAAGTTGACTGTGGTTCCTTAGGTCTATGGATGGTAAAACCTGCTGTATCGAATGTAATTCCTGTCTGCAGTATCAATCCCTGAATCTTCCTACTTTGCTTGGAATTGCTTATAAAGGTGTCGTAGTGGCCCGCCATGGTCCCTGCTGGCCTGCGCCTTCAACTCTAGTGAAGTAGTGACACCTTTTTGAATGCTATCTAGACACAAGTCAGTGATCTGAAGAAATCTTCATATTTAAATTGAATATCTATTTAAATTATTTTCTAACTGATAATCAGTAATATCAGTCTATACAGATGAAATATTTTGTACTTTTTTGTAAGGTCATTTTTGGCTGTCAGTTTTGCCATTGTAGAATAATTATGTATTAATACAACTCTATAGGACATTATCAGGCACCTTTGCCTGAATTTTGTCTTTTAGAAATTAAATTGAAACGGAATATTCCTTTCCGCTGATGATTCAGTCATTTGTATACATTTCTACCGTGATTATATTAGTTTTAGATGGTGAAAATGAATATTTGGTAGCAAATTTCAGTTGAAGGCTAATGAAAAGCTCAAAAATCAATTAATCAATTACAGTCTTCTCTATATTTCCTTTGATCATGTCTTTTTCTCTGACTTGCAACTCGTTGTGGGTTTCAGTAAGCTGTGTACTTGTGTCTAAATTGGATAGCATTTCCCCGGCTGCTTCGTAGTATAATGCTCTTGTTTGTTCAGAGCAACTATTCACGACCATAGTTATACTCTGCACCGTTATGTGCCAGCAGAACTTTTGTTTTTTTGCCTCAGGCTAGCATATAAATATTTGGGTCCCTGTGAGTTTTCCATTTGATTTAGGAGAATATACCCAATTTATGAGAGAACCTCTTGACTGATCCATGAGTTCTTGGTCACACTCTTGTTTTATGTATCATGTTTGTGAATGTGTTCAGGTAGACGGCTCTACATAATTTCTAATGTATATCTGTGCATAGGGGAAGGTCAAGGCAAAAGCCATAGGAAGATGTAATGTACTGTCTGGTCTGTAATAAATCCCCCACTCTACCCTTCCTTTCATTTTATTTTTTTTCTTTGTGAGAAGAGTTCAAACTATTTTTGATAATGCGTAAATGGTGGAAAATGAATACTTTAGTGTTTTTCTTGTCATTGTTTGCCAGCACCGGCACCTTTTTATTTTCTTTTTAATTATTAAATATGAGGTTCTGTGATGTCTTATTAAAACCAAATTGTATTTCGCTAATGTTTTGTGATTGTGGTTTTCTGAGCTTACCAAACAAGTTCCTCCATTTGTATACAGTGCACCCTTATCACCTTGTTTTTAAATTTTGGATTTAGAATTGTTTTCTCTCTAACCACCTACACAATGTATAGATAAAAAGAAAATGGATACAATGCTCTGATTCATTTGGAAAGATAGAATAAATACAGGTGTGAGGGAGGTGATCCTCCTATCCTTTCAACCAATCAGCCTTCAGGGAAAGCTAGCCACTTATACACAGACACGAGGACTTCTATTCATTCTGTCAAGAACACGAAGAAACTACTCAAAAAAGTGCATGTTTCTTTTTTTAAAAAGAGGTGTATATGTTATACTGTCTCATATCTGCTTTAACTGTAGAGTATAATTCACTTGATTTTACATCACAAGAAGTTTGTGATATCATAACCAGTTACAATAAAGCATTCAATGTAGCTGTAAGGACTGGGCATTTAAAAAGCTCATTGTTAAAATGTGTGGGGAGTATAAGTAAGAGATAGCGTTTTAAAAAAAAAATCCATTTTATGCTGCAGTATTATCAGCCCGGGTCCAAATTCTACAAATAGATTTGTCAGGGTTTACATGCTTTTAACTGTTCTTGTTTTTAATACCCTGACAATCCTCCTCATCCAGGATTGTCCCTGGAGTGTCAGATGTTTGGTCTTCGGCTATATTTTAGATATAGGCAGCATAAGCCCAAACATCTGACACTTCAGGGACAATCCTACCGGTATATAAGGAACGCATATGCAAAGACAACCTGCTAAAGTTAAAAAAAAAATCTGTACCTGCATCAATCTATATTCCTGTCAAAAACTACAGTATCCAGAGAAGCCACATTGGGTGTGTGTATGCATACTCACAGCTTTGTGTAGCCAATGAAGGACCCATTGTGGTCACTATCAGAATCGGTTGTCCAGGGGCACCATCAGCTCAGACCTGCCATAAACCAGGCTGGGGACAAGAGAAGTCTGGTCAGAAGTAGTTGAGCTGCTAACAAAAAAAAAAAACCCACCACCACAACCTACACCCTTTTTGTGAAAATCATACCAAGTAATGCACTTGGTAGTAAAGAACAGAATAGCAGCAGGTGCGCTGGAGTCCAAAAGAACAAGTTTGTCAATTTAAAAAAAAACGATATAATGGCCCTAAAATTATATCTCTCATTCTAGTAGACTCTATCATACCAAATATGTGTTGGGTAGTGAGATACTTAAGGTCCTAAATGCATGAATGTACTCTCTTCCCTCTCCCATTTTACCTTATCACATAGAGACTGATAGGCCCCTTCTGATAGTACATCAGGCATGGGAAGTACTCTTTATGAGGACTGTAGAAGCTGCAAAGACACCTGGTTCAGTTCCACAAGATGCTGCAGACTTGACTGATAAATGTAAACATGAAATAGAGTGGGGAGGGTAAAGCTTCTGCAAGGTTTTCATTGCCTTCTGAGCACTAAGTGAGATTTCCTCCCCCACACCCTTCATATTGATTGGCTGTAAACAAAGCAGTAGCTGGCTGTCAGATGACAGCTTTAAACCCAGATGTGCTCAGAGCAAGACTCTTCAGGGTTCAATAAACCAAGAAAAGAGAATATGTGACTCCCCCCCCCCATCATACTCGCCATTTAGACTGATCCTACTCATCACACAATTTGATGGGAATTTTCTTTTCCTCGCACTGATTGGCAGCAGGTTTGGCCAGTTCTAGGAAAAATGTGGTTGGAGTGCCTTTTCAAGTAAAATCTTATTAAAAAAAAGTAATGGTTTCTTTACAAATTTGGATAGTTAAAGATTTACAGGAAAGTAAGAATGTAAAGGGTACTTAGGAAAGGAACGGGAAAAGGAAGCAGTCAAGCTCTATACTTAGCACATTTTAATTCTTGCTTTCTCAGAACCACACAAGCCAAGGTTTTTACTCCTTGAACCAATTCACAAGGCTGAAATAAATCACATCATTGGTCCATCAATCGTGAAATCTTGTCCCATGCTTGACATTATTACAGGCCCCTGCCCCCTTCAGGATGACTGACGCAATAATAGGCAGGTTTGGGCAGGAAATATTACTGGGTGGTAAAACTCGGGCATTCACTCAGGGAAAATCAATTATTGTCTTTGCAGACCATAAAACAACTATTAAAGTATTGCTGAGCAGATAGTGAGGTTTGTAGTCTGCCTTTTAGGAGGCAGAGTTATCCTTTAACTATATCTTTCTTATCTATATTAATGTCAATTTTTGTCACTTCCATAATGAGTATTGGTTAATGTGAGCAGACAGTTAGCTTTAGGATTCACTAACTTAAGCAATGGCTCCATGCATACTTAGCAGTCAATGTTACCGGGCAATGGATTTAGGGTATGGGTACCTTATAACAGTGTGTAATATCAACATAAGTAAGCATTTACTATGTTGTAAGGAACATTTTCATTCTGTAATGGTTATTATCTGACTGGCTCTATTGTAGTATACCTGCTGGCTTTTACTATGAAGGGTGCCAGAATAGTGAAGCAATACCCACATTCTGCAGAGAACAGTGGGAGACAATATGAATGCCGACAATGTTAAGATGTATTGTGTGGGATGTGCAGTATCCTTAGCTGGAGTAGGAAGCCCTTTGTCTCAGTAAAAGTTATCTGTAAGGTGTACAATCTAAGAAACCAAATTTTATGTGAAAGCTGGATTGGTCATTAATTGAAAGAAGACTTTTGTGACATTAAAGGATGAAGCTGATTTGGATGGTCTGGCAGGAAGATCATGAGAGAAGCAATCATCTGATGCATGTAAAAAGCTAACCAAACTTTTGGGCATAGAAGACACAGCAGGAAAATGAGTTAAAAAGAAATTAATAGCAAAAGCTCTGATTTCCAATATTTTTATCCCTTGACTAGAGGACTACTAGGAAACTGCCCCTTTAAAGTAAGACTTCATTAGGAACAGAGGCTCCAGCAAACCTGTTTAGGAAAAAAAAAAGCCCCTGAGTGCGGTCTAAGTTTCATGCACTTCAGGAAATAAGTGTATAGTCAGGACTATGGATACGTCTAAAAGCTGTCCACCCTTTTAAAGTTCTTAAACTTGAACCATTATTTAGTCCTAGTTTGAGGAAATTCATACACTATCTTGAAGTTCCACAGGATTGATAGGGCATCCTGTGCCATCACCTCCTAGCAGAACTGTCTGAACACCGCATGCATTCTATCCTGTGGCCATCAGATTCACCTGGGGAATACCCCATGGTTAAAAAAAACTCCTATAACAAGAATCAAGGACCTTTTGTGGAGATCCCTGAATGTTGACCATCTACAAGGAATTTTTCCTGGCCTGGAGCGTAATCTACTGCCAGGTCTCACAAATGTATCCCAGCCCATGCAAAACAAAAAAAGTGCTTAAGACCCCTAGAAGATGGCACTCCCCCCTAACCCTGGAGACCGGCATATGAAGTCTATACTTGCTGAGATTCTTGCGTTTCAACCACTACCTCAGATTCTGTTTTACGGACCAGGGCAGGGTAATCTGTTGATTTAGCGATGACCAATTCTCCTGGCAAAGAAAGGCATTCTGAATGTGGTGCAAATGCCAATGAGCCCATAAAAACAATGATGCTCTTGCATTTCTTGCCCAAAAAGATTAGCTTTGGCGCTTTCCTTAGCCCTGAACTACCAGTTATTACTTGGACTGGGGCAGGAAAACCCTGCCAGTATCAAAAGCCATTCAAAAATACTCAAGTACCTCCTATCCAAATTTGCACAGGGCAGCCAGAACAATCTGAATACAAGCATTAAGAAGCCTTGCAACATTTTGGTGATATTGATGGAACTTCTGAAGTTTTAAGAATGTTACAAATAATGGGATGATCTTGGAGAAAATCCTCAGAGCTGTGGCCAGACCAAACTGGATACATCAAAATTCATTATTTTGATCCTCCAGGGCAAATCTTAGTAATTGTGAATGAGTGTTCCTGAATGTACTATGAAAGCAAGGTCTATTAAGACCATTCAATCTCCTGACTTTATTAATATTACACAGTATTTATAAAACACCATCATATTACACATACTGTACAAAGTCCATAGTCATGTCATTAGCTGTCCCCCAAAGTGACCCACTCAAACACAGAGAACCTGCAAATTCCATGCAGATAGTGTCCTGGCCAAGATTCGAACCTGGGATTGAGCGCTGCAAAGGCCAGGGCACCCACCTCTAAGCCAACATGCTGCGGAAATAGATTTTTTTTTTTTAGTTTATAAAAAAACGTTTTGCTCTTTGAATGAATATAAATATATATATATATATATATATATATATATATATATATATATTTTAGTCTCTTCAGGACCAACATTGGTCTCCACTTGCCATCAGCACTGGAAATATTGGGGAACAGAAACCTGCACCTCTACTCCTAAGGAACTGGAACAATTGCCTGTATCTTGCATAATTCTTTGCTAAAAGCACTTAGACAATTACTTTTTTTGGACTGCCTGGGATTCTTGTAAGCAGAAATTTTTATCTGGAAGATAGGACACAAATTCCACCACATACCCTTTCTTTAATATTCTTGAGACCCAAGCATTTGAAATATTTTCCACCCAAACTTGCCAGAAGTTGGTCTTGCTCGCAATGGGGGCGGCTGGGCAGGCAAAACTTTGGAAGGACTTCTCGCTGTGTTTTCCTGATCTTAAGGACTTTGGATTTAGAAATCCTAAAAGGGGGGAATTTTCAGTCCGGGTGTCTTAACTGATCTCTAGACCTTGACTTGCTAAATTCTTCTGTATTCCTGGGGAAGCAAGCTTGATTCCCCCTCCCCTTCCTTGCCCCTTTCTTATATGGCATCCTCCAAAGTTTTGCCAAATATTACATTGCCTGTAAAGGGTATAGAACACAGACCCTGCTTGGAAGTGATGTCAGCAGGGGTGTAGTTGCAATAAAAGAGGGGGCCTAGTACGTGTCCACCCCACTACACCCCTGCCTGTGTCACTTAAAGGGGAAGACATCTCCCCCAAAGTGACGTCATGATACCAGACCTGAGCCTGCAGTGTGCCCACTCCCGAAAAAAGTGAGGGCACAGTGTTCCCACCTGTGCCCGCTCCACTTCACCCCTGGATGTCGGCCACCAAGTGTGACGCTCAAGTCAGTTTAAAACGGTTAGCAATGATCTTTTTACTGCCACACTCGTACTGTGAGCTATGGATATAGTAATTACATTAAGGGTTCCCTGAAGACCTGAAAGTTATTTCAAGGGGCAGAAAAACACTGCTCCATAATATCAGAACCAAATCGTCAATATCTTTACCATATCCCACATGTTTTATGACTTTGGGCTCCCACAATATGTCAGAACAACTCAAAATATAAATTAGATGCATAATTAGTTTTTATTTTCTTTTGGACTTAAGCTCCCTTGCCCCAAAGAAAAGCACAAAGGATGTCACACAAACACAACTCACTTCTTCCAAACATACAGCTAAAAATATGATTCACACAATAAAATTACACCGATACTTAATAGCATAAATTCAGTCTACTCATTCTCACTAAATGTTGGTTGTCACATATTTACAGGGAACGAGATCTAATTGCATAGATTATCTCTATAAAATACTGTTGTGTAACAGTATTCCCTGAAGGGATCAGCAGTAAAGGACTGGGCTTCCACAAATTGTCTACACGATTTTCTATAGCACACAAAGGCAGGTTTGTGTTCCTTCAATCCTTGCATATTGTGGGGGGTAACCCAGGATTATGCACCATCTGGATACAGATTCCAGTTAGTGTAGCTAATACAAAATTACAAAATCAAATTAGGGGAGAACAAAAATCTTGGGTATGGCTTTTCCAACCAAAATAGTTTTGTGCAGTCATGAAATTTGAACACCTGCCCAACATCAAATAACCCAGAAAGTTGAGCTTTTCATACGAGGCGATACGAAAAAGCTACAAACAAGCCCTAGTGCTGAACACATTAGTGGCAACCTAGTGCTATTTAATAGAATAATAAGTCTGCAACCTACAGCTATGATATCGGTTCTGTAAGGAATTGTGAGAAAATAATATATTTGTCAAATAGGTATACTATCAGTATTCAAAAATACTCACAGTCAGGTTAAGGATGAATTTTAGGTTTGCATAAGGTTCCTTTTTAGCCCTAATTAATGCAGTGCTTACATTATCTTTCTATTAATTATCTTTTATCTGTGTGTAAAGTCCACTGTTGCATTAAAGCACCAAGGGCTGCTTGACAGTCACATGATTAAGCAGAAGAGTGCTATAAATTTGTCAAGAAATATGAATCTTGCCAACAGGTTACTGTTTGTAATTGCTTTATACAGCCTGTGTAACAGAACATACACTAAAGTTTGTGTGAACCAGGCCAAAAGGCTCAAACAATTAGTAGCTAAAAGTACTCTGAATGAACAAATAAACAATTGGTGAGCTATAACAAAGGTCCTCAAGATAGTTATTCCAGCTGCATCGAATAGAGGCTTTGCATATTTAAATGGTGGTTTAATAGCCAACACTCCTCCTGACCCCGCTAGGGGGTGCACTGGCCAGATCCGCGGAGCACAGGACCAGTTCTCCCATATGCATTGCAGGCTTAGGGCAGGTTTTGGTTTCATGATGTCACTCTGGGGGAAGTTTCTTTCCCTGTGAGTGACACACGACCCCCCTCGCATTCGCGGTGCAGAGTCTGTAAATTTAGTGGTGCATGACGTCGCAAATGTAGGGGACCGCTGCTCTACTAGGGTCCTAGATTTAACTGCCAGCCAGGATGCTACCTGCAAGGAGTTTGTATGTTCTCCCCATGTTAAACAACAGTGTTAAAGACATGGCTGGGATTGCAAGTTCCTCTTGTAAAGGGCCAGGAAATATGTCTTTGCTCTAAAAATACAAGATAATAATATACAGAAGCTGGCTTATTATTTGTTTTTGTGTGATATTGTTCACAATATGTAAAAAATAGGACACACAAGTTCTGCTTTCATTCACCTCACACTTCAAATTCAGCAGGTTATGTGGAAGTAACCAGCTGGTGCTGTCTTGTATTCATTTTATTCTCTTTAAGAATTGGCTCAGCTTTTATTCACTATAACAAGTGTGTGATATACAATATTATAAAAAAAAAAATAACAGCCAATCAGGAGAGCCCCTTTGTATGAGAATGTGCTGCTTTCTGTCACCTTTAAAGTGTACTTCTAATCCAAAACTAAAAACCTTTTTGGGTATAACATGTAAAGGGTGGAATCCTTCAGGTTTTACTGTTCTGTGGGCTCTGTTTGAGGGTTTTCCCCTCACTTCCCATTTTATTGAGACAACCTTTTACCAGACAGCGAAAATCGAACACTGTGATAGTGCTGTGTTACATTGACAGGAGTAGCAGGAATACGGCCAGTCACATCATACCAACTTTGGCACCACTTATTTCAATTTAATATATATACACTACTTACAAAATAAAACTCCAAATTTATATACCTTTCCAGAAAGCGTGAAGGCACAGTCGCAGACACTTTGAAAGGCAAAGTCAGAAAAATATGAAAACCACTAAAATATCATTTAAGGCAGACTACAGCAAACAGAGCAGAACAGATTTAGGACATGAAATGCCCCATAAGTGCCTTAGTGTTTGTGTACATGGGAACACTCTCTGCCCCTGAGGAATGAAGCTGGTGAATAGATGGCTCACTGAACCCCATAGTTACAATGTCAGGGGAGCAAAATGAAGATTTAGGTTATAACACTATACATATACACTAAGATATTCTATGTAGCTTGCTATGATCTTTCTTTACCTGTAGGCTGACATCACAGCGGCAATCAGAATTGCTTCCCCCAGTCTCTATGGAATCGCTTCTTTTCTAGCTAGGCAAACAGATGTCATTCACCTGCTGCTCTCTCAAAAGGGAGGCTATGGAGAACACAGCAGTAATAGCCTCTCCTGTGTGACTTTGCCACATGACAGCTGCCTAAATTATAAGGTTGATTGTGCATTGTCAAGGCTTATTCCATACACAGAAAAAAGTACAACTTCACTTTATGTACCCATGTACACCAACACTCAGAAAAGGCAAAAGTATTACAAAGATTCAATGAGATGGCCAAATCACGGCTGGCTGAGCATTATGGAATATTATAATTACCTTGTAAATAATAAAAAAGAAAAAGTTTTCTACATAGAAAAATCAGATACCTGACACTTCAAGCACAAAACATCCTTAATTTTTGCTTGGAAGTGACAGGTGCCCTTTCCTTTCTGCAGTAAGTTATCTGTACAGTAAATGGTTGCTATTGGTATTTAATAACCTGTACTAATTTGATTGCAGCAACCATAGCAGTTCCCACATTACTTGCAGTGCACAGTCCTGTTTATGCAAAAACTGTACTTCAGTGATAGGGATTAGCTAAAGCAAGATCCACATAAATTGTTTGGGATTTAGCACTCAATGGATGCTAAATCTATTTAAATTTATGTGATTAACAGGCGCTCAAATTAGGAAGGTTCCCACCCCCCTCCTTTTAAAGTTCTGGTTGCCCTTTACTATAATATGATCTACTGCTAGAACTATTATTCTGTTCTAAAGTATAATACCCATATAAAAAAAAAACCTTATACAGAGGCTGATATCATGTTCCTTATACTCCATACTAATATAAATCCCCAGAGTGAGTAAGAAATAGGCTGGGACATCTAAAAAAATCCCGTAATGCTCTGCCAGCCTTATATGATCTATGTAAATAGAGAGTTCTATAGGGTTTGTGCTATATACAAGTATACAAAATGTAGGCATTGTTATGAATTATACACATAACAGCAATTCAACTTTTGAACAATAAAAATAAATATTTGTGTTATCTTCTCCCTTATAAATGTCTCTCCAATGTGTTATCCAATGAGGTTATCGCATTGACTCCCATTTTGGTTCTGTCTACATCTAAACTCTATTCTGGCATTTCAATAGTTAAAAAAATCCCATTCTTGGCAGTATTTAATAGGTGAGTGAATAAAACGCCTATAAAGATAAAATAAAACATCTGATTGGTTCCTCTACAGCTGTGGCACAGTTATTAAGACATATTGCACATCATGGCTTTTGTTCATTGGACAGCAATCGTGTGCACACACAATGCAGGAAATACAAGCAGAACAAGTTCCAGAGTGTCTTAAAAAAAACAAAGCAAATCTTTTCACAAAAAAAAAAAAAAATTCATAAAAAATATATTTCTATATTTCCCCTGCATGTCTGCCTGTGGCCGGGGTTCAGTCCTTAAATACAGCTCAATCTGATTGTCCAGTCAGAGATATATATGGAGGTTGTCCTCATGCAGTTAGATCAGAAATGACCAGATTATCCATTTTATTGGTAATCTCAGGAGCGGTGATGATGTCTTCTCCTTCATAGTCATCTTCAAATGACCTGGTGACACAAGCACAATAATGCCATCAATTTCCCGTCCCACTGGCATGTAAAAGGTATAAGTAGTAAGGAATCAGTGAAACTAAGAGAGAAGGAAGGGGCTTATTGTCCAAAGTTTTTCTGCCTAGTTTTGCAGCAGGTTTGTTATGACCAGATCACCATGTTATGGTAAATCAAATACTGTGCAAATACCTGGTAAATGATCACAGGGCCACATCCCAGCAGTAAGAATTAAGTAAGAAAGTGATTAGATCACAGAACTTTGTAATGAGATGTAATAGGAAAATGTTAAACTGCATCAAATAATAATTTGGTGTATAGGCCCATTCATAATCCAGCATTACATATATACAGACGTGACAAACTTTTTTTGCACAATTTGAGATTGTTTGTTCTAAATGGGCTGTCAATTGGGGCTAGAGATAAAGATCGTATTGATTCATATTGTAATCCAGTAGCCGACTTACAAAAAACTGCACTGCAGAAGTTGTCCTCCCGCTTTTATATAACAGGTCCTAAAAGTATGTGAAAGGTTTTGCTGTGTTTATTATATTAAATGTGTACTGTAATACAGGAGTAAGGTGCTGAACACTGGAGCCGCTCTAGGTTGTAATGTGCATAGAATAATTTGGAGGTAGTGACATCTGTACGGTCAATGAGATGGTTGTGTTGGATTAGTGTGAATCCTACAACACAAAGACGGTGACTACTTACCCTTCTTGTAAGTGTTCAGTAGCAGTTTCCTCAGCAACAAGGATTTCATACTCTTCTGCTGCATATCTGTCCCAGTCTGATGGCTCGGGTGTTTCATTGTCTACATCCTGCAGAGAAGAAGTTTTATTAAACTGAGAAAGTGTACAGGAGAATAACAAAACCTTGTTACCTACATCATGAAGAATAAGTGTAACAGTAACAAAGTAGTAACATAAAAATACAAGCAGCACTGGAGTGAAGCCAGTCACATACAATGCATTACCACCAGCCCTGTTTAATGGGTACTAAACCTCAAACACAATATTGTAAGATATTGCAGCATAGCAGTACTAGGATGTGGTGTGTCTGCATTAGTTTTCAGGCTTGTTCCCTGTAATTTATACACAAGGTTATTTTACCATCTAAAAATCTACACCCAAGGTTAGGTCTACAGACTGCAATACTATTACTGCAGTCTTTTCTTCAATAGGAAATGCTCAGAAATCTGTTGTACCTTTTGCATCGCAAAGGGATCTCGCTGCTCATGGTCTAGGTATTTCTCAAGATTGAAGCACGTGTCAAAAAATATGTGAGCCATTCGACATCGCTTCAGGTCTCTCAGTGTTATTCGACCTGTAAAAGTGAAACAATCGAATAATCATGCAGGCATCCAAATCAAATCATTCAGTATGTACATTTATACTGCGCCAATACTTTTTTACATTGTTTTACACAGATCATTAAACCACTAATATCAGTCCTTGTCTCTGAACTAATCTCTATTAATAATCAGGGTACACACCACATCGTGAAGACACAAATACAAAGAGCTAACATGGGTGGAATCCAGTATGTTTTTAGACTGTGAGGAATCTGTAGGAATGATATCAGACACCCAGAGAATACACATTTTCTATTCATCTTTCCTAAACTTTAACAGTTATTAAATATATATATATTATATCTTGTATTACTATATGGCCTTCTATGGAGGTGAATCATTATAGAAGAACATTATAGAAGCTGCACCTTTCATTCCATTAAATTTGAAACTGACCAATACAGCCTAAACTTAGATCTATAGCAGTCACTATGTGTAAGTTCTTCAATAATCATTAACATACTGCTGTACTGCCCTTAGGGCCCTCACGTGCCAGTAATGGGAAGAAGCCAGGTACCTGGGCTGGCACCACTGCAATAAACTGGCTGGGCATCACTGATCAAAAAAAGGCCCCAAGGCTGTGTCTCCACTAAATTAAATAAACTGTTTTTTTTTTTAAATAAAATATTTATTTAATAATAAAAAAAAACTGGGAGTGACAATAATAAAGAAAAATATAAAAGACTAAACATTTTAAAAGGGTGGTACTCGGAGGGAGCCATAAGAAAAAAAAGGAATAAATATTACAATTTAACATTAAGCAAATGTAACAGTATCAGTCGTGACACATTGTAAGCACATTGTAAAATATAAAAGAAAAAGTAGTCAAAGTATGGAAGATGAATAAACATAGAAAAGACAGTGCTCCAGATGAGCAATATGTAATAAAATCACACATGTAGCAAAGGTATCAGTGTCACTGGTGTTATAGTAGCCACATTGTATATCATAAAAGAAAACAAAGTAAGCAGTGTATCAAGAAAATAAATAAAAAAATGAAGGAGAGGGAGAACAAGACAAAACTACTAGGGGAAAAGAAACCCTTTTAAAGCACCTGACACACACCAAAAGCCTTTGAATAAAAGCATTTGGGTACTCTTCATGGACGCCTCCACTGTGCTTCAATTTAATAAAGAATGATGCTTTGAGTTTGGAACTGAAGCATAGTAAAGTACAGGCAAGGCTTAAGGGGGTTGCCACACTTGCAATAATTATCATTGGAAATGAACGACTAATGATCGATCGTCTGAGGATTGTCGCTGGAAACAATCGTTCTTAGTACACTTTCTCCTTTACACATCACTTCCTGCAGCGTTCAAACGATCGTATCTAGGGTGTGTACATTTTTGGTGGATTATATTTGAACACAGCATGTACAGAATTGTACACAATATGATCATTCAAAATAATCGTGCATAATAGTTAGTCTTTCTTTTCCCAACGATAATTATTGCTAAGGTGTACCTAGCTTTAGCTTGATCTAGGAATTTACAACCTCAAATTAAAATAGAGAGAACATCCGTGTGTCTCTGGTGCTCCTATTTTACTGTGTTTGATATAGAAGTTTTCTTTGAGG
Source organism: Pyxicephalus adspersus (assembly GCF_032062135.1). Lineage (NCBI taxonomy): Eukaryota > Metazoa > Chordata > Amphibia > Anura > Pyxicephalidae > Pyxicephalus > Pyxicephalus adspersus. The sequence goes on along the minus strand of NC_092861.1, from coordinate 27,129,568 downwards.
TGAGGAGAGAGAAGCCTGTGTTGGTAAGGGTCCTATCAGTATATGGAGGCTTTAATCAGAGCGTCTATTTCTAATCACAGGAGCATTGGTAACTACAATCCATCCTACAAACAGAGGAAAGCTCCACAACCTATTGGGGGATTCCAAAAAAATGTCATCTTCTAGCTTTTAGCTATAGGTCTGTCAAAAGGGTCACTTCAGTAATCATCATGTCACTAACCAACATTTACAATATCATACCACAACTATAAACCATTATTAGTATTCACAGATTCTAATATTATGAATACCTTCTTCTTCTGGTTTCACCAGGTCCAGGAGCTGACACAACAAGTCCTGGAAGGGTAGCGGCTCAATGCCCATAGTCTCCATCTTTTCACACTGCTCTTCATAGAAATACTCCAGCTCATACATTGATAACACTCCATCTCCATCCAGGTCCATGCAGCGGAACCAGTACTCAATGCTACAGGTAGAAGACAGAAGAGTTGTTAGATAATGAACCAATACAAATTCTAACGCCATGATCAAACCACGTAAAAGCCCTGGAGAGCCCAAGCTAAAATGTAGCAGACCAAAATGTAGTATTTTAAGCCTATCCATATCAGTTATAACAACCACAGAGCTCAATAAGTAATATTTTCATGAAAAGTTTTGCTATTGCACAACTATGCTGTATAATTGCCATTGCAGTGTTAAGTAATAACTTACAGATCTCTTGGATCACATAAACACCTGATTAAAGAAGGTAATCCAGTCTTTATATATATATATATTATATATATATAATTTCACAATATAGATCTGTTATAGGAGGATATGGAACATCTTTAAGAAGACAGGAGAAGCTAACATGCAAGGAAGCATGTGATTTGTTGTGATTTGAGTTGCTCATGCCTTTTACATCAGCAATAAAGTCTAACAACAACATTTTCTGGTCTGACCTTCTCATTCAATGAGTGAGACTCCTTCATAATGGCTACAGAAAAAAAAGGCTTGTATGGCTTTATTATTTATTTTTTCTACCAATCTATACATCAGTCTCCCTGATCTGTTTAAATATTATAATAAATCACATGCAAAATACAAACAAGTTTTATTCTAAAATGTGAACAGAAAACTATTACTGATCTGAGTTTACCATGCTAAAAATGCCAAGAAAAGTTCAGCATTGATGAACCAATTATTAGAGATTTGCAAATGAGTATAAAGAGAGTTTATTATGATAACTGTGTGTTATAGATATAATCTTAGACAAATGGACAGTGACATGAACCCCCAAGATTACCAAAGGCATCTGTGTGTTGCAATATTAAAAACTTTGCAGCCTAAATCTATAGAGATCCTATTCTTAAGATCAATGACAGGAAAACAGAGAACAATGAGAACTTGTTTTCCTGAATCCAGAAAGAAGAATTCCTATTAGTCACAGAGTTGATTAAGCATTCCATTGATTAGGGCTTATGGATTCACTTTGACAAAAGGTTATATTGTGACACTAGGTATCAATGTCTAGTGATTGTAAATGGAATCACATTCAGAAGAGACATTAAATTAAATATATTAGTACAGATCTGTCAATGCTAAACATACACCAAGAACATATGTAGTAAAAAATTTTACCTAAAAGAAGAAGCTTTTTGAAATTAAGCAGCACACTCCACTTGAATATTTATTGTAAATATATTTTCTGCTTCATTTGAATGCAACACACTAAAAAAGTGGGCAATTATCATTCACAGTTCAACATTTATGTTTAATTTAAGGGAGATTTTTCAGCTCTCCCTGCATGGGGTGGTTTCTGGAACCAAGGGGGTGGGCTGCAACTGGCACCAATGCTGTCAACACCATTACCTAAACACACCACTTTAAATATTATGTACAAAAGCAAAAATATAATCGAGTAACTTTTTTTGTTTGCTTTATCAAGTTTCCAGTTTAGTGGGTTGTACCAGCAGTTCATATATTCTACCACTAGATGGCATTGGCACACCTTGGAATCTACCTAACTCTGGCACAGGGACAGGTTTTTATTTTATTTATATGATCACAATCAGTTCTCCAGCACTGTGAAATATTGTGTTTGAATGAGAGGTTTCTTTGAGGCATCAGCTATGTGTTACACAAACACTGCACAACATGTCTTCTAATATAGAGAATGGAATCCAAAATATTACCTGGTGGGGTTTTTCTTGTCTTCCTCAGAGATCAGGAACCAAACAAACTCAGCATAGCTCATTCTGCCCTCCCTCTGTACAGCATTCCCCCTGTGAATATATGATATACAACATTACTCTGAATGAACATGCTCCTGGGATAAGAGGTCTTTTCAATTAATGAATGAAATTTTGAGAAAATACAGTGTAACAGCTACATACAGAGTTACATTAGAAAAACATTGAGGATCAGTGTCAAGATTCTCATTCTCCTCATTTCTGTGCTATTCGCCTTCATATTTTAATAGTAACAACAATTTTTAGAGATGACAAATGCTATTGCACAACACCTGTCACCTGGGAAGAGACGCAGGGAATTCTGGGTCTGTATGAATATTTTATTGTCTACTGAACATCATTGGAGGCTACTGCAGATAATAAGGTTAGAGGCAAAATTTTATATTTTTACATTGAACACAATGGACATTCACACAGCCTGTACAGGGCAAATATATATATAATACCTAATCCATACAAACCCCATTATCCCCAAGTCCTCTCTTATTATGTAAAATTCCTTAAGAAGATCAATTCCTATTTACATCCTGAGCAATAGAAACATTTATAACAGAAAAGCCTTATGTTACCTAGTTACTGCTCCAGAAAATATCCGCTCAATAATTCTGTTTGAAGAAGCTAGAAAGAAAAACAAAACAAAATAGTTCATGAAATCAAACACAAATATAGCAGGATGACCAATAATTACTGAACAATTCACCCAAACTGATGGGGGCTGTGACAGATACACTCCATTGTGAGGAGTTCAGAATGCCAGCAGAACGCACAGATCTATCAATATACAACTTCTGTAAATCCTCACGTTTTGTATTTTGTTACGATTTTGGTTTAGGGATTTATTCATCTAAGTTGTTCAGCAATATTACTTGTTAACCTCCCTGGCGGTAATCCCGAGGGTGGCTCAGGGTAAAAAAAACATGCAGAAAGCAGTAACCCCGAGCCACACTCAGGGTAGCTAAAAACATTTTAAAAAACACTTACCTGGTCCCATCGGCATACTGCCCGTTAGATCCCATTCTTCAGCCGCGTCCTCTTCTGATCTTCCCGGGAGTTCCCGGTGACGTCAATGCGTAAGGGAGGCGAGGCGGGAAATTGAAATTATTTTTTATTGGATTCAATACCAAATAACTGTATTGAATCCAATACAAAGTAATCATTTTACAGTAATACAGGTATATATATATATATATATATATATATATATATATATATATATATATGCGCTACTGTACAGTTATAATACAGGTTTCAGAATTTTTTGCACCCTTGTTTTACCAGATCTTTGTGTTTTTTTTAGTGAATTATGCCTAAAAATCATAGGTCTACAATGTAAAATAAATTTCCATGCAAAACAATGTACAGCTTTTGGTGTAAAAATACTGACATGATTAGACCGCCAGGGAGGTTAAATAACAAAAACCTCCCAGTAGTGTGTCATTCTCCAATATATACATCCCAATACACTGCAAAGCTGACGTTCTCTCAACTCAAAGCTATTTATCCATACAGATTTACCTTATTTTAGACTTTAATAATGTTTGTATTTCTTTCTAATACAGAGAAGAGGGATTCTTCTCTATGCATTCCCATTACCAATTTTTACCTACATTATAGAATCTTCAAATAAAACCACACAGGTTAAATTTGTGCATGACAAGAGATTCTCCACATCACACCAAACCTCACAAAATAAAGATCTGGATATAAAGACCTTAAAAAAAATGTCATACCATGCTTCAAGTACAGTTCAGTAATTCTGTCTTAATCTGTCATTAACATGCTTTCATCACTACAAGCGTTCTGTATCCGCATGTTGCAAACTGATTCTGTTCCCCCCCCCCAGTTTCTTCTTATGGACATCAGTTGCACATGTCAAGGCTTATTTTATGTATCTTCATTATTTCAGTTACTTAAAATCAAATGCTAGTTCTGAACAATGAAAAAAAAAAAAAAACTTTCAAAAGAGTTTTGACAATTTGTGGTTGTAGATCAGTATGCGATTTTTGGAGTCTCTGCCTTCATAAAAAATAAGTGGAAAACCTGTTTACATGTGCGATAAATCTAGATAATGCTCCACGCAGTAATAATAATAAAAAAAGTGATCATGTCACCTTTTCACACCAGAAGAGGTAAAATTTTACCTTGTCCTAACTGGTACTATATGAATGGTTTGCTTTATATAGACATCAGAGGGTGAGGCACAGACGCTATTCTTGATTCCAGGACTCTCAGCATGAACCTGGAAGTGCCCAGTACTACAGCAGGGGATCTGCAAACAGGCATTCTCCTAGTTTCTTTTGCTGAACTGACAATTCTGCTTCTCAGCACAGCTGTGCCTCCAACAACTACCCTTTCAGAGTCCTGATGTAACAAACATTCATTGCTGTTCAGCTAAAATGTATTAATCTCCCCGGCTGCAAAACAAGAAAAAATCCTGTTTCTGTAATAGAATAAAATACTTTCTTTAAATATATAAATCCTTTAAACCTGATGACCTCATGCAGTAGCTGAAAGGTAGAAGGACCCTTTTCCTGCAGTGCATTTTCCCAATATTCACACTTACCGTGATCGTTATATCTTGCCAAGTCCTTCTGGTCGATGTACAGGTCGTGGTCAGTATCCAGTTCCCAGAACTTGCAGTAGATGACATAAAAGTGTTCATAGGAAAAGTAATCTGTCACTTGGTTGATGTCGTCCTCTTCCTCAAGCAAAGCCAGTGTCTAACGAAAAAGATGCAAAATCAACACTAAACCTAATATCTGTGCTGTTGATGTACAATATGTAGAATGATACACCCCATTTATAAAAAGCTATGAATTATTTTTAAACAGGATTTATATAGCGCCAACATATTACGCAGCACTGTACATTTAAGGTTGCAAATGACAGACAGATACAGACAGTGACAGTGAGGAATAGAGAGGACCCTACCCAGAAAAGCTTACATTCCAGAAGGATGTTTTCACAGCATATGTAAAAAATAAATGGATATATAGAAAACATACCAACCCCTCTTATATTAGAAGTAAGTTATGGTAGACATTCCTACCTGCAGGAAGTTACTTCTGCGAAGCTCAGTAGGTGTGATCCTTCCTGACCATGACCTGTTTACTGTGTAGAATATTCTCTGAATGACCTGCAAGGTTCAACAACAAAATTTACACAGATTACATAAAGCACCTGATCAACATAGAGATCTGCTCCATAGGAATGTCCAGCTGTCATTTACAATCAGTCGTTCATCAATCTGTCACTGTGAATTGATGAATGATGTCAGGGAACCACTGCGCATGTCAAATTTTCACTGACGATGCGCACAACCGTTCATCTTGGGTGAAAATTTGACATGTACAGTGGTCCCCCAACATGATTCTATCAACTATTATCCAAATTGTGTATGTAACTTTAAACTAATGCTGGCCATATACTGGTCAATATTTTAAATAGATTTAACTTGTTGAGATTTTATTACAAATTAGAATTGATTTACAGATTGACTCTAATGCAAATCTAATGTAAACTCCTATACATCAGTGCTTGACGTGAATGATTCTGCAGTGTGTAATATGCCAGTGCTATGTAAAAACAGGAAATAGTGGTTGATCTTGATGGACTCTTTTCAACCTGACCTACTATGTAACCTGGACATGTGACTTGCTGAAAGAATGCAGAGGGCGTGTATACATACTTTCTATTCTCTTGTGTTGTTAAACATAAAACATTTATGCCCAGTGCAATTGGAAGAGCCAAAGTGGGCTAGAAAGAGATGGGACATCAGCTAGGCTTCTAACAGGATTCTACAGGCACAAAAGGAAGTGGAAGGAATTTTCCAAAAACTCCTACATGAACATATCAAGATTTTTGCACGATTATTAGAGAAAATACAGAAAAGTAAAATTAGTAAGTCAACTGTCTCTTAGGGAACCAAGCTGGGATTTACAGCGAATCATACATTAAAAGCATCAGCTGAGGTGCGCTTGTCCATAAATAAAAAAGTGGATTGGGACACTGAGGTTCACAAGGAATTAGGAAGCTGGGAGATTAGTTTACATTGTACGTTATGCCAAACTGTCATTTAACTTTAAAAATGTATTCCAAGTAACATGTCTGAGCACTCACCGTTGTTATGTACCGGGAGTGAAATTCAGGAGCTTCCTTAAGAAATGTTAATCCAGGATGTGTATCAACAATGTCCTGAAACAGAAAGGTGAATTATGAATCATATAAAAAGAATGTAAAATTGCAAACTTAGCTGAAATTAATTTAATCAATGTCAAGAAAATGTAAAATACACCAATAAATAATATTGCAAATCATATATCCCGTCTCACACATAGTCCAGATTGGTTTCATGACCATAGTTACCCTTCTAAAGAAAAAGGTTCACAATTTACATTTCCTGCAAAAGACAAATCATTGGAGTATTGGAAAGGAAGGCAATCTATTCTCCTATGCATTCCATGTCTGGCCCTTGCCTGTGAGTTACCCCACTAATACAACTGGATTTAAACTAAGGACAACCACAATGAGGGCTTACCAGTTCTAAAAAGTTCTACAGAGAGGAGACTTACCACACCTCGTCAATACATACACTTTGCCAGTCTTTCAGCAAATAGGCACTGAGAGAAACCCAACAAATTATTAAGGAATGAAGAGAGAACGGCTGAAGCTGGACAGTCTTTATATAGGCTCTGGCACACTTCATATCCCCCAGATCTTCCTTGCAGAGTCCAGTGTTTCTATATTCTCTAAATCCTCAAGACCTTATTGTAGTGTTACCAAGGATTTCCAATATTACCCTCCCCCTATAGAAGCCATATGGCGAAACGCTTCGGGAAAGAGACAACCATATTTTCCCAAAGCTTTTCTCGATCCTTTGGATAAATATCACATACTTAAATGTAATCATGGACTTCTGTCTCTATAAATGTTTTCTTCTTGTTAGATCAGTCAAGCTCTGTTTAGCCTTGTATGTTAAATTGCGCACTTTTTAAATAAATTATTGTAAAAAAAAAAAAAAAAAAGGTGCTCTCTCTTTATTTCTTAAATATTTGTTATATATATATATATATATATATATATATATATATATATACACACACACATATACACACACACACACATACATACACACATATATATATATATATATCTCAAATATATTATATGGTTAGATACACTCCCTGCTAGGTCACAGCAAGACGTCTGCAAACAGCAGGGAGACTGAGCTTTGCCAGTTGCAGAACTCTAGCTATGAATCTGCATCAGGGGTCATGCCAGCCTTCTGTGCTCTGTCTTATCTACAGACTGCTGCCTGGGTTGAGGGCTTTCACTGATTTCACTGGTGCAAGACAGGAAAACAAAAAGTACATGGCAGAATTAGAAGGTCATTTCCTAGCAATCTTGTAAGTAATCTTACAAGAAAAAAAAAATTAAAAGTAATCCTACATTTGATTTTGCCTTTATATGGTAAACTTTAATTTCACGCCTGAAGATACACTTCAATAGACCAAAGGGCAGAAAATAGGCGAAATGTATTGTGATGGTTTACATACATATTATTGGAGCAAAAAAAAAAAAAAATAGCAATCAAGTAGTGCAGAATTTAATAAAACCCCCAGGGGTTACCTGCAGGAGAGGGATGAAGTCTTCTTGTTCTAAATAGCTGCAGCCAGGCTTTGCCAAAAAGTAGATGAATTTTGAAGTGTCATCATGACAGTTCTGTAGCAACCTGTAATAAATATAAAAATACATTAAATGCATCTTTCAGAGCAACATGCAAATAAAAAAAATCTATCGCTCATTTCTCATAACAATCTGCCAATAAAATTGTTTATTTACCAACACATGTGTATATGTATAACATTGTAAGAGGTAGTGATAATACTGCAACTATAGAAAAGGCATACAATATATTTAGTAAGAGATTTCCATATCCTTCATGGTTTTACTGTACTGATCAAAACAACGTGTAAAAAGAGGGTAAACAGGTTATGTTTCAATACTTACTTTCTCCACATAGCAATAAATGAATGCACAGACACAAATCCTGTTCTTTCTCCACCGGCCGCATTAAACAGAGCTGCTTTCCAGTACAGTGGACAGCCACATATCTACAGAGAGCAGAGAAAGTTAACACAATTTGATTAAAATATTTAAAAAAGAAAAAAACAGAACAGTTACAAAGGCAACATATAGCACATGTCCTAATAAAATGGCTCCAATGCACGTATGACCTACCTGCTTACTGCACTGATACACATCGAACCATTAATTCTATTTATTCAACTTCTCCCAACATTTATCACCTAATTTATGTATTACATCCTTCCATGGACTCAGCAAGATAGGAGAAATTATTGGTGCAAACAGCTGCAATAAGGAAGAAGTACCATTCTGATACTGTGACCAAGCTTTTAGAAAAAGGGATAAATCATCCCCGGACAAGTTTGTGTTTTCTAGTGAAGTATAATCTGCGGGGAGGTTTATGTGGCTGTGCGGTGTGACAACCTCATGGGTTAGGCTGGTAACTAAATCCTACAACTTGCTCTCTTTCTTCAAGCCTAGAGGACCATGTAATGTATTTACCTTTGCAATCTTCCCCATTTCATAAATATCTGCCTTTTCATCTTCAATACTGGCAAAGGTGGCTTCAACTTTGGTGATGTTGTCATCATGGTTGTTGCCGGGGCTGGGCAGTCCTCTGGGGAAGTAGAATCGTGGAATGTTTATAGACAAGGAAGGGGCGGCTGGGGCTTTGTTGGCAGGTGGTGGGGAGGCAGGGCGAGTATTTACAGGAGGAGCAACCGGGACAGGAGGAGGGGTTCCTGGCTTCTTCTCCTGCTTGTTCTGAACCTGCAAGAGTACAAAAAACATAGTATGAGTTAGTGACACTTTAATCATGTCAAAATATAAACCCACAGTTATATAAAATAGTAACTATAATGACTAATAGTAAAAATAGTAATAGCTTAACTTTGTGTTTCTCCCCTACCTTGAAAGCGAACATTTTGTTTTCAAATAATTTAAAAATAAAATTCATCTTTAACAGGGGAACTCATTTTTAGCTTTGGGGGGGGGGGAGCGTTAGAAAAACACAAAAAGAGTTTTCTAAACTAACAAGAGAACTTTTAGTTTCTACCCACTTTTCTGTGACCTAAGGAGGAGACTTCACTTTAAAATTTAAGAAAACATTTAGGCATTAGAGGCACCAAGAACAAATAGAACTGAAAAAGATGAAAATTACAACCTTTGTGGAGCCCATGTCTTTCTTGAAGCATTAGAATTAAAATAGAAAATTTATCCAGTGACAAACACTGGTCAGTACACATATTGTTACCTAAAATGTCAGCGCACAATGAACACACAAAAATGGAGGAGTCTAACACCTACCACCTAAATCACATTAACAAACATGATTAATGGTGTTTTCATCCAAAACACTGGTCAGAAAATCCATCCATCATACCAGCATTCTTTACATTTTTTTTTTAGCATAAACATGCATGTTATGGGTATTAAAGTTATAACGTAACGACAAGTGAGAGATCATCCAACTGCCTCACGGGATCAAGAAGGAATTTGTTTTCCCCTGTTACAGAAAATTGAACAGGGCTTTATAAGGGTTTCTTTGCCTTCCTCTGGATCTCCGCATGTCTATAAGATTTTATCTGGGTTATGTTTATTCCACCTAGTGGTTGAATTTTATGGACTTGTGTCATTTTACAACTTGTGTGCTTGTACTAGATTGCTAGGAATACAAACATGTGCAGAGACCTATGTCTCCTTGAGAAACATAGTGATTGGTTGTTTTTAGGTATCCAATAAATCAGAAAATGCAAATACCATGACATTTTATTACGTAATTTGCATCATTTAGAACGTCATATCAGGAGAGAGGCTTATAAAAATAAGCTATGAATTGCATGAGAAACTGAGTAGGATGGAAGGGTCACTGGCAGATGACAGGAGTACTTGATAAGGTTACTTCAATATAGACATGGAATTATTTCAAGTATGAAGATTCAATGAATATAAATGTAAACCACACTGCTCTATACAGGTCTGGGGTCTTACTGTCCAGCAAGGACTATGACAGTACAAAAAGTAAACGCAGATTTGGTCAGCGATTCTTCATTCGGGTTGGATATATAGATATATATATATATATATATATATATATATATATATATATATATATATATATACACACACACACACACAGCCTTGTTGGCAGGTATTGTCATTATATAACATTAATGAGAAAAGTAAAAAATGGATTATATGTGTAATATTATAAATAATATATATTTATCCCAGAGAGAAAGCAGAGCGCTTTACTTTTTTTTTAGATCAATACATTTGTAAAGTTACAGTTTGAGTTGGCTTTTGCAGTTATTAATCTGACATCTTTAGCAAGAACAATAGAATCTACTGCTATGGAATCATTTGATATTTTGTCTGTCTTTCACTTGCTTCAATGCCTGTGGACAGAAGTAATTGGAACTTCCATTACAGGTGTAGTAGAATGGTGGCATGCCAATGGCAGAATGAACTGAGAATAGTGACTGGTTCAGCAATAGCATAAGGCTGTGCTAGTGGGACAATTCTAGCACGTGTCTAAAGTCAGTTCCATGACGCCATGCCCTTTTCCATGCTGTTGAAGCTGTTGCAAAGCACTCCACACGGTTTCCATCTACATCTATGGGTGGTAATCTTTTCTCCTGTTATAGCAAACGTTACCACTTATACATTTGCACCGGGCCCACCAACAACTTCATACGATGCTGGAAACAACAGCTGTGCGTCCATGTAAAAGTGGAGTAGATACTCTCTTACGTCATAAAGAACCTGACACCAGCATTGGATACATAGTGAGGTGAAAAGGGTCAGGGAGTCCCAAGGAATTTTCCCACCTCATACAAGCAATTTTAGGGAAGTCATGGAGCACTGTGTACATGATCACTTGGAGGAAAAGTATTCGGGTGGATGAACATTTTGCAGGAGAAGCATTCATAGGCTACAGTTGGTGACTTACATACTAGAAGGGGAAACATTACAGCCATTCATGTAAAACAAATCCTTATAACATCACCAATATGGCAAGTCAAGAACAATACATATCAGTAGAACTAATTATACACAAACCAAATTATCAAACCAGAATAACTTTTCTTTATATTTGAAGTCCTACGTGTCTCTAATTATTTTAGGAATTCATCTCTGGAATAATTTTAAATATACAACATCCTCTTTGCAAATTGCTGCCAAAAGCTGAATTGCGCATTTCAGGTGAGGTTTGATCAATGTCATTGCATTAAGTTGATGATCTACTAGGACGCTCAGATTCTTTTCACTATTGTCCCACCAAAAGTCAGTTGCACTGTATTGCATGATGATTTTTTTAGCCCCAATAAAAGGTGGGAATTATTTCTTGGGACTGCCTGATCCTTTTTATTTGACTGGGCACCTCAATGCCCCACAGAGCACACAAATGTAATGCTGCACTTTTCAAAGGGCAGTACATGCTACATATTTTTTCACATGCTGCTGCTTAACTTTATTTTGCTAGAGAGTTTAATGCGTTGCACCACACTGAAAAATGCACCTGCACTATTGAACTAATGTGAACTTGAAACATGACTAAAAACAAGAAAGCTCTGCACATACATTGACATGCGTTACTAAAAAAAAGTGGACTAAAAGAACCACAACTTACCATCACTAAGAAGCAGGGGAAGCTAAAAATTGGCCAAGTGGTCAGGATAAAAGAGTAATTCTTCTGGGTGTCTCTGAAGGCAGTAGTGACCCTAACAAAGTGAACTTTCAGAACAAAGTGCAGACCCTAACAAGGAGAATTCCCTGACCAGAGTACAGACTCCATCAAGCTGACCTCTCCAAGTTGACCTCTCTGAACAGAGGGCTGACCCTAACAAGGTGACCTCCCTGAAGAGAATGCAGACCCCAACAAAAAGTCCTTCCAGAAGAGTAAAAACGCTTACAAGAATACAGTGCTCTTTATTGGCAGAGGTAACTGTTAAATTGGTAGGGCTAGGAAAGGCTCAAGTGGATTGATTGCAACTGAGAAAGGAGACATGTACGGGCCTTAAATGTATTGGCCTGCTGGCCACTAAATTGTATAACCTAACACTAGAGGGCAACAAAGTACCTGCAATGTCCATTTTCTGCCTATAAGTAAGCTACATTTCCCATAATTCCTTGCATTGTGTATCATGGATGTGAGTATTTACACTTGTAGTTTTAGCACTCCAAGGAACAAAGTATGGCTAACAAGACAACAGAATTCTGAACAGAGCATGTAATGTGGAGGATATGGATATGGATATGGATTTCTCTGTAAAGAATATACATTGTTTATGGAGACTAACTAAACATGTGGAGGAAATCAAATCACTAAAACGTAAAACAAATATGATTCTCTCTATTTCTTTTTACTGAAAGCATTGATGCGCTTTATGGTGCTAGCTTTTATTGCTTAGCTTTGGCAATCTCTGGAGCCAGAAAGTTGAATAGCTTGGGGGGGGGGTTAAAAAAATGATAGCACATTGTAAACAATCATCTCTAGTCAGTGATATGGTCTTCCAAGCAGTGAACTTTCAGAAAGACTTTGTGCTGGGAAAAATAACAACTCTAACCCCTACTGTGTTCCTTGCACTGTAAGAACACACAAATATGTACACAAACCCAGTTTACTAACCAGAAGAATGAATAGTGATCATAACAAACACAATGCTTCTATACTGCAGGACTGGCTGGACAAGATTCTGGTGACAGAGCAGTTTTTACCTTTCGTTATAATCTTTTCCAATTGACCAGTCCAAGGAATAAAGCAAATAGAAAACACAAGAAGTTACCAATCTTCTAGTGGAAATCTAGGTTCCTTTTCCAAAATTTCCCTATTAAAGGTTCTATCTTTAAAAATTCATAAACAAGGTGAAAGGAATTAGAAGCCATTTTCATTTTTATTAATAAAGTTAGGATTACTGAATATAAATTGTCTCCGAGTATTTAAATACAAATTAACACGCATATGTTATGTTAAACCTCCATGATTGAAAAAAATAAAATCTAATGGGAGGATGGGCAGGTCTGAGAAGGAAAGGGCAAGATGATGTGTCCAGCCTGCAAATGAGCAGGATTTTCTTTGACTAACTTCGAGCACTGTGAGAAACTCTAAAGCAGAGGTAGGCAAACACCGGCCTTTAGGCTGGATACGGCCTAGCCAGTATTCCAGTCCGGCCTAAAGCCCCCCTAGATATTTATTGTTAGATCCGGCCTAATTGAATTGTCGCGTAATAGCACATTCCTGCGATATCATCGAGTTCCCGCACCGTAACGCCTTTTACTATGCCTAAAGAGCAGAATCAACGCACAGCTACCAAGCTCCAGAAGGTTGACCTCAAATGTTGTGTCCTCAACCCCAAACAGACTGACAAATTATTCTTTGTCCAACGAGGTAGCAAAGCCCTGTGTTTAGTGTGCAACGACACCAACAGCACTTTCAAGCAGTCAAATCTCAAGGGGCATTTCGATGCCAAGCAACACAGTTTGTACATGCGCCTGGATAGCCAGCTTAGTATCCATTCTGTTACTGCACATTGCTTGGAGAAAAAATGGTACTGAAGTAAATTGGCTGCAACCCCAGGAACATGCCCAGGCCTGAGCTTGCACTGATAGCTATTTACTTTCAAAGAAAGCCTGACACTGTTCACCGGCCACTATTTATAGAATCAACAGCATATGTGTGCACATTCTTGTCCAAGATGGCATGCAAGATTCCCCACCAGCTGTGCAGAGAACCAGGTGGGCAGATCAAGATGCACTTTCAAACTCAGCATAACTTTTTTGCAATATGGAAATACAATTTTAGCCTTTTTTTTTTATATAAACAGCCTAAGCATAGTAAACCGCAAAATGGAAGTTGGTGAAACACTAACTTAAAAAAAAAAAAAATAACATACCCTTATCCGTGTGACATGTTCCATTTTTTTTTTAATTGAAAATATGAAGGGTTGAACAAATCAAATATAAAGCAGAACAGAGCAGTTCTGCTGCTTTGGTGAAGGATATGGACCAAACATCGTGTAACTGCTATAAGGAGCAATGGATGGAAGGCCAGTACCATCTGGCTGCATATTAGTACGTCTGATGTATGCAAGGTTACTTGATAAAGGTACCTGCTAGACCTAAACAAAGCTTACAGACTGTGGTACAATATTTTGTGCCAGTCTCGCTCTGCACAGTAGATTTTCCAAGATTTCTATGGGGTCATCTCCTGAAGGAGCTATACGGATTTTACTCAAAGCCTGTGCACAAGAGTGGGAAGGGTTCAAAGTCACATCAGGTGGTATTTGTGTTCTTTGTTCCTTTCTGGGAAGATTTACCTTCATCATCAGTCCTGGTGACCATAAAGTGAGGAAAATCAGAATAAAGTGGTCACAGTAAGTGAAGATAAACAATTCTGTGTGAAAACTAAGTGGAAATGTCACCTGGCTTTGGAGAGACTTTTGGAGAAGATTTTGTCTCTGGGATAGGAAATGAATAGAAATCAATCAAAAGAAACCCACAACAACTGCCCCATCCCCTCCTCAACACACACACCCACTCATACAAACAAAAATAAAAGGTTTACAGGGTTCCTAACCATTTACTTTAACCCCTTTTTTTTTTAAGAATTGGAATTGTACTGCAAAAGCTTTTCATTGTAATTGGTTGGCAATGTCCATGGGTGCTTCAGCACTGTTTTAATTTCAAAGCAACTGATTTGGAGATAAAGCAAACAAAGTATCATAAATTACATATAGGGAATGACTTTAAATATATTTATTTAATAATAAAATAAAAAAATTTAGCTTAGTTCACAGCAACCAAATCAAGAAGTAGGTTTACTTTACCTAATGTTTTTCTATACCTACATATGTGGTGAGAAAGCAGATTGTATTGTAAAACATCTCTATATACTTAGTAAATCCGCAATACTAAAAGTAAATCTGAATGCATGAAACAAGAATCTCTGGGCTTGAGCACAGAACCATTTTCATGCATGATTATTATTATCTGCTATGCCGTCTTTTGACTCAGACCTGTTTTTGAATCCCTGATAAATAAGGAGCCCCAAACTTTTTATACACCAACATTCAGAGACTCTGTGCCAAGGATTCTCTATGATTCTGCAAGTTATTGTATTACATTATCTATTTTAGCAGAGAGTGGCCAGCATTGCATACCAGGAGAATACAGCTTTCACAGCTGCACAGAGACACAGCAAAATATACCCGGTACCTCTGCCCAGTGCCACATTCTACCTACAAATAGCAGTTCTAGCAACATTACTTTCCATCTTGTACACCTATTTTACCAGCAGCAAGCTATGTCAATCAGTTTGCCCAAACACACATTATTTCAGTCTGGTTTCTGTGGTTTAAGCATACACCCCCTTTTACCCCAGATATCCAAAACATTTTTTTTCGATTTGCACCCAACCCCTGCAGTCTTTAATAAATCAAAATGATGGTGTTGGATTCTTCCAATGAATTCTCTATAATAGAATCCATATCATGGCCAAATGGAAAAGGGAAGAAAGAAAAAATTGCTTGTAACCTGCTTTAGAAACTGTACAACATACAGCACATCTGAAAGTAATGGAGGACAACAAAAATGTGTGAGCAAATGCCTTTTTCTGGATAATGTTTAGAAATTGAATCTATGCTTTGGATTCCCATGCATGGCTTCTTTGACGCTGGTTGTTAGCAACTGACGTGCCAGAAGACCTTGAACCTGCCAACTAACATTATAAACCAGAGAAGAGGTATAAGATGTCAGGTAAAGGTCCACTAGACCTTTTAACCTCTCTACTAGTTAATGAATCAAAAGTATGCTGCAGGAGCACCCAACCATTACATCATACACAGCAAAGTGTCATAATAAGTGCCGCCTCCATACAAACTGCTCCTCACAGCTCCACCCCAGCTGTTCATATCTATAAGACTCCACCTATCCCCCGGTACATGTGCTTTCTCCATTTATTGTCGACCCACTACCAAAACTTCTGACTATTCACAATTATTTGGCCCATTACACTTAAGTATCTTTAGAAGCAGTGCAATAAGAAAAAGTTCTTAATAACCGTTGTAGTCAATCAAAATCCAATGATAGGTGGCAAACAAAGAGATGTCATCTATATTCAGGTTACAGCAGATAGAAAACAATGAAAGGTGATTATGGACTGGTTATAGTCCAAGGGTTACGGAGCTTTACTTTCAATATCAGGGTTGTTGTAGTTCATGGATGGATTGGACTATTTTACCAAACATGCAGAATATAAAATATCTTTACCATTACTTCTATCAAATACCCCAATTCTTCCTTCCAACTGCAGCTTTTAAAAACCAAGGCAGTTTGCACAATATATTACAGGCTATGTCAGAAGAGTTGCGTTATGAGCCCAAATCACACAATAAAACTCCATGTCCACTGCTGAACAAAAACCCCTTTCTTTGCACTGACCAAAAAAAAAAGTTGCAAACCTGAGCTTGTTGAAAAGACTTGATCCTCTTTTTAAATCGGGATGGAAGCACAAAGTCACATCCCCTTGCAAGAAAGGCCAACTCCCCCCTTAAATCGGGGTCCCTTCTCAGCGACGTATCCTTAATCATCATCTTGGAAGACCAGCTCTCAAGACGGAAATTTGGAATTAGAATGCTTTCAACAAAAAAAAAAAAAAAAAAGAAAGGAGTTCAGGAGTTTTTTTGGGGGGGATTTTCTGCTTTGCTTAAACTCTTTGTAGGAAGGAGAGATCCTGAGCTTCGCAACTTAAGGCTGGCACTGGGCTCCAGGACGCCAGCATCATACAGCGACACAGAGCCCCACGCTTTTCTTGTCCTGACAAAACCAAATTCTTAGTTAGAACAAAACTGTCTTTTTCTGAGTTCTCCCAACACTGAGCAGCTGAGAAACATGACCTCGGAATGGTGCTGCTGTGTGACAGACAGCCAGTGCTGGCCCGGGATGGTGGGGGCAGTGAGGGAGTGGGAGCCCAGAGGAAGGATTCTGGGAAAGGAAGCACCCAGTGGCTGCTGGCTGTTGCTAAACTTAGACACTTCAGAGCAATGCACTTAATATAAAAAAAATCTTCCTTGCTTGTGTTTACTTTACAATATACTCAATCATTTAAAAGGTCACTCCGACAAAGAGCAAAGCGTTAATGACAAAGGATGGCGAGTTAAAGAGCCATGCAAGCAATGAAGCTTTGCTCTGTGATTCACAACGCCTGGAAGGACCTCTGCATTCCCACATATGCAGAGTTATGAATAGGGTTGTCCCAATACTGATGTGGTCCCAAGCACATTAACTTTTAACAAGTATACTTTAAGCTTGGAGGTCATGTCCCATATCTTGAGGACAGTAAAAGAAATCATCCATGAACTGCCAATACCATTTAGACTTAAACGGCACTAGTCAACGTCTGCACAACTTATCTGTCTGTTAGTGTAAACAACAACTCTAAAGTTAGTTTGCTGAAAAACTGCATATTAAAACAGCAACTTTATTATTTTTTTTTTAACAGTCATTTTTCCCCTTTGTTGTATCTTAGTGCTGTTCATTTCCTGCAGCCACCATCTGTCTACACTCATGCACCACACAACATTTCTGTGGGCTTCTTTATGGAGAGGACAGTTGACGACGCCTTCAAAAAGGAAGCCTGTGTGCCAACATAGGAGCACAACAACTGGGGAGGGAGAGAGTTTTGTCATCCTGAAACAGAAGTGTCTAAACAAGGATCTTTATGGCAGAATCACCAGAGATTGCTGCAAAAAATAATGACGGACTTGGAGAAATGTATGAATATGTCTATATAAAACTTTCCTATAATCCCCAGCATGGCAGAGGAATTTTCTCTGAAGTTTTAGAAAAAACAAACAGCTCCCCTTAAATCTAGTACAGAGATCTCCCAAGCCCCTTTTAGCTGGGCGCACCACCAGGCACTTTTCAGTAACCACCTGGCTGTTTTTAGGTGGTTACTGAAGAGCTGGGTCACAATACAGGGGCTGCCACCTACCTTCAATTTCCTCCCACCTAGCTTTCTGGGTTAAACCTTGTATCAAGGAAAACAAAACAAGGGCCATTTATACCTAAATAGGGGTGTAAACAAGAATGTCACATTACAAGTACAAGGATTGAACAAGCATTGAAGTTAGCAAGCTTTGACATATGTATTATACCACACTTAATATACCATGCATATTGGCATGGGTAGAAGGGAACCGTGGTTTTATTATACTAATTGGTGGAGTATGAAGAGACCCGACTATAGATGGTGCCCTAAGCAAATCACATCAAAAAGATCAGCCAAGACAAGGTTCCACTGAAAGTGAGCTATGCTTTTACATTTGCTCATATGCTCTTCCTCTAATAACTTAGGTTTACTTTAAAAGCAAGAGAACCATATAAAAAGAAGCCACATAAAGCCTCATCCATATAGAACTTGTACCTTGATTATTACACCTGCTGACACTATTGCCCTTCTGTCAGGTTGCATTGCTCTCTGGCCAACTTAAATATGACTATATAGGTCAGGCATGTCCAAAGTCAGGCCCGGGGGCCAATTGCGGCCCTTGTTCAGATTTCCACCGGCCCGCAGCCTCTGTCATAAAATCAATAATATGCAGCCCGCCAGCACTGTTGACCACAGTAAAAAAAAACACGCGTACAAAAAAACTCATTGGAGGTTGAGTCCCCTAGGTCATTATAGCGGGCGTGTGCTGTGCGGGACCTGTGCAGACCACGTCTACACTAACCCTGGTTAGTGGTCGGCCCCCACACATTTTCACCTTACCAAATCCGGCCCTCTTTGCAAAAAGTTTGGACACCCCTGATATAGGTCAACGGCAAATAATGAAAACCCCAGATCAGCCTATCAACCAGGGAGAAGTTCATAGCACTCTTCATATTTCCTAAGCTTTCTTTTAAAGTATTCACAATAAATACATGAAAAACTAAGACGTGTTTTCATATAGCAAGCAATCTGAGAAAGTCAGCAGAACAGAAAACATTTCTGCATTTGTAAGAGTTAAAGCCCAATGCCAATAAAAGCCTTTTTTCCACCTCTGCATGGAACAGGGAAGGGTTAAAACCTCTGGTGGTTTTTTAATGCTCTCATTCTCCTTGTTGGGCTGGAAGCCAATGTTTCAGCATGTCCTGTGCATAAGTAATGGAGTATTTAACAAATTTTACTTTCACAGTGTACGCTGCAATGAAAAGTGTTGTCCATAGTCCATAGCAGTGATAATGCAGGTCCTGTGGGCAGTGAGGAGAATGCCGTGCTGAGTAGTTAAATAATCTAACTATACTAAATTTAGGCCACACCTGTCACTTTGCCAGTCTTGTCCTTGCTGGGGCTTTGAAGAGGTTTCCGTTTTCCATTAATGAAATTCTGAGCTCTGCATTCAGGTTCTTGCAACAAGAGGGCACCGAGTCCCCATTTACAGATGGAGGAATCATTGAAAAAGTGGAATCCTAGAATGGGTCAGTGGAATAGTTCTTTGAGAAGGCAGCACAAGTATTTTTATGTAAAGACATATAATATACTACTTAACGGTGCGAGTGACCTTAACGCTGAAGAGTAGCTTCATACCCTGCAGTCTCTGGGGATTTTTGTGAACTCCATATATCCTGCAGTCTTCTGACTGCTTTCTTGATGCCTCAGGTCCTTCCTCATCTTACATAATGAAAATTTTAAATAACTGTTTGTCACGTTGATCTGGGGTCCTCATTATCTGCTGTTGACCTATATAGTCATATTCAGGATAGCCAGACAGCAATGCAACTATACAGAAGGGTGGTAGTGTCAGCAGCTTTAATAATCAAGGTACAGATTCAATATGGATGAGGCTGTATGTGGCTTTTTTTTCTTCTTTTTGATATATGGTTCTCTTGTTTATTAATTAAAAATTTCTTCTGGTCCAACTGACACCACCTGATCTTACAGTAGTCCCACAGTACTGGAAGCCCAGGTTGAACAAGAATGAAAAACTCACAGACTAATAACGTCTGGTAGTAGAAAAGAACAGTTTTAGATTTACATTATTGCTTTTTTTGTTCTTTTTTAATTTTGACAGATAGCATTTGAAAAACCTAATGCTTGAGTTCCACTATAACCGCTTAGTCTGTGCCTAATAGAGCTAGTTAAACAGCAGCAAATCCATCAAATTAATTTAGTAAATGGAGTTACACTTTTGATATTACAAGCCTTTACTTCAAAAACATTTTAGTGTGCACAAGGCAAGAACCAGATCAGGAATTGTGAATTCACTGCTAGTTACAGATCAGTGCCTATTGGAGCCATAGGAAGGCAGGCAAATGTCTTTTTACAAGGCCGTCAGCAACACAAGCCCACACATTGCTCTCATGACAAGTGTTCTTTGACCATTGTTAGGATATCAGTCACACAAGGAAAGCATTGATCTGAATGAGTCAGCAACACATTGGGGGTACATTGATTCAGAAAATGACTGGAAGAGAACGGTTGAAGTGGACAACAGATCTAACTGGCAGGTGTAGAAAACCCTCTGCGCCCAGCTTTTCAGCTATAGTAGTATTATTTTTAACAGTACTTTATGTTATTACACTTTTTCCAGATATTCATGATATTCTTACAACATCACTACCCCAGCACCAAACAGATGTAACTTTTAACAGGGACAATATAGAGCAGGGGTGTCAAACTCAAATACGCAGGGGGCCAAAAGTAAAAACTTTGAAGTTTATTGAAAAAATTGGGAAAGTTCTTCCTTCTCATTAGATATAAAACCTTTTATTATGGAAACAAAGAGGTTTTGCTTAACATTCAATCTGGAACACGCTTATAATAGTGAAATAGCACCGCTACTACAATTCCCTGCTTAATGTTATGAGTGGCTGGAACTTCCTCTTCACTGAAATAACACCGCTACTACAATTCTGCGTGTCTATAAAACAGTCCAATGCGTAGCCATGCTTAGGCAGAGAGGCCGCTGGTCTATGGACACGAGTGATGCCGGGAATTGTAGTTGTGGTGCTATTTCAATGCAGCGGCGGGCCAGTTGCAATTCATATTAGAAATTTCTTTTGGGTGCCAAAAAAATCATTTGGGGGGCCAAATTTGGCCCTCAGGCCAGAGTTTGCCATCCCTGATATAGAGCATTTTTAGTGGGCACATGGGCCTATACTGGAGCTTTTATGTTATTGTTCATAACACTGCCCAGAAGGATCCTTTTCTGGCTAAACTATTTTCTCACTGCCCCCAAACTTATAATCATACTTTTATCTCAATTTTTCTAATTACATTTTCTTCTTTGTTTGCAGCCCAGACACAGTTTATAATCCCATGAAATGAATATTTGTCAGGACCAAACAAAAATCTCTATATTACCATTTCTTATTTACCATGTATCAGTACAGACTTTTTATCATCATTGATTTTACCTGAATCATTTCACAATAATTGTATAGATAATTTCCAAAAAAAATTTTGAAAAAACTGCTGTTAACTACTTCTCCATACTATACCTATACAGTGCTCAACCCAGAATTTTAAGCTGGGTGGGAAGAAAATTTAGGCGGGTGGTTACCCAGTTATGTGACTCAACTATTCAGTAACCACCCAAAAGCAGCCGGGTGGTTACAGAAATGTGCCAGGTGGTGCGCCCGGCTAAAAGGGGCTGGGGAGAACACTGCCTATATTGAGCAGTTCATTATGCTACAAGCAATGAAAATTACAGCTTTATATCTTGCCATGTGTGAAATCTATATTTCCTATTTGCTCAATTAGATTTTATATCCTAAAAGTTTTTCACAACTTTGCATGAGCTGCCCTATTATATTGAATGCTAATGAACAAAGTGAAGTATTGACAATTATTATTTCACCATAAAAACTGTATTCTATGCATGACAATGCTGTTCTGAAGTGACCCATAATTAAGACACATTTGTTTTATTAATTTCACAAGCTGCCCGCTATGTAACCCAAGAAGGGGACGGGCGCAGTCACCAATTGTGAAGAGGAGAAACCACTGCACTTCGTCAAATGTACCAGTGTCAAATTAAAGGGCTGAAACTCAACGAAGGGACAGATCATTTACCAAGGTCATATACAAAGACTTGACACAATCTCGCTCTGCTTCTAAAAGAATTCATTTGAAGAAAACACTATGGCTAACCTTTAAAGGATAGCGGAACTTTTCCTTCCAAATGCTTTAGGAGTGAACATTGCTTTATTTACATTCAGATTGTCTAAACGTAGCACTGTATTGACAGACAAGAAGTAATATTTGCTTTCCTGCAATGTTCCTGCACCCCTAAGAGTTTTGGGTGATCTTATGAACATATTGGCTCCGGAGCCGAAGGCCACTTTGATGGGGGCACGGTATGATGTGTACCTGACATGAGTGCTTTTGTACATGCCATAGAATAGGTTACTTAGTAGCTGCATTCTTGAAGGACATTCACTTCCATTTATTTTACTGGCTTCTCACCTATGCCTGTTCCAACGCTCAAATAATAATAAATAAAAAATCACTAAAGTTCCATTTTAAAAATTTGGCATCAGACAGAGCCATCTTAGAGAATGTTACAAGTGATGTCCCTTCCACAATGAGTATTCATATCTGCCCAATCATCACTCA
>NC_092861.1:27102065-27103394 GCF_032062135.1 Pyxicephalus adspersus | reverse complement strand
ACTATGTTAGAACTTTTATTTGTGTACCATGGAAATTTCAAAAATCAAGTTCCTGACTACTCTGAACTTCTGAGTGTCTTAAGATGAAGATAGTGCCCAGTTTGGCTGCAGAAGGGCTTTTGATTAGTTTAGAGACTCACCGGAGACTAGCAAGTGTTGCCCATAAAACAGAAAATTCTTCACTTTTAAGCTCTCCCCCTGAAGACAGATGACTAAAGGTGTGATATGTATAGATGGACCTGCAATAAAGGGTAGGAGCCTTAAAACTTTTCTTGATAGACGGAGTTCCTGGAAAGCTTTTCATTTGGAGCTAAATATCACATCACTAAATATCTGCTATTATATCCCCGGCTGCTGCTGCGAAACGTGTCAAGATGCAAGGAAAATGTATATTAGCTTTTTATTGTATATATGATTCATTGTGAGTTCAAAGCCATGTGTTTAGCCTTTTATTGATTAAATGTTATGCAGAGTTAATATCATGTTTTTGGGTGCTTTTTTTTTTTTAATTTAAATATGTTTTTATTGTCTATATGAGTATGCTAGTAGTTTACTGTTCGGGTCCACTCATTGAGAGTAGGACTTTTTTGTTCCATGTGTAGATACAAGAACTTTATGTATCCTCTCAGATTCTGATTTTAACAGTAGTCTCTATTATCTGAACTTCGGTCATGATAAATTTGGGCACATAAAATGGCAGGATTGTCATCAACAGATTTAACTAGAATTAACCTACAAATCCTCCAACAGTTGGACTTGTGCTGTCATAACTATCCTCCATGAATTTCTGTTTATGAGACGCACATCAAACAGAGAGCTGCTGTTCTTCATGCCTATTTAGGGCATTGTATTAGTATATTATGTAATATTTTACATCTGTGCCATATTAAACATTGGCTTAGTTACAGTAAGTTTAATTTTCTCATGAATGAAGGTTTTTGTTTTCTCTCAGGAAGTAATATGCACCTTACAAAATTGCTGTTCTATCTAGAACATATTCAATGGGTTTTTCAAAGCTTCTCATAAATCCTAAGAATTGGAAGCTACTAGTAGTTAGCAATATACCAAACTTGAAATAATACCAAAATGCATGTGATGATTCTGGTGAGCTAACAAGTACATATGTTTACCGCCACTTAATGTAAATAGAAAGATAAGTACAGGCAATAAACCTTATCCTTCAGATAAAACTGATTCTCAGGTAAAAATTTTATTGGTCATAAGTACTACAAACACTGCATACTGAGACATTATCGTCACCAACTGTTTTGGACAAGTGGAGTAGATTGGTAAACCCAGGGGAGAAATCCAATCCACCCCCTAAAGCTT
>NC_092861.1:27100314-27101857 GCF_032062135.1 Pyxicephalus adspersus | reverse complement strand
ATATGGTATCAAAATCCCACACATACACACACCTTCATACATTTTGATAGACCAGTTCAGTTTAAATAATGCAACTATCATGTGTACCAGTTTTTTTACCTATGTATTCTTAAACTTTGTTTTTTAGGTAAATACATAAGAAAAATATTGATGTTGTATATGAACCTAATAAATACCCATATGCAAAACAAAGAGTTATATTTTTTTTTATTTTTTTTTATTTTTACTTCTCTAAGTGCCAAAAGAAATTTCTTAGATTGACAGCAAGTAGCTACACATTAGTGTTGTTTGCACTACTTCTTCCTGCAACCATCACTGGCAGTTTAGGGGGATTTTATTCTACAAAGGTGCTCTAATGCCCCCTGCTGTCTGTGTAAGGAAGTTTACCACATACTCTCGCTTTGCAAAACAGTGTTCAGTCTAAACTGGTGGAAAGCAGGCACAATAGATGGCCAAATTAGCAAAGTTTTAGCAGGCAAAAAAGTACAAAGACCCCCCAAAAATCCAACATAGATACAGATTTTCTGAAAGGCAGGCCTCAGTGCATGCACAAAATAACTCATATTAGCTCCAATGATACCACCTTTAGGCCTCAGATTCTTCACAAAGGTAGGAAATCACAACTCTGTGGCTTCTACACTGCCATGGCTGCCTAACTGCATTCTGGTTTCAATAGTGATGCCCAGCAGAGTATATGCTGATCATTTAGAGGTCCTGTATTTACCCAAAGCCCCCACTAAAGGGCCCTGGTTTGCAACAAGACCGGGGAACAAAACTTTATTGCCAGAATGCCAGCAGTGATAACAACCCCTGGGTTCTACACACTCCTCTGACGATATTAAAAGGATAAGTAAACATTTATACAATTTGCCTTCCATAACACAGTTTCCATTTTTTTGTGAATTTTGGTGGTGAATTTATTGGAGCTGATCAGAGTTCTTTGGTTCATGCATTGGGTCAGTAGGTGCATGCAGTGGTGATGACCTGGAGCCCAAATATAATCAGGTTTTATGTACACCAGTTACTCCAATAATGAAGCTTAACTTGCCTTTATCAGTACAACAAATGCAAAATAAAAAACAAAACATATAATGGCATACTGGTTATCTAAACATTTCTAAAAACGACACAATGGGCAATGGTTGCTGGTCTTTTCTTAAGGAAGGTATTTGCATATACCAATCTATATCTATGTTGAACCATATTGAGGTCTTTAGCATTGATGTCAGCAGGCAAAGTAAAATTAGCAGCCTAGACTGTCTGCTATCCACCACTTTTTTTTTTTTAGACAGAACAATATTTAGCCACATTGTTCCGCATTCAAACAGCAGGGGGCGTTAGAGCACCTTGGTAGAATGATTCTTACTACTCTACAAATTGGATAACATCATTCCCATCATGATGCACCGAAAGGGGTAAAAAAAAATTTCCTCCTAATTGTCCTTTTTTATAACACATTATTATTTTGTCAAGCAATTAACTGACATCAAGGAAAATACTACATTTGTAGGGTGCATGGAGAAATAAAGTAAGGAGATATTAA
>NC_092861.1:26945131-27100124 GCF_032062135.1 Pyxicephalus adspersus | reverse complement strand
AATATAACTGCAATGACTTTGTTTAAAGGTCAGCAGCCCCAAAGCTGCCAACTATTCCTAAGCTTTAGGGACAATCTTTGGATTTAAAATGTTGTGAAGTGCAGCAGAGCAGAGAAAGAAGCAAATCTCTGCACTCATCCAGAAGTGATGACCCAGCGTGTGGGGATTTGGTATAAAAAAAAAAATGTACCTCTACTTACAGGTTTAGCAGTCCTACATCTACCATAGAGGAAAACAAAAAAAGAGGTATCATGCTTTAAATTTTTTTATATGTAAATTAAGCGTCTGGATGAGCGGTGGAATTTTCTTTTTCCTATCTGTGGCCCTTTACAGCATCCCACAAATGCACTGATCTCTTCTACCGACATACATAGGGATATAGAGGATTGGGGATCTGTGTTTGTGACCAGACGACTAGGAGTGTTCTAGTACCTAGTTTCACACTAGTAAATCAGCTGTAAACTCAATCTTGTTTTTATTCCTTAAAGTGCATTTAGACTATCCAGAGGGCTTTGGATCAATCCATTATTGTAATATTGGTTTTATAGTTTTTGATATACATAGAGCCATTAAAGATACAACAGCTGGCCTTGAAATCAGTGTAGCATTTGAAAATGGGTCTGCAAGAAATAAGTTGCAACCACATACCCATTGATCACAATGTGACCTCATCTGACCATTGCAAATTAAAATCTGATTGGGCACTAGGACTTACTGAAAATTGTATGGGACTTTTAGATTGTAAGCTCTTTCGGGCAGGGTCCTCTCCTCCTCCTGTGTCACTGTCTGTATCTGTCATTTGCAACCCCCATTTAATGCACAGTGCTGCGCAATATGTTGGCACTATATAAATCCTGTAGTGTGGACAGTCATGGAGCTTCTTGCAATGGGACAGAAGTTGCTTCTGAAGGTCTGGTCCTTCAAAACAAAAGTGAAGATCCTACTACTTTGCAAATTGTGTAAGGAACAATTGTGTAGACAAGCTTACATATTACCATATAACCAATTTGTGCTATATTGTGGTGGGGGAGGGTGAAATTCAATAATGGCTGATCACGTTTACATAAAAGCAAAAATTGGCAACCACTCCGGGCGCACCACCCACACGGGCGCACCACCCAGCACTTTTCAGTAAGCCCCCGTCTGTTTTTGGTCACAATGGAGGAGCACCAGACAGTGTATAATACAAAGATTACTGATTAATGGATTGGACAAGAAGGTGTGGAGTAAAAAGTTGATAAATATAGTGGGAACCTGATTTTTATGGCAACAAAAAAACACTAAACAGGTCATGTGTTGCCCACCCACCAACAGCTTCTTCCCACCCAGGTTAAAAGTAATATCTAGGGAGAACACTGGACAGCAAGAATTAACATGAGGGGAGACTTACACTGGTAGGACAATGTCTGAATATGTGCGTGCTTGGAAGGTTTTTGTTTCGTCATTACTATTTCATTATATTTTGTGTCCATACTAGGAAGCAAAGTCTGCATTGCTAACAGGCAATCCTTCCAGCAGAGAACAGTCCTTGCAAATAATTTATTGCCCTATTGTAGATCCCAAAAACCCTAAGATGCAGACAACCTGCAAGTTCTGAGTTTTATCCTGACGCTTTTAAATGTGCTCACTAGAGAATCTGAAATTTCCTTACTCAAATTCACAATCACATTAAGAAACTTGATATTGCTGGAATATTTAAAGATTCCAATGCTTAAAATAACAGAATATTCTGAGAGAGGAAAGCCTGGGGCAGAAAATTCCCAGTGTGACACAGGAAATATTTAGTAAGTACACCAAATCCTTAATAGCTTTATCGTATGGATGATTCATACCAGACTGATTGCAGAGGAGGACGGTTTATGTTTGGAAAGAATGAAGATTGGACATTTCCCTGGCCAAGAATGGGAGACACGGAGCAGGAATGTGCAGCACTCACATAAAGCTCTGTAGAATAATGTGCAAAGAGTGTTTTATGGAGTTTTACTGCAGATTATTTATGGGGATGTGATGGAAAGCCTAGCAGTGTAAACGTGTCCTGGAGTTACCCAACACAGCCTGCACAGGCAGTATAAATAGAATGGGGATCTGGGTGTACAGTGACACTGTTTATCAATGGATAATATTTCATTGTATGGCGCTATAGCCATGGGGATCTAAAAATCATTTTTTTAAAACAGTATGAGCACAACTGCGCTCTCTCTAAAGAATGTAAATATTAGTAGTTTAATAATAATAATAGTAAACAGCAATTCCTAAGGGGAAAGTAACAGTGCATAGAAAATGATATGGATGTAGCTTCACGGTAGAGATCACACATTCCAATTGTTGTCTGTTCCTTAACAATTTGTAGCTGGCTCATCTTATGTCTCTAGGCACAACAGAGGGTAAAAGGCAACCAAACAAAACTGAAGATAAAATCTTGCTATGCATGTAGAAGTGTTTAACCTAGAATTTGTTTAAGCTGGGTGGGAAGAAACTGTAGGCAGGTGGCAGCCCCTATATTGTGACCCAACTCTTCTGTAACTGCCCAAAAACAGCCGGGTGGTTACTGAAAAGTGCCGGGTGGTGCGCCCATCTAAAAGGGGCTGGGGAAAAGACTGATGTAGGGATCCTAACTTCTCAACTATTCTATTTTTCAACCAGATATTACTATACTGCTCCAGTCTACCCCAGTCCTTTTACCCCCCATCTGGTGATCTGGAACACACCTGTTAAGATGCTAGAACTATTCACAAAACGTAAGTGAATGGGCCTTACAATGAATTTGAAAATGTAGGTGGCAGCCTGTGAAGACCTGGCTGTACATACGAGCAATTGGGATTGATGTACCTGGCTGCACAAACTGTGCACTAGGAATGACTGACAACATAAAAATATTTCTCCTATGGATAATGGTGATGGGGTGCCATTCCTCCCACAGAACACCAACTATTGGTTATAACCTTTCCAGCTCGAAGAGAGAAAGGGGCACATAATTAGCAGGGTTTTCTTAAAGCAAAGAAATACCACGAAAGTGCAATGGAGGGGAAAGTAAGGGGAGATCTGGTGTGTTTAATGTACAAGGTACACTGATCAGTTATGGCTTTTCCCCCTCACCCATACATAGTTGTTCAAAAGGGGCTTTTCTTTATTGCTATCACAATTATTGTACACAGGCTCCTTAGGTGCAGTAACACAATGCTTTTTTGTGTTTTGATATACCTGGAATGTATCTAGCCAATTAAATCTGAAAGTTCAATTGGGCTTTAATTACACAAATATTAATGATGGTTAGCAATCTGCTGCAATCTGCCTCTAGGTTATTTGTAGACAAATCAAAGCTGATCCCAAGTGTCTTTCCATGGGTTCCAATGAAATACTTTATGTATTAAATAAACCATCTGTCTTTCATCAGTCACATAACTTGAGAATATGTTGTATGAAATGCAGTCAGTATCTAACTGTCATTGTTACAAATAAACATGCTAGAAATTAACCACAAACAATGACTTCATGCTTTTCTTCAAATAAAAATATTCAAAAAAGATTGCAACCCCACAACCATGTGTTCCACTGGTGAAATACACAGAACATCCATTGTATGAAAATTGTGTGAACTATAATCCAGAATCCAGTCCAAGGAATTACTATAGTAAGTAAACAGCTAATAAATATATATATATATATATATATATATATATATATATATATATATATATATATACACACATACATACACACACACACCTTTTACTGCATACATATATTGTCACTTAACTTTCAGAAACTTACAGAATATTCATTGTCACAGCATGATGAAGGAGGGAGCAGGTATTAAGCACTGATGGGGTGCGATGAAAAGAAAGTAATGGCAGGTACACCACAGCTCAGAATTTGTAATAAATGCCTCCCCTAGGCACTTTCATTTAAACATCAGCCTTCAGTTTCCTAATCCATTTGCGTTGTTATACTAGTAAAGTTTTTGAGAAATTTATGTGACTTTTTGCCAATTTCCTGTACTGATCTTTAAGTTATTGCTCTATAACATGTCTGCAATCTACACCTTTGCTGGAGAACTGCAATTGAAATTCCTTTTTTCAGAGTAGATGCATATTTGCATTGCGTCTGCACCAAATCTACCCATATATTTAAAAAGACTATTGGCCGTTTTAGATCTCAATGAATGGCTGCCATCTGGGGGAACAATCAGTCAGGAAGATCAGAATATCCTACCACATTATCTACCATTAGCACCAGACACTGGCAGGGTATATCAGAACTACTTGTCTTTCTTTTAGAAGAACATTGATGCAGAGCTGCCTGATGAGGATATCAGTTCGGGTGCAGAGATCATATTATGAACAGAGAATATATAAGAAAACATAATTTAGTATCAGTCAGCTCCTGGACAATCTGCAGGACCAGCCAGTCCTGAGCATATCTGTAGTCATTTGAAATCTTTTCCTTGGAATGATTAAGTGTAAATTATTTAGCAGCCATTTTAAATCCCTTGGTAACCGTAAAGGCATCCACAAACTTGTTCCTCATGGTCTTGGAGTACTCTTGATCTTAGCAAGATGACACCACCAATATGAACACCGGACCCATCGAATATTGGAGCTTTCGGTTTTAGAGGTTCCACTAGAATGTTTTTATCATTTTTTTTTACATTACTGAAGCCAAGACAATATAAAATGCACACCTAATTGTCACAAGTGTTAACTGGGGAAAAAATCTGGATCCGGATTTTAATACTCCAGCTTTATTCTGTAAGAGCAGCTGGGGAAAAGTCCACACCTATTCCCTTTTTTCTAAATCTAGGGCAAGGATGGGAGTAGTGTACTTTTACATTTGGCCCTGAGGCTGAACTTTACCTGCTGGTTCACATCAGTTGTACAGTTCTGGCCAGAGGCAGGAATCAGTAGTCTGATTTATTCAGCTATTTGGAATGAGTACAAGCAAGTCAATTATTCTAAAAGATGGGGATAGGATAGATCTAATCATAGAACTCTCCCTGAGGACTGGAAAATATGAAATAAAGTATTGTACAGAAAGATCCATAGCATTAATGTTGTCACAAACAATAAACTACAACAAACTTTCTTCTCATCTATCACAAAAACTTGAAGCTGCACCTGTGATTTCCAAGTCTCTTATAAATTTAATGCCTGGAAAAAGGGAAAGGAATTTTACTTAACGTCTTATTTGGATCAAATTCCCAAAGCTTCAGTGAATAGCAAATCTAACTGGGAAAATAATCAGAGTACCAAGCTGTATAAGCCTGGTACTCTGTGGTACTCAGATCAAGCTGGCTTCCATTTCGCCTTAGAATCCAATTCAAGCTCAAAGCTGTGCTTTGCCTTCAAATCAATCCACAGTTCTTGTCCAACTTACCTTTCTGACCTGGTAGAAAAATACATGCCTAGCCACTCTCTTCGCTCCCCCAATGACTTCCTCTCTCATAACCTCATCACACGCGTAGCTACAGGACTTTTCTAGAGCCACCCAGATTCTCTGGAATGGTCTTCCAGTTCCTATTTGGCTTACTTTCTGCTACTTTAAAAGAGCACCTAAAACCTATCTTTTTAAAACTTGTCTACCCGTCTTTTTATGTCTCTTAAAACCCTAAATAACTACCCACCATTCCATATCCCCCTCTTACTGTTTGATACTTCCCCCACCTCTTAGATTGTAAGTTCTTGTAAGTGAAGCAAGTAGCAGCGTAAACTTCATAGTGAGCCCACTGGGTTCAACAGTGGTGAGTTTTATCTAACTTTTTTTAATATTGAACTTCGAGCAAGTGAGACTTGAATACTCTGGTAATGCCTGCATGAATAAACCCTATGAGTACTCCAGAAAAATTATGGACACCAGGTTAGACCTAAAAAGTGAAACACCTGAAAAGAACAGACACATTCTCAACAAATGAAACCTGTAAAAGGATCAAAAGAGCCAGGCAATCCTTCCTGGTAGAATTCAGCACTATCTTCAGTACCAAAAATGTATTCATATTGTTTTTAAAACCTCTATATATCTTATGAAATCAAAATACCAGAAAAAGCAACACAAAACAAGTCCATGGGGCTGTAAGTAGGTCTACATTAATAAAGGGAGAAAAATGGGAAATTGACCCTGGGCCAATCAAAAGCCATGGTTAGCACTACTGCAGTGTTCTAACAAAAACAAACATACAGTTTAACAACTTCTATACTTTAGAACTTTTTTTCCCCTATGCAGCTCATACACGCATACATACAGTTAAACATTCATCTAAGTGTATTTGAAGGCGGGTGTCCCTATTTTAGTCTCAAGTCAATAGGTGGCTGACCCCTAAATTTTAAATCGGGAGAGAGTTAAAAAAAAAAAAAAAAAAAAAAAGGCGAAAGGGATTTTCTTGTTGCCAGTTTTTTTTTTTTACCTCTTTCCGGATTTAAAAATTAGGGGTTAGCCACCTAATGACTTGAGACTAAAATAGGGACACCCACCTTCAAATACACTTATATGAATGTGTAACTGTATGTATGTATGAATGTATGTATGTACATGAGCTGTGTTGACAGTTTAGAAATGCATGTCAAACAATAAATACATGGCCCTAGAAATAATGTTACCCTAAGCAATATGCTAACACCCTTCTCAAATACTTGTAACCCACCATCTTTATGGCACCTTTGATGAGCATAACAACACTACAGAAGTAAGAAAAAAAATGAATAAATTACATATTTATTGGATGTGTTCAGCATCACCGCTAGTGTAAGGTCTTACCCCCATTGAATAGTTGTCGTACAACAAAACATCACATCCCCAAAACCTGACACTATCCTACATGATTTCCTATTTTCCCATGCAATACCTTCCATTTTAGAATGCTGACTTTTTCAGGTGAAAAGCCAATGGTGCATGCAACCTAGAAAGGCCTTGATGGAGAGCTGGGCACTGACAGGCTGGCATGAGCCCTCTCCTGTGTCTAAATAGCTGGGCCAGATCCAGAATACAATATCAGGTTCCCTGGAGTCACCCCTTGCAGAGCTTTGGCCAGATTCATTTCCAGCAGGCGACTGGGTGTCTATGATATATGGTATGTAAACAAGTATAACCTCTTCCTGTCTGGAAACTCCTTTAAACCACTAAAACTATAATGGTAGCTCATCCACAAAATTATACAACATGTTGAGAATTGAAGTATAGAAAGAGCAGATAAATAAATTTCCTAAGAAATTAAATACACCTATTGAATCAACTAAGAAGCCCTAACCTTATTTATGGTGTTGAGTTTTGGCCTAAAATCTATTATGACCACCAGGACAGGTTAACAACTGCCTCATGGTCAAACAATCCAGATGGCTTCCCCCCATAGATTGGCACCTTGCCAGCTGCTTGGTCACTTGCACCACAGCACTGGTTCCTAAAGAACCAACATCTTCACATTTGACAGCTGGCAGCAGTAAGGGGTACTAGTACCGATCATTGCTGCCCCCAATAACTTTCTATGACAATGGTCCCCAACCTTTTGCAAGTCCCTGACCACTAACAGCACGGACCCTGGCCCATGTGTCCCCCCCCTCCCCAGAGTGACGTCATGATGCTAAAACCCTCCCAACTTTTCCAAGGCAGGTCTGAGCCAGCCCTGAGCCTACAATCCGTATAGGGGACATGGTCAGCGGCTCTGGCCGGTCTGCCCCTCCCCAAAGAGGGGTCCTTCTCCTGACACCACTGGTTGGTGCACCAGCCAGAGCCGCGGCCCACCTGTCAGACGGCCATGGAGTGGGGGTTGAGGACCCCTGCTCTATGAGGCTGCTGCCAGGAGACTCTACATGTAGTATCCCCCCAGAGGCAGTGGTTCCCCGGCATAAGGAAGCTGTAAATGTACCGTATATACAGAGAACTGCAAACACTAGCAGAAAAAAAACTAATTGAACCTAAAAACCTACCAAAAACCTATAGGCTTGGGCATAAGCAATCCAACAGGCACAGAGCACACTATAAAAAAAAAAAAAAAAAAAAAAAAAGACCAAACTCTGGCAAAGACTTACAACACTGTATCCTGTATTGGTCTTTGTAAAAATGATGAACAAGACCATTAGGTGTCAGCATAATGTGAATGATTAAAAAGAAGTTCATAATGCTGCAATATCCATGGTAAAGCAGTTTACTAGTAGTAAAGCATATTATCATACTTACTATAAAAAGACTTGTACAACAAATTGCAAAATAAAGTTATTGGCACCATTTTTTCCCTTACTTGGTCTGAACAAAACGTGCCATCAATGACCTCATTGAATTTTTTGGAGGTATGTTTTACAATGGCAGAAGGTTCAGCTGCTGAAGCTAAATAGTTGTGCATCATATTTGTTTTTCGCAACAAACTAAAGCAATGGCATGAACATCCTCCAGTAGTGATTCCATAATTTTTGCCAGGGGTTGTACAATAAAGGTGATGAGATGCATGTAGATTTGCTAATATTCAAGCAGTAAGCAAGGTATGTTATGCTTTTAATTAGTCCCCCACCACCATTTCAGAAGGGGGCTGGGGGGAACCTTTAAGGACAAACAAGATGAATTACACACCTTAGGAACAAATATATACCGCTACATAGATACATAGTAAGTCATAGTAAGGTTGAAAAAAAGACAAAAGTCCATCAAGTTCACGGATCACTACATTCATAATTTTAAATACCACGCTTGGAATATATGGAATACAGTAGACTGCTATAATCCATGCAAGGGGTTCTGTTGGGCCTCGACTCTGATCTATGTCATGTCAGGAAAAAAACTACTATCCACCAATCACAGTAGGAAGACAAAAACTCCAATTAGGGAGCTCTACTTCATTAAAACGTCCGGAAAATTGACAGAGAAACATCAAAATTTCAAAGGAAATAATACTAGGCAAGATTAAAAACTACATTTAAGACCAAGGCACAATGTTGCTGATTGCACTGGTGACCTTGGTAAACGTTTGAGCTTTAACAGGAATTGTAGTTTGCCATTTATAAACTTAACATTGCATTACTTTGCAATTTCATATTAAATCTTGAAATGTTCATAACAAGCTGCAGGATATTTCCATTTGCTCATCTAGAAAACTTACGAGTTTAAAAGGCTTGAGTGTTTGTTTAGTATGAAGAGAATTCCACATCTCCTGCGGAGCAAGCACACATATTGAGAAAGCTCATCCAGTCAGTGACAGTCTGCATGTATCCAGAGCCACACGTGGTCACACAAAATCTGACTGGCAATGGATTATAAGGACCAAATGTTCGCAACAGGCAAAGGAACCTGTGTTTGTCTTTAAAGGATAAAGTAGACCTATAATCCAAAGTAGAAAACCTCAGGGAAAAATAGGAGACCCCAGTCTATTGTAGCAACAAACTCATAATCATTATCTTTATTTTAACTACAGTTAGGACAAATACTGAAATCTGTTTTACATGACAAGTATAAAGGGGAGGTAGTCTTCCTTACCTCTGCTGTTCCAGTTTACCCCCATACCCCCAAACCATAACTCTTCCTTTACACTCACGAAAATTACCACACAGAGACCTGTCCTTGGGTAAAGATGGCCATAGCAGCCCTTTATTATTATAACAAAAAAACAGTTTACTTTTCTTTTTATTTAAAACACAACCATTACCGTAAAACCATAACATTTTCACAGGAAGTTCTAACAAGTATTGTGCAGGTCCATGACAGTACAGCTCATTCACTACCAATTTACCTGGATACTCCTGCTCACCCCAAAAGGCCCCCAGCCACTATCACACCGACTCAGGGACGGTTCACAGGTATCCTACTGCTCACACCTAGCCTCACGACAACCCAGTGTCCAATGCGGCTCACTAATACCGAAAATCCATACCCTGATGCAAATCCGCACCCCCCCACTACATTGTATGCATGTAATAACCCCACTCCCATTGACCCGCAAAAAACGCCCTGCTGCCATGACAAATAAAACCCTTCCCTAACCAACCATGGACCACCTAAGGGAGAGAGGGTGACCTTTTTTTATCTTCTTCCCGAACTTTTTGGACTTTTATTATCTGTCTTTACCCCTCCTAACTAATTATCACTTTGCCCCTCCTAACTCTAACTCCGCCCTGTCACTCCATCTCACACCCCACCACTTTACCCTATCATTTTAACCCTCTCCTTTTCCAAACTCCCCCCCTCACACCGTCATGTGGCCCTCCCCTTAATATCCTTTCAGAATGTAGCTCCGGGCTATCTTTCCTGTAATTCTGTGATTAGGACAGGAAGGAGAATGGCTGTAATGTAAGATATCAGGATCTGTTGCATTGCAGAGTGCAGGACAAATCCATTGTAATAAGAAAGTAAAACTTTAGAGGTCCCCTCTTTCCAGATCCGGACAACCAGGATGCAAAATGATATTTTGGAACGGCATAGAAAATGCTTAACCACCCGGACATTAACAACCAGAGCTGCCTCCTTCCAGACCCTGCTTGCCAATAAAGTTTGAAATAGGCATATAAAGTCCAAATGACTCATTAAACTTTGCATAGCACATGCACGCTTTGCCCAAATTTGTACTGAAATCTGTAATTTAAGAGTTTTCCTTTACCATCGTAACTTATTCCCTAAAGAAAGGCTAAAAGGAAAAAAAAGCCAGTCCATAATTAAACCTTTTTCCTGCCAGATAGCCTGCAATCAATCAAATGGTGCAGAAAACTGCTTTCACTGATAGAGATGGATGACTGCTGAGCATTTCCCAGAATACCCTCCAGAAAAATATCAATTCATGGAGTAGAGGAATATAATCTAATTATCTATCATCATACCTTTTTCAGTTCCAGCCACACATGCCAACATTGCTAACTAAAGGCTCGATATGGTATGAACTGTAATCAAAGCATCCCTACCAGATATAACAAAACAAACATCTATGGTTACATCACAGCCATTCATTGATATTTACATATAAAATGCATTTTTTTTTTACATAATGGTTTCTACATTTTGTGGATATAAAAAAAAATGTACTATTTGGCTTAAAAGTTATTTTATAGTCTACAATTCCATAAAAAAGTGTCTTTTATTAAACATTTTTAATGACATGCTGTTGATGCTCGCGATACGTGAAGCGGTTACCTTCGGACACAGACACAGCAAGCTCCAGTTGCACTCTTTATGTGGTAACAGGGGACATACCGTATTTTTCGCCCTATAAGACGCTCTGGAATATAAGACGCACCCAATTTTAAAGGAGGAAAATCTAGAAAAAAAANNTTCTGATCACTCATGTGCCATTCATACCGGTATTCCCCTTCTGATCACTCATGTGCCATTCAAATTCCCTTTCTGATCACTCTATGCCTTTCAAATTCCCTTTCTGATCACTCTATGCCTTTCAAATTCCCTTTCTGATCACTCGGTGTCATTCAAAATTCCTTTCTGATCATTCTGTCATTCAAATTCCCCTTCTGATCACTCTGTGCTTTTTTTCCACTGTACGGCAGTTAGGAAAGGGAACAGCAGGTGGCGCTGTGCCGGCTTCTTTTGCTCTGCTTTACAGACAGGAGAAGACACGTGCTGCTGCCAGAGAGAAGAGGAGACAGACGCTGCTGCAGCCAGAGACACACGCAGGATCGGGTATCGGGTGAGTATATTATTTTAATTATTTTATCACACTTTTGTTGTATAGGACGCACTAACTTTCCCCCCCAGTTTTGGGGAAGAAAAAGTGCGTCTTATACTGCAAAAAATACGGTATATAGTGGAGAACACAGAGTGACTAAGAAATGAGCTAATCACTCTGCTGATTCTTTTTTCAATGTCCAGTACCAGGATATTAGAGGTAAAAGACCTGTGATACTTAGGGAAGACAAGCCAGTGCTGTGTGGTGGGGCTGTGTAAAACCTCTCCATTGTATTGAATTATCTGTTATTATCCAATTGCCTGGAGTTAGGCTACGTATACGCGCTGATGATTCTCATTCGAAAACCACCTCAGGGCTGATAGACAAGAATCTGGCGTGTGTAAAGAGCTCGTCATCCATTGTTCCGACTACTGTCCCGGCGGATCCATGGACAACGAACGAGGAACCATCATAATGAAAGACAAGGGGAGAGAGCGCATAGAGCAAAACCGTGCACTCATTCATGCATCGTGAAGTCTTTGGTCGTTGGAAAGGAACATTAAAGATATTGCACGTGTGTACGTAGCCTTTCATATTAGGGGTTAGGCAAGTGATAAAATATTTGGGAGGGGAACCGTTTAGCAATAAGATGTAATTTACAGTTAAGAATAATTTTGGGTTAAGAAACTCAAGAGAGACACTCATTTTACCTTACTCCCCCCAGAGACAAAGATTGACCTGAACTGAATTTAAAATATTACACTGGAGTCAAACCACAAAGTAAAAATAATAGTACTGTAAAATGTCTGGAAATGTTATACAAACCAGAAAGGATCATCTAACCAGCGCGCACAATGTGCAGTTATATCAGGACACTCAAAATGTTTAGAACTCCCAACCAGAGGTTCTAGGAATGCATTAGTTTTATAAAAAAAAAAAAAAAAAAAAAAAAAAAAAAAAAAAAACAGATTGGCATATACATAATTTTGTAATGTATTAAACTTACTTGGCAATTAATCTGTCAAAACAAAAAAAAACCCTTCATATTCCTGATTCTGTGTACACAACAATTGGCCACGGTGCATAATCCAGATACCCTTTGGCACTATGCTGTTCTTTGCACTGTAACAAAATAAACTCAATATGGTTCTAAAGTCACAACTTCTTGGATGTACGCCCATATCTGGTAATTTCATTATTGGACCAAAAAAACGTTTTGGAGTCAAATAACTTCTTTGAAAACAATGCCATCAGATCTTTGCCATAAGTTATTACCATACCAATTCAAACACCTAAATGAACAGTAGCATAAATACAACTATTAACACTTAGCACTAATGTAAGCCATGCAAATTCCTCACTGCGCTCCTAAAATACAACAAAGGTAAAGCATAAAATTAATCTTGTGCACGTCTGCCAAAAGCTATTATCTTCCTCATCTTCTTGTACAGATACAAAAAAAAAAAAAAAAATCTGCAATCTGTAACCAACATACTTTCGAGTTTCCTGGGAGACCAGGAGTCAGGTATTGGTGTTCTGATGCAAATGAACAATTTATATAGGAAAGACACGATCAGAAAATGTATGCTTGACTTGCCGAAACGCTTCACTTCATTCTCATGCCCAGACTGTGTGTAACCAAACTTACCCACCCAAAGCAAAACACAGATGCATGTTAAACTTGTTTTTTAGGGCAGTTTATGTCATGTCAAACTCACTTGTTTCTATATAATTTTCTGATATTGTTACTGCTATCTTGTTTATTCACTTGAAAGTGAGATATCAACTCACCAATGATGTACAATATTCTGTTTTGCTATAGATTATAAAATTTACACTTTAACTATGCATTTTATTTAAATGTAATTATTATAGTGAACATTATGTACTCATGCCTCAGTCGTAGGATTTCTAATAATATTAAGCATTTGCACCCATCTATGAATTTATGTCAGAGAAAGGGCTTTTTACGTCTTTAGAATCACTTTCTCCTTGGAATTTAGGTATAAAATTTAAACGTGTTTGTCTTTGTAATATATATTTTTTGTATCTCAGTTGCACTTTGTCTTTATCCTTCGGCAGGTATTTCAAGGATTATATTCACTGAGACATAATCCGGATGTGTATTAGACATGTAATTAATGACAGTATAATACAATTACTTCAATACAGGCTTGACACTTCGTGGGCCAAATTACACATTAATGATGTCTCATTATTACTCAGAGAATATCCTGTGCTATGTGCATAAGGAGGTGAAAAAACATTGTTGTACTCAATGACTTTTAGTCTATGTATTAGTTTGCGTTCTAGCCATTTAGATCAGTGTTTCTCAACCAGGGTCCCTCCAGACGTTGCAAGGGGTTCCTTGAACAATGAGCAATTTGTGGCTCTCTGCAATGTAAAAGGTATTCTTCCTGCTGCTGCACTGGGAGCTGTGGGTATAAATATTATAGTAAGGGTTCGATTAGACCTGAAAGTTATTTCAAGGGTTCCCTCATGTTAAAATCGAGGAACCTCAATTTAGAGTATCTATAGGAAATGGCAGCAAAAACACCAGAATAAAAGCGCTGTGCTGTTACACATGAGCACATCAAGTAAAAATTTTGCACTAAACTAACCGGTCTGTTTGATTGTCCAACAGTAAACCAAAAACATGGCACACGTGTACAATTGTCTGTTCTAACAGTAGTGGGGTGGGAATGAGGTAAACCAAAGGAAAGATGGGAGCTCCCAATTGAACTTGCATATTAGTCCATGAACCTGACACAATTTTCAATCAATCTATAATTACATATCCGATCTAATTTCCAATCAAAAAACCCCAAAATCTGTTGCTTACAATTAATCTGCTGATAAAATCATTTTATTGGATCAGTGGTTGGATTGGACAT
Source organism: Pyxicephalus adspersus (assembly GCF_032062135.1). Lineage (NCBI taxonomy): Eukaryota > Metazoa > Chordata > Amphibia > Anura > Pyxicephalidae > Pyxicephalus > Pyxicephalus adspersus. The sequence goes on along the minus strand of NC_092861.1, from coordinate 27,085,649 downwards.
TAATCTGTGTATAGTAGCTCTTGCAATAGACAGTCAAATGGCCAATGCCAGCTCTCCAAGTACACGTAGAATAATAAGAGAATTACATTATTCATACCTCCCACAAATACAATCATGTTTTACTAACTAAAATCATTACTTACTTTAGAGCTCATGAACTATAACAATCAATGCATAAGACAACCAACACAAGAATGACTTAGCCATAAACCATTTAATTTATGTCTGCTGAGATCACGTTATTCTGTGAACTACATTTTATATTGTTTGAATAATGGGTCAGATAAATACATTTTTAAAACTTTTAGCCTGGGTTTCAATGTGGCACAAACACTGTACTACAAACCAGTATTGAATAGTCCGCTACCTTTCACCTCCATTTTTGAACCGGACTACTTTCTTGGATGAAAACACATCCTTACCTTGGCTCTTTGTTATTAGTCCATCCCATCCATCCATCCCTATATAGATATCTCTTGGGCTCAAGCCAGGACTGACCATCTATGTCATATATGTGTTACTGGAGGAGCTATGTAAACTCATTGATGTTTGTCAGTAATTTAGCTCAGCTTTGAATTTTGTATTGTAGCTAACCAGTCGCTTGCATCTTAAACAATACAGGACACTTTCCCCCAGTATCAAACGGAACACCTAATAATGTTTTGATTGGAACTGGAAATAATCTAGAAACCAAACACTTCAATGACTCCTTAGAACATTAAAAATCAGCACCTGGACTCCACATCACTATGTTCCCTTCTAAACAAAAGATCTAACTCAAATCAAAGCCATTATGCCACTGAGAAGACTTCACAGTTTCTTACTCGATACACAACAGAAAAAGAAATGATATATCTATGTCCTGGTGCCATAAAAATGGTGAATAAAGAGTGTGGGGGTAATAGAAACTTGACAAATGTATTAACACTTCCACCACTTTGTCAAAAACCTTTTTAAAAAGTGTCTTTTATCTGTTAAACATCAATAACCTATTCAAAAAGAGTTTTACTTAGTTTTTTTAGTGGTATAGTCCACATTTTCTTTGGTTTATGGTGCTACAGTATACACAATAATTCACAGGAGATAACAAGCATGTGACAAAATAAAATTCTTACCTTGACTACCTCAGGTTTCTGCTGAATTGACAGAGTGGGCCCAAAATCTTTGATTTGGCTACTTGGTGAGGGCAGTGGGCTCTGAGGTACTATGGTTTCTTGAAGAATTTGCATGACTTCCTTTTGCTTTGACAGAGTTCCTCTACCCGACCTCCAGTCAACAAGCTCCTGGGCAAAGTCCTCAATGCTGCCCAAAATACGTGATAAAAGGTTGTCATCATCCTCTGACCTATTTGTTGTAGCCTGTGCTGATGAAGTTGATTGTAAACTGTGCTCCTCAGTAGGGACTGACTGACCATATTGCATTCTAGAGGCAGTAGTTGAGCAAAGTGGTGGGTTTTTTAAAGTGTTTTCAATTTTCTGAGAAAAACGTTCCAAGTCCAAAAGTAGCTTGTCAATTTCCTCATGATCATTGCTCCTACCCACTTTAGGCGGCATGCCTGTGTTGCCTTTTACCTGGGGTATCACTGCTTTAGTACTCCAACAACTAGATGGAGAATGAGATGAACTGCTGGGTAACTTTAAAGACATCTCCATTGGATGCTGAGCATCAGCCGATTTCTGAGAAAGTTGACTTTCACTGGTCCAGGGTCTGCTTTCTGACAACACTGGTAAATTTGGTGCACATTGTGACTTTTTTTGGTAACTCTGAGAATCTGAATCCTCTTCAATGAAAAGTTTTTCCATTGAATTCTTGGGAAGTTTCTCTCCAGAATTAAGCTGTGCTGGGGTTTGCTGAGAAGATGAAGAATAATTTTTTATAGGACTTGCCTGGATTTGTCTGTTGCCTCTTTGCCAAGTCTTTGCAGGCAGTGGAGGGGCAACCTCTGGAGTTGTTTTTACTGTACAGTCATTTGCATTTTGTGCCATTGATTCTTGTTTTTCACTGGAAGATGAAGGAATAGCTTTCAGAGAAGGAGGTGACTGAACAACATCCTCATATTTAGGAGGCTGTTCATGACCATATATTGGTGAAAATGGATGCTGCTGTAGACTATTTAGGCTTTTTACAAGTTCAGCCAGATCACTAGGCTCTGTGCGTCCTTGTTCAAGTTCAAAGGGAAGCTTTTTCAGATATGATGACAGTCTTGCCATCACATTCATATAAATCATTTCAGGATTTGGAAAATGGTCAGCACCTTTTCCCTCCCCCATACCACTGCTGTTACCTCCTATCGATCTATTTTTGATGCACTGTTTGATTATATTGGTACATTTTTTTAAATCTTCAGAGCATTTGAGCAGGATGTCCAAGCACATTTTTATGTCTTCTCCAGATCCTGAACCATCAAGTTTGTGCTTCTTCAGGATCTGTTTTATGATATTTTCTTCCGATAGTTCTTGAAGATATAATGTGGCCATGCTGTTAATGCTCTGTTCCAATGATGTACCATGTGGCAATAATGTTTTTTCTTCCGATACCTGTAACAAACCAAGGGGGGGGCAGTTCTCATTGTTGCCAAACTGACCAAATATAAAGTCATAATCAGCTGACCTTCTACCAAAGGATTCAGGGCGGACTTTTCGTCCTTTCCTATAGTTGACATGCTGGTTGGGAGCATTCTTTAGTTTTTCAAAGGAAAACTCCTTGGCTTTTCCACTGGCAAGATTAATAGCTTCACCTGTTATGTCCTTCAGGCTGGTGGTACTCTGAATGGTGGAGGCTTTTTTAACCCTTGGGTTTAGATGAGTGTAATCCTCACCACAAACAATACTTTCTCCGACAGCGATTTTATTTGTAACTTCCACGCCGTGACTCAAAGTCGTCTCTGGAGCTTTTATAAGTTCTGAACACACTGTGTGATGGGCCACCAAACACTGGACTCCAAATCTATGAGCCTGACAGGCACCCGGGCAATAATGGACTACATTCTGCAGCCGATTGTCCAATACTACATTATTGTAACATGTGATTTTACTCACAACCACCTTGTAAGGTGCCGCCATGAGGAAAATAAATAAATAAATAGAAGTAAATGAAAAGTCCTACTTAAAAGTTTTCACCCATTCTGTATTTTGTACTCAGTTAACAAAATCCAAGTAACAGCTTACGGATGCTTTTCGGGTAGGAGAAAGTGATCACTGCTTAAAATGTGCTTTTCCAAAATCGGTAGCTGATAAACCAGTCACTGCCCACAGGTATGATTTAAAAAGTATTAAAAACAGAAGTGCAGAATGAAAACACACGATAACAGAGAATAAATAGAACTGGCAAGGCAACAATTCACAGAGTAAGCCAGCGGGTGGTGTCAGTTTCCAGTAGGGGTTGATGAGATGGAAGGTGAAAGATGTTCTAGTTTATCTCTGTATATTATCAGCAAATTGTAAAACACAGCATCTTATTTCATTTGTCTTTAGGTGTAACAACATGGGACGCCACATAAAAATATAAGAGCTGCTTTGCAAAAACATTGCACCACCTCAATAAAAATGTGCCAAAATGTTATATCTCGATGCTTTATAGTAATAATCCAAATGGTGATTTCTTCTTCCAAAGAACGCAGCAGAAACTTCAGCACGGTTTTTAAAAATTTAGGAGGAACAACTGGGGAAGGAAAAAAAAAAATAATAAAACAAAAAACCTCCAAAAAAAAAAAAAATTGCCATAAAGTACAGTATATGGTATTAGAACAATTATTTTTAAAAATTACCAATCCCGCAACAAAAGCTCACAAATTTTGTAGAAAACGTTTTCTTATTTTTTTGAATACAGAGGAAGAACAGAAGACAGAATAATATTACTATCTGTTAAACAGATTATCACTTCCTATCCTACTAGCAGCAGTTTTACTAAACAGGAAGTGAGGGAAACCTACAATTCTGACAATGTTTCTGGCATTTACTTACTCTACTCAAGAAAAGCATTTTTAAGTTCTGTCTTTGTTTTTTGCAGTTACTCTTGTTTCCTCTCATGTTATTGTCAACAAGAAAGCAGGTGAGGTGAGTAATGGAAGCCCTGGATAACAATAAAAACCTAATAAGTGTTCAAAAAATCCCCACAATGAAAACAGCAATGAAAAAAACAAAAATATAAAACATACAGGCTTGCCTTATTAGTACAACGTGCATAAATAGTATGATTTTCATCTTTTATTGAACTCATTTGGTGAACCAAGGGCCCCCCAAAAAAAAACAAAAAAAAAAAAACACACACACAACCCTAACCAAAAAAATATCCTGTCTCCTAGTCTATGCAAACTAAATCTGCAGAGTTGCCAGCATCGAGTGCTCACACAAACCTTTGGCTGGCAGATCGATCATGCAAAATGCAGCATATTTGTGTTAAATAATGCAAGCCTGCCATCATTACCTTTCAAGATAAGCTGTAGAGATTGATGTCACACAACTCCTGCATCCATTGGCAGGCAAAAATATTGGATGGCATGGTGGCTCAGAGGTTAGCATGTAGTTTGCATGTTCACCCCCTGTTTGCATGTGGTTAGTCATCCGTCTGCTCAAATCCAGCTAAATGCAGTCAAATTGATTGGGAGGCGTTTCATAATACAGATGGACAATGACCCAAAACAACAGAGGCAAAGCAACCCAGGAGTTTAAAAAAGCAAAGAAGAATAATCTTGAATGGCCAAGTCAGTCACCTGATCTGAACCCAATTGAGCATGCATTGAGTATGCTGCAGTAAAGGCCTTGCAGAGCATTAAAAAGGAGGAAACCCAGCATCTGGTGATGTCCATGAGTTTAAGACTACAGGCTGTCATTGCCAGCAAAGGGTTTTCAACCAAGTATTAGAAATGAACATTTTATTTTCAGCTTTTTCATTTGTTTGTCAAATTACCTTTGTGCCCCTGAAATTAAGTGATTGTATAAAAGGCTTTAGTTGCTCATATTTTTAAGCAAACTTTTGGTTCAACCCACTGAATTAAAGCTGAAAGTCTGCAGTTCAACTGCATCTGAGTTGTTTCATTTAAAATTAATTGTGGTAATGTACAGAACCAAAATTAGAAAAAAAAAGTGGTCTCTGTCCAAATATTTATGGACCTAACCATATGAATGAAGCCTGCATGTGTGCAATACCCTGTGTAGACACGTGATCAGTTCTCCCCCTTGAAATACTGACTTGACCATATCAGCAGTTCACAAGGGTGACTTAGATCACTTCTTACCCAGCTTAAGGCTCAAGAGAAGACAAACAGCTGATATACCTGCAAGACTAACCTCTGAGTTCTTTCACAAGATAAATACCATTATTTTTATTTACTTGGAAATAATTTCAAGTTTAAAAAAGAAAATCCTGACTGAGAGCTTTCTAACCGCTAGCAACAAATTATAAAATAAACATTTGGAGATTTTGTTAGCATGTAACCGAGACAGAGCGGCCTCGCTTTTCTGGCCGATAAACCGTGTTGTTTGAAGATGTAGATCTAAAATTAAAAAAGTATTTTTTTTACTTGTTTTTCAATGTCATTGATACATGTGTTCAGATTGTTTTTTAAAGCATTAATCCAGCCAAAACCTTAAATTGGATTTCTGGTTCAAATCACCACCTTTTCATGCTGCCAATACAGTCAGACTTTGTTTAGCAGATTGGATTTGTACAACGGGCAAATTAAAAAAAAAAAAAACTTACCTAGTAGAAGGGTCCGCCTAAACCAGAGGAGGACATATCCTCTTAGCATTGGGACATGTGATTTTTGTGTAATCCATCCCAGGAACTGGTACCCCATTACCTTTCCTTCCTATTCCCACTGAGAGGGGAAAGGACAGTCGGCTTACAAAATTTCTGACCACCGAGATTGCTATGTCCAGCAGTGAGATATGCACCTTACTAGCCAGTGTTCTCCTCAGCGCCTTTTTATACAGCACCACTGGGCTGGTTTTGGATGGTTATTGAAGAGTTTAGTCACAATACAAGGGCTGCCACCAACCTACAATTTCTTCCTACCCAGCTTAAAAAAATTCTGGTTTCAACACTGCTACCCCTAATGTATTTGCCTCAACATCATTCTGAGGACCATTTACAGTCATTCCAGGGTGGAAGCATTATCACTAGGCTTAAATGTAGCTCTTAAGGCTTCCAGTAACTGGGTCTTTGCATCAAAGTTCCTGAGGCACGCATAATGCAGTCATTAAAATGGTTTCAAGATTCCTTGCTAATGTAGGGGATTTTAAAAGGGATATTTATGTGCTTATTCCCTTAATATGTTACTGAAGGTATTGGGTCATTCAATTATGAGAAGACTACTTTTAAACCACATCTCCAATTAGCAAATACAACCCGTGAACCACTGAGGAAAAGAAAGAACTGTGCTTAAGTGCAAAAATGTACCCCTTAATAAGTTTTACATTACCTTTGGTGGCTTAAATTCACCAGGCTTTTTACAGAACTACAGCTTCTTGTTACTTTAGTTACAAAGCCAACTAGTCACCCCTCAAAATTGTATGTTGTATGAGTAAAATAACCATAGGGATAGGAATCAGAACCCAAACCCCTGGAAACATTGGCCATCTTTACACATAGGTCATCAAAAGACAAGGATGCACTATGTATACATCCATTATGTCTTTTTACAGTTTTATGCAAGGCTTCATAATAAAACAAAAGTGAGAATGGTTGGTAATCAGGTCTCTTTGAATGATTATTACTCAACAAAAGCAGAACTTTTTGGTACCAGACATAAATAAACTAATAACTAGATAGGACCTGTACTTATACAGTAAAAAGAATAAACTGTGTAAGTGACTGAAAAATATAAAAATATGAGCTTTTATGTATTTTTGGACATGTAGCTAACTAAAAATGGATTATGTTATCAGGTTTTATAAAAACATAACACTGAAAAATATTATCAAATGGGGAAAAAGTGCAACAACCAAATTTTAGAGACATGGGGAAACCATGTGTCAGTTTTTTCCAGAGAAATTGGTGAAAACTTTCATTCTGACTGGGTGCTATACATGGCATTTTGAGGCCATCAAATAGCAAAACTCTGCTTTTTCGCTGAATATGGGTTCTTTTTTTAAAGACACAATCCCTGCCCATTCAGGATCAAGCAACTGCTTATAGTATTCTCCTAGCAAGTTCTAAAAGTGAGTCTGTGCTCCTAATGGATTCCCCGCTTCTTTACTGATCTCACACTACATTGTTTATTGGAGCCAGGTCTCTAAGTATGAAGGAGAGGTATGTGGTATCTTCATTAAATCTTTAAAAACAGATAAAGTCTTAGTATAAGGTCACTGTTTTATCCAGCTACAAGTGTTAATAGAAGCATTACCGTCACTCACTACTCACTAACATGGAGTTTCTACAATTGACAAAAAATGCAAGCATGCTTGTTAATGTCACTTTACATAGAAATCAAAAGCCAGAGGAAATCATATAATGTTGAGAAATGTAATGTTAACACATCTAGATACAAGGACACAATTACTGTTAAAGGAATCAGAGAGAAAACAATGTAATGAGACAGCAGCTGACAGAAGGCCTGGAGGGACAAAAATATCTAAGGTCACAAAGTGCTCAGCAAACTGCTACAGCCTCAGCAACCAACTCCAGCTGGACAGCTGCACAATTTACTCATCTATTTCAGAAAAATACTTTCATTCAATCAAAAATATTTTCTCAATGAACACATATAGATGTTGTTATAAGTAGCACAAAAAGATAAACAACCAATAAGAATTCAGGTTGAAGTCATGTGTGAATGAAGTAGCTCATGGATTGTCTAAAGTCATTGTGTTGTGTATATAACCCACTGATGAAAGAATCCTTTATGTCATAGCCTTGTATGCACAGACTATCACATTAAAAAAAACAAAAAAACCTTCCATTTTATGCTATTGATGCAGTTAATACGTCAACTGAACAGTTGGGTGCAGACATGTACCAAATAAGGAAATGGGGTCAGTTATGCAACCAAGCAAACGCACCGAACCTCAACATTGCCATCAATCTTTTATTTGTTTTCTGGAAAGTAAGGCTTTCAACAGGGCTTCAGTAAGGCTTGATGTCTTTAAAGAGACCTAATAGTCTTTAAAACAGTATCTTCTGGAGCAGAGTGCCACTTCACATCAGGTGCAAAACAATATTTAGTGTTGCAACCCACAGCTACCAATCGGACCTTCCTTATTAGTTTAAAACAGTCAGGCCGGTAAAATGAAAAAAGTGATGGTAATTACAGAAAAAGGGCGTTGGTAAGGATGTTCTGGGGGCACCACTACCCACCCCCATGCCTATCCCTATCATAATACAAAAAAAAAAAAAAAAAATAGTAACATAACACACTAGGTCCCACATATTCTCTCTCTCTGGGGCACAGTAGAAGATTCCCAAGTGGGTGACCATGTTGCTATTTCTTTATAACTGGTATGCTCTCAGGCTCCAAAACTGTAGTGGCTGGATCACCAGTCTCCACTCCAAGGCTATGCACACACATTCAATAATTGTTGTTGAAAAGGATTTTTAAAACTCCTTTCCAACGACAAAAAAACTGAAGGAGCACTGTACATAGGGAGAGAAGAGGGGGAGAACGACGGAGCGGTACCCCTCAGCGCTTTCTTCCCTTCACTTGTATTACGATCGTTCTTGGATTGCCCAGGATGGATCCATGAATGATGTCGGACAAGCATTGTACACATGCCAGATTCTCTGCAGATGTCAGCCCTGAGGCGATTATTGGACGAGAATCATCTGACGTGTGTATGTAGCCTAAGTACAGACAGATGGTGAGGTGGCAGTGCTTTTACCACTTCCTCACACCAACAGACTCCGAGGAGATGACACATGTAGCCTCTACTTGTGGCAGCTCAATAGGGGCAACTGTGAGCAGTTCAGTACCACTTACTGCCACCCACTGAAGTCTGCAAACACTGCTTGTATAAGAACCAGCCCTGCAAGGTGCCTGCTGCCAAGAGCTGTGCAGGAACCCTTGCTCACGATGCAGATCGAAACCTGCTCCAAAGAAAGATGCTAGCATAGAACACACGACTGCTCGCTTTAAAACCAAGTTTTAAACAAAAAACTATATTTAACTATATTGAGCTATTTTCCATATATTTGATACACCAATATTACTACTAGAAACTTTTTTCAAAAGAAGTATCTGATAAAGCTAAACAGGCTTCACTCTTCCGATCTGCAGGCACAGTTTAATTTAGAACTATAGATTTTAGACTGATAATGCTACAAGGCAGTTACACATAAAGACATAACACATTGAGAACATCTAAAAGTCACTGACTGGCATAGAATTGAAAATTCAGCTGTACATTACAAAGCTATGACTAAGAAGGGAGAACACAGTAATAAAAATTATATAACCATACAAGCAAAGCATCAGGCGTCTCAGGACTTTACAATGAAGTAGAAAGTCTGGAAGTTTTTTTTTTTTAAGCAAATAACCAACAGAAATACAAGTTCTGAAGCTTAACTTAGTGGATGTAAACTACAGAAATTTTTGCATCATTAAAAAAGACAAGCTACATACTTTTCCATGACAGGTTTACTTTGTTAGTATAATAGCAAACACAATAGGTTTGGTATAACTGCTTTTCTTTATGGGCAACTTATTGTGGACCCAAAAAACACCAATCAATTTTCTGCCATTTACTTCTGCGTTTCCTAACTAGTCTAAGGGAATGTCACACAGGTCTTTTTGAAACTAGAACTGCAACACTGCACACTGTGCTATCATTAGTAATCATTATAGTTGCCAACAAATAACAGTCATTTCAGCAAGCAAGAAGCAGCTATTCTGGCAAATAAAAGTTTATAACCGATCATTAGTATAACTACACTAAACTGCTAGCAGTTGTTTCCAACATTATTGGATATATCTTGGACCTTATTAATGGATACAATTTGTGCTATATCCTTTTATGAGATATACAGCCCTACCAATCCATAACTCAACAATGCTGAGCTGCATTTTGCTCCCTTTTCCTCTCTCTCTACACCATTGTTTCTCAACCCCATGAAACCCTAGGGTTACCCCCAGAGATTCCTAGGGGTTCCATAAGCAAGTTGTGCCCCTTAGGTCAATTTAGGTGAAACCAATGATCTTTTTGGCTGTCTAATGGTGACATTTTTCCCACTGGCCAGACATTTTTTCTCCTACCCCCCAACTGGTAGGCGGTGAAAATATAAATACCAAAAGGGTACCCCAAAGCCCTGAAATTATTTTCAGGGATCCCCTATTGTTAAAACAATTAAGAAAATTTCACTTACATGTAAAAGGGCAAGAAGCTTGAAACGGTTTCCGTTTAAAAATTTTTTTTTTTTTTTTTAATCAGCTGAGGCTGACAAAGTAATGGTCTCCTTAATTCACACTGATGATTTACAACATGAAGTCTGCCAAGCAGAATAATGCCAATTTTTGGGTTGCAGGGTTGTGGGACAATTGGGTCTTCTGTGATCATGTGTTCCACAGACCTTGGCAATTATAACTGGCATGGCCCAGTTTGTCCTTGGCTTTCTCCCAGTTTGTAAAGTACAATACCGTATCGTTTTTACTTCTGTATTCCATTTACCCATTACTCCACAAGTCCTAAAAAAAAAATGGAACATTGGATCTATACATTGGAAGATTTCCTTGCTATCCATGCTCTGATGACAATTTTTCGCCCCCACCCCATCTTTCTTCTCCCAGTAATAGTTAGCAAGAAAAAATTCCCAATTTCTTTACAAAACTTATTCCCCAGATAACACTATTTGTTTTCAGGAATGAGGCATGATAGTGTCACACGTGTGTGTTTAAACTGAAATTAGAGTAAAAATGATAGGATCCTTATTTGCAAGCTGACAAATTTCTATTGTCATTCTAAGGCTCGGATTGTTGTTCTGAGAATTCATTTGACATGATGTGGGTTTCCCAGGATGTAGCTGGTCCCAATGAGATCTGTATAGGTTGCAAGTCAAAGAATGTCAAATGCAGCCATAACAAATGCTTCAGGAGTGCTTCTTTTGAATGGGAAACATGGCATTTATGAACTACATGAGCCCTTTAGCTGTGGAAGAACCGTGTCTGCTACCTTGCTATTAAATCCACGATTCCTATTTAAACATACAAACGGTGACTACACATCAATTGGCAATAAACAAGAACTGGAAATTGCTTTGGCTTTCACAAAGTTAGCCATCCAAAGACTGATATTTATGGTATGAAACGCTTAGGTTAAATCCTTCAGAATACACTACAGCAAGATTCAATCTTTCCTCCTGCAAATATTACAGACATCCTCAATTATACAACAGCTATACCCAAACAATGAGTAAAGAAGAAAAGTCACTCCCCTTTATAAGTTAAAGGATCTGGCAACTATCTCCATGAATATCTCCACCAGCATCTGTCACAGATACAATTGAGGTTGGTGGGAGTTTAACCCAAACAACGCAATCTAAAAGTAAAGTGTCTCATTACAGAGAAACCTAAAATATATGATTTTTAGATTGGGGAGTCCAATAAATTAATGAACTATAGAAGAACCTGACTGGTTGCTATGGACAGCACAGCACAATAACATACTTCTTTTAAGCAGTACATGCACACAGCTGTTTTGGGAAACAACATTTACTACGTGGACGACACAAATGATTGAAATTCTACGTCACCCTGTTCTATCAGACAGTAACACACAGCATATAAAAAGCAAGAGAATTGCTTACCGGAGGGCATGAGGACTCTTCTTAGTAAACACCGGGGACAGCTACAGCAAGCCAACGTGCACAGGAAGGCCAGCTACAAATAAAAAAAAAATAAAAAATCTGTTTTAGGAGCAAAGAGAGGTTGGGAAGCCACATTTTTCACATAGCATTTTATGACAAGGCGAATCTTCGCAGTGTAGAAAGCAGAGGACTCTGCTGTGCAAAGCGATCAGGTTTGGCTGTTACTCTGAAGTGTGGCTCAGGGGAGGATTTTTTCACAAGCAGCCGTTTTACCACCAGAGGCATATGACACTTCTTCTCATTTAATGCTTCCACAAACAGGACTAAGCACTTTGAAATCTTTTTTTAAACACAAAACAGAGCAGCTGTAGCCAGCATAAAGGGAGGGCGGTGGAGAGCTGGAGTGAAACGTGAAAACCAGGGATAAGGAGAAGGGTGGGACAATATTAAGATTGAAGAGCCAAAGGAAACCCAAAAAGATAGAGTTTCTTCAAGGGACATAACATACTAATGGAGGGTACCACAGTGGTATGAGGACAGTGATACCCAACTGGCCCCTACTGCACCATTTATTACATGAAACACAACTATAGTCTCAATGTCTTAATATTAGCTTCAAGATGCAGCAACTCCGCGCTATTCATAATAGTTCAACAGAATAAAAATATATATATAATATGAGTCATAGCGCCAACATATTATGCATCGCTGTACATTAAATAGGGTTGCAAATGACAGACAGATACAGACAGTGACAGAGGAGGAGGGGGACCCTACCCCGAAGAGCTTACAATCTAGGAGAGTAAGCAAATCTTGATTGCCTTCATGGTTTTCATTAAAATCATTTTTCTTTTAAAGAACAAATCTGTAGATAGAGTTCATTCCTGTGAGACTAAAGGGTGTGGTGGGAGCGATTATCAAGCATTTCCCCTGCTATCTGGAATCCTGGGAAGTAACTTTAGAAAACATTATCCCAGCACTCCGATCACCACTCTGCCCTTCAATGTGTATGAAAGAATGCAACCTAAGCATCCCTCAAGATGCAATGAAAAAAATGATTAGAACAGCAAAAAATCATCCCCAATAGCCAGCTGTGCAATCTGCCAATAACTTGTTTAAATGCACAGAAATGAGCAGGGATCTTGCTGTAGGGGGTCTGTATACCTGGGCTGTATAGGGGGATAAATTTATAATGTAATCAAGTCAGACTGTGGCAACTCAGGGACAAAAAAAAGAAGCATCTCAACATGAAAACCGGATGTGATAAAAGAAGGACTGAGAAGGAGTTTTGAAAAATAAATTTTTATTAGAAACAAACTGAACAATATTTGTACTAGGTCAGTCTCCAGTTCAACATAGTGAGGAGGAAATAAAAAGCCAGGGAGTTAGCAGCAATATAAAAGCAGTACATGCTTTGGTACAGGTAACTTATCCTGTCTCTTACTTCTAGCACTCATGGCCATTTAATAATCCGAAAGCATATGAAGATGCTTTTAACACCGCCAGGCCACATAACTTTAGCAGGAGTAAAAGGGAGAGGTGACCAATGCCCATCAAAAAACAGTGGTTAGATTTAAAACTACAACCTAGAAGTATACTGGGTCTGATTTATTAAATCTCTACATGGCCGGAGAGGATACAATTTTATCAGTGAACCTAGGCGATCCAAAAAACCTGGAATGGATCTGGTCCAGGATTGAAAACATTTGCTAATAACAAATGACTTAGGAAATCAATTCCAGGTTTGCTGTATCCCCCTGGTTTACTAATCAAAGTGTATCCTCTCCAGCATTGGAGAGCTTTAATAAATCAGACCCACCATCACTGTTGCATATTCATTATATGCAAAATGTAAGTGGCAAAACGCTCTCATTTTGGGGCCTGCACTTACTTTGTAGTGCTTTGAGTCACTCTTGATATGTGGCACACAGAGACAGGCTACAAAATTGTTCATCAGAAAAGAAGGATCAATGCAAAATAAAATGGTCAAATCTGATTGTATTTTTCATCAATGTTTACCTATTTAAAATACAATTGTTACACTTGTCAATAACAAACATTTATACAGATATATATATATATATATCATATAAAACTTTACTTTTGTATATGTTTCCTTTACTAAGCACATTATACAATATTGTTTATTAGGGTTATGTAACAAACAACAATGTGGCACAGTGAAAAAAGACACGTGTTTGCAAAATAGGATGCATAGGCAGAAATAACAGATGAAGTGACATTTTATGAGCAGATGGCCGACACATAATATACCAGAACCAAATAGCTCTAGAATTCGGTCTATAATCATGACTGTCAAGGCAAATATAACTGCTTAGAATACAGGGATTGGGGAGGACATTTGCCTCCAGGCAAGTACTAAAAGATGATCTAGGCTCGGGGGCCCGTCATTGAGACAACCATCTATCAAAGGACACTTGGGATGTTAGCCTTTGGAACAGAGACTGAAGATATCTGCTGTAGACAATTATTATTAAAAAGGATTTATATAGCGGCAATATATTATGCAGCTCTGTACATTAAATAGGGGTTGCAAATGACAGACAGATACAGACAGTGACACAGGAGGAGGAGAGTATCCTGCCCTGAAGAGCTTACAATCTAGGAGGCAATGCAAAAAGATCTAATTCGCACAAATGCACTGGGGCCAATTTGGGTGAATACCAATTTTTGGATTTTAAAAAGACATAGTGCCCTTGGAAAAATCTAAAAACATAGGTGAAACTCCACAAATTTGGTGTTGGGGGTAAGAATTGAAGCCAGGACACTGATGCTACAAAGAGTGTTAATCACTTTTCCCGACTTATGATACATTTACACACATGATCAGATCAGCCAAAACATTTAAACCACTGACAGGTGAAAAAGAAAGATTAACTAGTAAAGAAGGAACAGGGTCATGGGTACTGAAGGCTCGATGTTGCACATTGGTGGGCAGTTGGAAAGGTTAGATCATCTGGTTTTATCCCCCAAAGGAGCTATGGTAGAATAAAATGGTGAAAAACACATTGCTGACCATAAAACAAAGGTGTCAGGTAGAGCAGTGTACTGCAAGTGACCGCATGCAGGGCTGATCATGCACATACTGACCCTTATACAGCACCAAAAGCACCTGCAAGGGGCACGTCCGCATCTGAAATAGGTTTAGAGATGCATTTGTGATTTACCTTCTGCTAATGCCCTGGTACTAGATTCCAGTACAAGCACGGTACCCCAGGTGCCTACACATGACAGTTTCCTGAAGAGTACCCTGGGACCCCCAAAACCTAGAGTGTCCTATACCTGAAATAGTAACATCTTTTCTCTGCACACACCATATTACTAGCCCTATGTTGAGCAGCCTTACTAACTAGCATTTAATTTTAACTATCAGGAAGCAAAAGTGGACAGTTTAGGTGATCCTTTTTAAGAATGTATGTGTCCAAGGTCCACCGTGTTCCCAGTACTGAAAGGGATGCAATTTATGAAATATGATGGCCATGACCACAATTCTATAACCACACTTATTACCTGGACAAAACAGCAGCACAAGTACTCAATATTATCAAGAAAATGTAGAAACCAAATAGAGAAGGTGTTGTGGATATTGGAGATGCATTATTACAAAAAAAAATTGAGATTTGGGTAGAAAATTGTATCCTAGTCCCCTGTAGCATACCACCACTCTTAAGGTGCGTACACACTTCCAATTTTTATCGTTCCAATCGAACGACGAACGATCGATTGGGCAAAAAATCGTTCGTAAAAAAGTAACCAACGACGCCGACGAACGAGGAAACTCGTTGGAAACGAACGACCGGACCGGCGGATCGGACGACGATCGTTGAACATCGTTCATGTGTACGGTCGTTCGTTGATCGTCCATGTTCAGAGCATGCGTGATGAACGAACGTCCGTTCACTTTCCTGTCGTGCACATAGTTCCTCTATCGCTTAGACGATCGTATCTATTGTGTGTACAATATCTACGAACGATCCTGTCGTTACCTCTATGTGCAGGATCGGTGCTATACGATCGTTCGTATATATCGTGCAGGAACGTTCGTCGTTCGTTTTCCGACGATAATAATTGGAAGTGTGTACGTAGCTTAAGTCTGCCTTTATGTCAGATCAGAAACCCACTCATTTGTGTCCATCCAACAGAAACCCACTCATTTGTGTCCATCCAACAATGACAAACACACCAGAAATTATAGCTTGTCAGTTCTGGTTTTCAAGTATCTGAAATACCAAAAAACTATTCTATGAATTGGATTGTCCGATTCCGCTTTTTAGAAAAGTCAGGATTAGCCCCTTGGTTCTTTTATCTGACACCCATCACAAGCACCTTATGAGGGGAAAAAAAAAGGCAGGATGTCTGCTGCTACCTGGAAAACTGCTGGTTAAAAAGTCTCACCTAGTTTTCTACAAAAGAAATGTTCCAATTTGTCCTGTTAATATTGTGGAGGAGGGGTATAAAACATTATGTGTATATGGAATGCGGTGTAAGGTGGGTTGTTGTTGTTAAGTATTAGTATACGAGTTGTTCAGAGAATGTTTTACCAAGCAAAAGGAGTCCATATTCGATCCTCCTGTGTGGTAATGAACAAAACCTAATCATTTCCCAGTATAACTAACTTATTGTTGAGAAATGCTGTAATAGACATGATAGGGCAAGACACATAAGGCATAGTAACACTACCTGTGTTAATATGCAGAGTTTATTATACAATAGCCCTGAAGATATTAATGAATGATAAGAGTATTGTCAACAGTTTCCAGTTTTGCTGACATTTTATTCCTAGGAGCAGAAAACTGAGTGAATGATACACAATACAATGTATACCGGTTTCTGTTTTACACACGTCGCTCGTGTAAAGCAGACCTCAAGCCTATCTTCTGCCTCTGGTGTTATATAATGTTATTGCTTTAAATTTTTTCTTGGTTATTTTAAAGAAGGGCGCAGGGAGGGGCACATTTTCTGCCAATGGATTCCCAGACTCCCACAAGACAGGCCCCTCTTGGGATACTACAAGTGTCAATCACAGCTGCTGCATCCTATGAGGTTTTGCAGAAGCCGTCACCTACTTATGCACACCAAATTACCAAACTCAGCAACCTGCTACTTTGCTGCAGAGGACTATTTGTCCTGATTGCCAACGTCACTGGGAATGAAAATGAGGGAAAATTGAAGAAAAATTAGTTTCAGGCTTAGGGGGTCTTTTAATAAAGCAGTGGCATTCACAGAAACATTCCCTGGTTGAAAGTCAATTACTGTCATTGAAACACAGACCTGGAAGCACCAATTAATGAAGTCTATGAGCACTATCATGTAGTAGAAGGTATTTTAATATTGAGTTTTATGACATTAGGAAAAGACTTGTGCAGCAAAAACAATTGACAACGCTAACAAATGTACAAAACTCTCATTCTGCCTTCTAAAGCAGAAAAAAGAGAAAGGATATAGATATCCCCAGGGGTCCCACCTCTACTGCACTGTGATGGTACTAAAGTGGCGGACACACTACCAAACAATTCCAGTGCAACCACTAAAGCCAAAATAAATGGTTACCCAGACTGGGACTGAGATCTATTTCTGGAGGGCCACAGAATAATATAAACCATATGGCACACTGAATAGGTTGGTAAGACTGCTAGAAACAGATGCCTGAACTTTAAAGGTAAATCAAATTAAAAAGAAAAGAATGTAAAAATAAAATGACTGTTGAATACTCAAGAATGTCAGCTTAATATAGCAAATTTTTTCTTGTGCTGGCAGACTAATTGGACACTAGCTACAGCAGTCAAGTTTGCATTCAATAGCAGACTGCACTTAGTCTTAACAATCAAATCGCAACTGGAACAAAGCATCAAGGAAACCTGGCCAGTGCAGATATGCAGCCACTTGCAAAGAATTAGCAGCCAAATAGGATGAATATTTATATCTATCTATGTATATATATTTAAACAACAAAAGTAAAAACATGAAATTGATAACTTTCAAAAAGTTGCAATCTTTATTTACTATAACGACGTGAAATGTTTGTTCCTTCAGTTTAGAGTCTATATGTCCATGTCAAACAGAACTATAAATAAAAGTGTACTGAAATGGCCTCAGATGGCAGAAAGGTTAACCTCTCCTTAGAATATAGAATGTGTCTGATAACAGATGTCCTGCTGGGGCCCCTTTCAAGCCTCTTGTTAGCCACAGTGTGCTCTCTCATTCATTCTTCACCACTGGGGCTATTAACACAGGGCCTTGCTGTGCCACACACATCCTTAACCCCTTGGAAACTCTCATTCAGAACTTTCCACAGCAGCACTGGCCAAGTTCTCTACAGAATTCTTTTTCTAGGCCAGGGGAGAAATGTGCAATCAAAGTTCAAGTGCACCGTGAGGATTTAGGTGTATAGAGCTAATCAACATGCAAAACCTTTTCCGGTGACAAAACTGTTAAAACGCAGGGAGACCAAGGATAAACTAACTGTGGCTTTTAGATATGATTATGAAGGCACTGGGACATTTCACAGCATCTCTAAGCTCACTTGAGACTTGTTAGGATAAGAATGAAAAATTATAATCGGTTTACTCAATAAACCAGGGCAAAGTGCAACCTAAAGCAAATCACCAACAACAAATTAAATTCCACTTTACAGATTTACAGAAGGCAGATCAAGTAAAACATGAATTATAATGGATTTGGCTGTTGAATAACTGTTCTGCAATTTATTGAAGTGGCTAGAAAGAAACGGGCAAGGTAGGTCAGACACGAACAAGGTCATCACCAATCTTTGCTGCATGCTGGACAAAGAGTATTCTGGTGATCTCTTTTCATCTCTATTTTTACAGAGTCTTGTACAACGGCATTCAGATTCCGAGACTGAAAAGCAATCAGATATTCTATATGCACGTGATGACAAAAAACACACTGACAGGAGAAAGAAGTTGGGTTGGGTTTTGGAATGGACTTAGATTTAATATTTTAAAGGCAAGGTAGAAAGGTCAAGTCACCTTTCATATAACTGTGCTGCCTGGAAGGGTGATGAAAATATCAGGACTAAAGTATAAAGTCCAATCACAGGTAAATCCGTTCCTGCACAGAAGTATTATTTTGTGTGTTGATATTTGCCTGGAGGTCAGCGTAGAGTTCTGTGGGCTTGAGCATCTTTTAATTTCTCATACAAGCTACTGGGAAAGTAGAACCAGCTTGAGGCAGGTGAAATTCAGGTCAGAAGGAAGTCAACTGGAGGTACCTAAATCTGTCAATTAATTCTGAATAATTTCAGGTTATAAACTGATGGAATTGCATAAACCAAAGCTTGTCAACATTATGGAATGGCTTGATCATTATCCTTTAAAGGACTGTATTCTGTACATGCTTGATCTTAACTTGTGTTTTCTAAATTACTGAAGTACACAAAAAAATACAATATGCAGCTAAAACAAGTTCTAAACCTTTTCTTTATTAGGCTTAGGTGCCACATTATGCCCCAACATGCCCCAGGTTTAAAACAAATTTACTGCAACAAACCCAACGCATTCTCCATGAATGTACCGGGATACGTTGTGGTGCTTTGCTTCGATACCAAATGCAGCATTGAGACTGCTGAATTGGTTTTAATAAAAAGTTCCTAAATGTGGTTGTTTGAAGCAGGGAAACTATGGACACCTATATGAGCCAGTTAGCAACCAACATGAGCTGTATTGCGCTGTAACTTGCTCCTCAGTAACAGTGGCCAGGTCTAGCAGCCACTCACTAAACCCAAGCATGTTTACGTGAGCTGTTGAACAGGTTGAGGCTACAAGGGCTTTACAGGTAAATAGACTATAGTGAAATCAGAATTCTAACAGGACAGGATTACCAGGTATTTATAAAGCAGTAAATTACAAACAAAAGCTTTACTTTGTGTGATGGAATGCACAAGTAACATTTTCCAGATAGTGGTCTACCCACCAACATTAATCATGTAGAAGACCGAGGTCAGGACTGTTCTGCCAACAGCATCCAATCAGCACATCCATTCCAAACTTTAAAAAGAAGTCCTGCTCTGAAAAAGGTCCTAAGGTCCTTCCACTGCTGCATTTTTCAAAGGATAGTTTCTGAAAGAAAATCTGGGAAGCAGCAGTCCACTAAACTAAAGTACAGATGCAAATTGTATCGAATGCATTTCTTGCAACTCTACATACATGTCTATCAAACCAAATTCTAAGGATAATGCGATTGAGTTAAAAACATAACATTGCTGAAAATACAGCTGCATAATGTTGTGTCTTCATCAAAAATACAAAATCCTGTCTTTGTTTGACCCCATCACCCACGCTGGCTTTTTTGGAATCTGGAAATAAGTGCTTAATTCTTGGCACAGATGTAAGAGATGAATGACTCATTTTTCCTGACACTAAGTTTCCTTGTAGCTATGACAAAGGTTGTCTATATAAGGCTATCCATCACACCAACTATCTGCTACTACTGAAGGGTGACATTACTAGCACTTCATGTAAATGAATGCTATTATCTGGGACTAACAGTAAATGAAATTCAGAGATATGCAGAATACATCCAATATATGAAATCTGACTAATTTTCATTATATGATCTAAAAACCAAACAACCAATCTATTGCCATTAAATCAGCTAAGACTTTAATTTGTATTTCTATAAACACCACAATCATTACTTAAGTTAAAACCGACCTCCTTAGTGCTTCAAGCTGCTGTGGTTTTAGCAGCAAACATTTGACATATTATACTTTTAGCCCTCAAGATTCTCAATGCAACTTTCATATGACAAAACAAGGCAGGATTTGTAATGTTTACCCCACCCAGGCCACCCATATTTTTCTGGTAACCGAGGCAAATAGCTACCTTTTGTATCATATTAATAAGATATGATGTACGGCCAGCAACAATGTGCACGGGCATTTTACATCATCGTACATTTCAGCAAAGCAGCCCATTCATAGACTGCCAGCACCCAATGAGCAATTAAATGCCTCTACTTCTTTTTGCATTTGAGGAATAGGTTGTGCAGAAAGGTATGTATGTTGAGGTGCTTTTCAAAAAGCTTGCCATTTCTTTCCCTTTTCCCCTCATTTGGTGCTTTTCAAAAAGTCTATAGAAACTATAGTCCATTTTGTGTGTTACAAATGTTGTGAATCTGGTCTTACTTAAAATTTAAGGGTAGACCACCCTTTTATACAAGTTTAATTCTATTTATTTTTTTTTTAAAGGGTGCAGCACGGGCATGCGCAGAAGAAGCCCTTTCTTTAATGGGGGGGAAAAAATTGCCGATCTCATGCCTGCACAGTGAGATGGGCAGTCTTCCCCCCCCCCCCCCCCATCTAGGATTTCGCGCCTGCACAGCGCAAGATTGGGTGACGTACAAAGAACCCGGTACAAGGGAAAAGATGGGAGGCTGGGCCGAAGGATACCGTAACGACGCAGGGCCCATGCTTCCCGATGGATTGACAGATCTGCGGGATTAAAGGTTAAGGGTGTTTTTTTATTTTAAATTTAGCTTCGCTTTAAAGATAATTTAGAAATGTGGATTAAGATTGTAAACTCTTTTGTGCAAGATTCTCCCCCCTTCCTTTGTCATTGTTTATACATGTCGGCCGTTTATAGCCCTATTTAATGTACAGTGCTATGCAATATGTAGGCACTTTATAAATGTTTCATATTATTGTTGAGTATGTGGGAGCCTAGGCACTCCTGTGTCCACAGCCTAACAGATCTCCCACTGCAAATATCCATTTAACGCCTTTAATAGTCTTATCAGACATGGGAGTTTGATGGTGTCCCTAGTGTGCATCTGATCATTCTCCTTGCTGGAGACTCTGACATAGGAAAGCAAAGCCCTGCACTACCAAGATGGGAGCTTACATACAGGGAGGCAATGTAGAAGGCAAGGTAAATCAAGTGTTGGGATAAAGATCAGTTCCAGGAGACCACAAGCAATACTTGTGTGTTTCAAAGTTCTTACAACTATTCCCCATCCTATCCAAAAGGTAAGAGATTTTAAATAAAGTTGAGAAGACAAGTAGACATATCACAAGCATGATGATTTTCAGCTGAAAAGTCAGATATAGCCATACCGGTCAGTATCTAGCCTTTTCCTTCCCTGTCTTACTGTACCCTACCTGCCCTTTGCATTCACTGTATTTTAGTTGCTTCTATCATGGAGGAGCAGAATCACATGACGCCGTTATCTTAAATGGTCTGCATTAAAATTCAGCTTGATAAGAAAAACACAATTTTACAAACGGACATGTAGACATTCAAAAAGCTCTTCCCCAAGAACCAACCTACTGCAATTTTTAGGGCTTGGGACTTTTGAGAGAAGTAGAAAGACTTGCATAAAGTACAGAAACACAATGATTGTCATATTTAAAATATAAATAGCCTTAAATGAGGAAAGGGGAGCAAAACTTTAGCAGATTAAACTTTATAGTTTGATAGTCTTATACCATGAACCTCTACAGCCTACCATATCTAACTCCCTCTGCCCGGTGTCTGGAAGAGGTCAGACCACATACATTACCACTCTTGCATTGAGGTATGTATTGTCTTGGATGGTTAGTGTAGGAAGTTAGGCTCTTTTTTACGGATGATGTTTTCAGTTCTCAGACTGTCCATTAATGATACACAGTGGAGTCTGTAAAATAATCTGTGCTCAGGACCAGGAATAGTCATTTATAGGGCAGTGAGGTCATGTCTTATATACAGAATCACATTCCATGAGGCCCTCACAAATGCTGTCTGCAGGACACAGAAATAAAGCACCGGGAAATGAGGAATCCACAAAGAGTTTGGCAGTATACTAAAAGGGGGAAACTGATGGCATGGAAATGCGTTAATAACAGGCCTGAGAATGAAGTGGAGGGCAAGGGAAAAATGGAAGATGACATCAGGAAGATGGATAGAAAAACTGAATCAGTATTTGGCCCTAGAGCTACACAAGTCCTGTCTGGTTGGAAAGAACATTGTGTAGCTCCAGAGACAGGACAGTATAAAATATCAACATGATAATTCAAAAACACAGCTCTCCTAACAAAGGTACTAGAATACATTAAAAAAAGCTGCATACCTGTATGTATTGCATGTTTATTCATGTACATGTGAGCAAGCTTTAAAAGCAAAAGATTTGCCTGACATTTGGTGACGTTGGGATTTGTGACATTTTAAACAAAACTGATCAACAGTACATAAAATTACTAAACCATTATGCAGCATTAGGAAGTGATTTTTTTTTTTTTATTTTTTTTTTTAACATGCACAGCTCAGTATGCAATCCTGACATCAGTAGGATACCAGTATGAATACCAGGACAAAAACTGCTGTGAATATAAACTGCAGACGAGATATCAAGGTAAATGAAAATGCTGCACCAAAGCAAGCTTTAGTGTCACTTTTAAAGGCCATTTCAGAACCTCTGGTGAGCTTCAGCAGGCTGATTTAAGTGAATAGGAGAGGTTGAGAACTATTTTTTTCATCCAGCTGGACACCACAAGAGTGAAAGACATTGAAACGGACTAGTGAGATAAAAAGTAAGGAATATTACAAAAGACCCAAAACAATGTCTTCTGCAAGAACTCTAAAGTGCTCTACCAGTCTCTCAAATGCTCTCCTACCTGGTTAGCAAAAATACTTTCAGTGCAGATTTTTACTGGCAAAAATAGAGAGGAAGCGTTCAGTAGGGACACTCGTTCTGGTAAAAACTATGAGAGGATTACTCTTTAGAGAGTTCTCTTTATATCCTGTGACTTCAGATAGGAAAAAAAAGGAAACAGGTATTTTAATATTTTACGATGCTATACAAAACTGAAGAGATTTAGTTAAATAAATCAAAGCAGTCAAATACAGTGAAGAATCTGAAATTCAAAAAGGAATAAAAAGCTTTTGAATTACACATTTTAAGAACAATTTCTGGTTATTCAAAAGAAAGGTGGTCAGAAATGTCAAATGAACTATGGGGTACCTACATATCCTACAGATATTCAGGTTACGTATATGCAATCTACATTTCGGTCCAGTCTCACACCGCTCAGACTTTCCTTTCAACACTCTTTATATATATATTTTTAGTCTTCAAGAAATGTGATCCTGTAATTCTTTCATTCCTAAATCCACATATTTTCCACTGTCTCTGTACTTTCCCTGACTGGTAAATACTTTTTTGTACTGTTCAAATAATTATATATTTAAAACCCAGATTTACAAGAGTGGTGGTCAGTGGTGATGGCATTAAATCATGGAAATATCTAGCCATACAGTGCACATAATTAATGTAAACTACCTACCTGCACTATTGGCATCACTACCAGAAACAAACCAAAGACCACCAAGTAAAAGTTTTTTGCATATGGAATGCCATTTGGCTTGCTATAGTGAGTTGTATATTAGCACCACAATGTGGCACAACATACAGGTATGTGCAAGTTAATATGTAAGTTACGGTGCATTACCATAACACACATTACAGTGTTGTGGTGTATGAAATGGCTTCTATTTTTTGGTTCTATATTTGGTTTCTGGTATTGTGGTGTAAACAAACCCTAAAAGAAAAAAATAGCACAAAACATATACATTGTTTCACCATGACACACATGTGTGGCAGTGCTAACAAATCCTAATAAACAGTCAGCCTAGTCATGAAAATGCATGTATAGTCCTAGCACCAATCAAAATAAAAATGATTGTATCCAAGAGATGACAAATGTATACCACAAATTATCAGGCCAAGAAGAAAGAAAGAAAAAAAAAAAAAAACAATTTCCTGTCCCGGCTCTGATGTAACTTACGCTGATTTTGGTCCAGTCTGATAAGAATAGTTTGGCTGTCTGAAGTACCTCAATGGACAGCCAGAGTCCAGCCTGCCGATAGCCTGACTAATGCTTTCCTTGCTTTCTGTGTGAGCTCAGATGAAGAAAATCCTGGTGCAGACCACTTTGTGCATGGTTTATGTATACACAGCTAATGAGGTAAAGTTAAATAGCCCCCTGAATTTTTTACTAGTGAGCTGTGCCTTTTCCTGGATGGGATCAGGTGGTCGCTGCTTTCTGTGTGTGTTCGAAGTATGACTTCACCTCTCAGGGAACGATGGAAGTTTACAAAAAGCCTGGCATGCTACAGCCTTCTGGATGGATCATTAGTAGATGAGAGGTTTGTGCCACTTAACCTGAGCTTACGGCAGAGCAACAGAAAAATACAGAAAACATTTTTCAAACCTAGGCAAGCAAAACAGCACACATGCAAGTTCCGTAGCGGCCATCATTTGCCATTAACAGCTGTGTAATTACTGTTTGAAAAGCATGTTATTGTACTTGTCAACAGCCTAATAATCACACACAGACCAGGTTTAGCTATAAGCGGTTTTATCAATAACTAGCTCCTAATGCTTAATGTGTTGCCAATACTGATGTTAGGTCATTTAAAGGGATCTGCTTGAATTACTAAGCCAACAACATCCACTAATGTCTTCTTCTTTGAAATAAGGACGCAGAGCGTGGAAGTTAGAAGGCTAATGCTCATCTCTGTGGAAAAAGAGAATGGTTGGCAATTACCATACGTGCAGAAATATTCCTACATTAGTGTTTCCAATAGTTTCTAAATTAAAAATCTGAGCCTTAAAATAAATATAATGCCCTCTTCAAAAGTCCAAACAAAATTTTTATAAAAAAACACCAAGTATTAAGCTCATTGTGCAGGTCAGTAACCAGGCTATTTTACCTGGATCATGAGAATAGTTACAAATTGTAATAGAAATAACTTTCGCTATGTTATGGTTCCATAACAACTGGCAGTGTTTGGGGGTGCAGTTGTCTCCTTAGTTAAGGCAACAAACAGAACTATATAGTAATCTCCTCAAATACTTACATCCAAACTACAAATGGTAACAGATTTGCCCAATTAGAGACTAACTTCAAGCTACCAATCCCTATACCACATCCTACAGGGTTTCACATAATATAACTTGCAGATGACATACCCAAGTATGTGCCCAAAAAAAACAGGGTCAGTTGGTTTTGAATCATAGTAAAGGGATATTTAATTAACCATGAGTGCGGACTATTTTTTTCCTATTTAGTACCAGGTCACCCTTTGAACACCGCATACTTGCTTTGTTTTATGAGGAGTGAGGCATACGTACACACTGGATGGAAAGGATCTTTTATGATCCTTACTAAAGACGCATGTACATACAGCGCCGTTATGCTCTATGGAGAGGAGAAGGGGAGAACGAGCAAGCAGCACCTCGCTGCATTCTCTGCCCTTCACTTGTATTAAGATGGATCTGCCAAGACAGATCCATGAACGACGGCGGATGAGTGGCTGTACACACGTCAGATTCTCATCCAAAACCAAGCCCAGAAGTGATAAATCGGTCGAGAATCATCTGATGTGTGAACGTAGCCCGAGTGCACAATAGTTTATGAATGATTAGATTGCTAACACTTTCACCTGCAAGTTTTTTTATATAAATCTTTTTAAATGTGTATATGACTGCTTGTCTTGAAACAAGCTTTAATTCTGTATAGTGAACAGACTCCTGTTGCATGACGTACACTTACTGAGTTATACATATATATTCCCCCTTGTCAATATTTAGATTGCTACAGTCAGACTATTGATAGATCAAACCTGGTTGGTTGTTCTGGGTTACTGAGCTTGACGTACTGCTCTCTGGTCTACTGAAAAAGTCTACATGACTGAACTACACATGAATCTTACATCATGCTTACAACTATTTATAAAGGACTATTGCAGCAGGTCTAATTACTCTCATAGGAGAACAGCATGGGCAAAAAAAAAATGTTATAAAAGAGTGATTAATTGCCTGGCTGGGTAAAATCAATTTAAAAAAAAAAATGTGTACCACTAGCTAAACGGTGTATTCTGCAACTTGAAAATCTGTTTACGTTTGAAATTAAAAAAAAAAAAATGTATATATAAGCCGAAGCAGAGGAAGCATTTGCCACAAGCATGTTTTTCTATAATTCAGTAACTATACAATATTTATAAAGTAAAAAAAAGTTTTATGTCTTGACCTTGGCACAGGAAAACCTGTATGCACAACATCCCTGCTGCAAGTATCGCATGGGTTGACTACCTGCTGTCATATAACTTGCTGTGGTTCCTCTTAGCAGCTCATTTGTACTGCAATAATGTATGAGCTGGGGGGGGATAAATACAAGGAGCTGGAGGGAGCAGGAAATCACAAGCCTGGAGGTATGTTAAAGTGGAAACAATGTTCTACTTTTAGGTTTCCATATTCAGGAAGGTCATTATTGCAGAAAGGGACAGGTGACAGGGACAGGTCCCTTCTGCAATAATCTGTCTTTACTGCTTGATTGCTCCATGTTTCTGGTTGAAACTTGAGCTGCACATGCACAGCGTCAGCTTTAATTGCCAGGATATCCAGCAATCCCATTTGCCATACGCATGCCAGGAATTCATGAACTCCTGTCTGTGTGCCTGTATCATGCCAGCCCTGCCAATGGTTGAAAATAGTCAACAGGAAGAGGGGAAAGAAGAAGGTGGCAGTGCCCTGCAAGGGAAGGGGGACAAGTATGGGGGGTTTTAGTTCCCCTTTAATATCTGTAGTGGCTGAGGACAGAAGGGGTGTCTTTTTAGGAAAAAAGGAACGCCAGAGGTATATTACCAGGAATATTGTGTATCGGTGACATCACTTATGGGATGAGCTGCAAAAGCAGTCAAATCTGCTGCATGCAGTACAGTAACCAAAAAAAATTTATTATAACTTTTACAAATTAAATATTGAGGCTCACTACTTTCTTCTGTATTTTCAGCACCACCAACAAATACATCAAAGCCCCACATATTTCTCTTTTCTTAATAGAGAAGAAAAGCTCTATTTGGAGGAGGATAGATCCCAAGGCTGATCACCTCCTTTGGAAGTGTTTTTTTGTCTATAAACCAATGTCAATGATTTTTTGGGACCTGCAGCTGCTTCAGAGCCCAGAGGTGAGAACTTAAGTCACACTGCATTCTTGCACTAACAATCCCTGAAAAATGTTATACGGGTTTGTTTACCTCTACCCATACAAGTACATATTGAAAATGAGTTTTTCCTCAATCACTTCATGTTGCTTCTAAAGCTGCAAAAAAAGTTTTTTTTTTTTTTTAACCACACACAAAATGACTGTCACAAATGACATGCAAATCTGACTTGATGCATGTGTAATTGAATGACGTATGCTCATCATAACGGATATGACACATGTTCACCTTGAAGGTTAAAAAACCCATAAAACAGATTAACACCCCGGTTCAACAATCTTCAGGTCTCCAAGACATGGACAGCTGCTAGTGATTACTGTGCTGGGATTAGAAACACTTCCACAAATATTGGCTCCATCATGACAGGTGATATCAAGCTACCAAGCAACATGAAAAAAAAATATACTAATCTGAATTTCATTTCAGACTGACCAAACATACTTGAATTAAAGATGTTTCGCTGTGTAAGAAAAGTCTGACCTAAAACATGGTGGGGCACTGTACATGCAATAATGCCTTTTTATGTGCAAAGGTAAGAATCAGCATTCACTGTGTAGAAATTTCCAACCAACCTGAACATCTGTTATTGTAAATGATTGCTTTCCCCTTTCCACAAGCCTCGCATGGCCTAATGACCGTACACGTCATAGGCAATGCTTGACTCACACCATATACGACCACCCTTTGTAATACGTTCAAGTGCTACCATGGGACCACACTAAAACAGTAACCATGACAACCCATCCCTAAATGATCCATCTCCTGTTTTAATACATAAACAACATTAAAAAAAAGGTAGATTTATCTGCTCATTGTTATCTAGTACATAGTGTTCTGTAACTGAAAACATCTATTTCATATAATTAGGGTCTAATTCCAAGAGGTTCATTGAAAGAGAATAATTGCATACTGTACAGAACATACCAGGCAGTAAAATCACGAAAATGTCCAATTGTGTATATTAATGCATTTCTAAATAAAATCCCACTATTTACTGAGGAACCAACCATATGTCTTATATCACACATATATGATAGAATTCACAGCCATAAAGAGCAACTTAATATCTAAGAACTCCTACTTAATATTAAAGCAGAACCAAACCTGAAATACTCTCCTATCTATGTTCCACCACAGAGTGCTGCCATCTTCCTTCTTTTCTTCCTGGACGCGATGTTCCGACATCTTGATTGGCCATGCTGGTTGGATGACGTAACTCAGCAAAATTTGACAGCTGGATGGCAATTAGGCAGGTAAGAGGTTACATTACCCGTCTTTTTCTGCAATAACCCCCTGATCATAGATTTTCAGTTCCATTTTAAAGAAATGTCAACAAGGGATTGCAAAGTTTGACCTTTGTATATTATTCTTATATTAGAACTGAACAAGGATATCAGAAGACATCCTGGGGGACTGCAGATTTTTGCTGTTTTGTTTTGAGAAGACACCCACCTGAGAAAGGGTTCCGGAAGACTGCAGTGGGGGCAGATCAAGAATGTGAATGTTTTAGATCACGTAAAATAGATACCAACCCACTGAATCACAAGATAGACCCTGACAAAGCAGCTTTAAAAAGAAAAAAAATACTTTGAAATATCTTCAACATTACAAGAACAAATCTAGATGACTATTACTGGAAATACAATGATCTGGATATAGTAGAATATTTAAAGATATATTGAAAATCATTTTGGGGTGTATGCCCTGAAACTTGTGCAATGTTTATGAAGGAGCTTGGAAAGCTGAGAAACGTCTTCAACATTACAAGACTAAGTCCAATAGTATGCAACTAAGTACTACTAGAAATTATGTGTTCCCAATCCAAGTCAAAATATAAAAAGTGTAGATACATCACACCCCATGTAAGTACTCCCAAGTTTTAGCTGGTCTGTACCAATAATTCCTTCCAAAAACCAAATCATCTCCCATGAAGCATGCCCAATACAAAGAAATTAGTTTCTTACAGCCACCAATCACATTTAGAAGTTTTATTTACTGGTATTAAAATGAGTAGAGAAAGAAGACGTTTTACAGAGCTAGGGGAACTCATGAATGCATTAAGGAGAGACATTCCTGATTAAAGCATAAATGCATTGGGGGGGGGGGTCACGTGTTACAGATAATATATTTATGAATGGTCTTTGAAGAAGTGTCTGCAATACTGATGACATATCAGGAATCAGCACAATAGGTGTAAAATTTACAAGCATTGGACAAAAGCATGCGGTAACTATAAAGTATTTTATTTTTAATTATATTTAGACTGCTAACAGCAGCTTATTAATTATATTAACTGCTGCACATACAAAATGTGTTCATATTTACTGCTCGTTGCTATGTCTGACCAACAGGATGTTACAGCTTTTGAATGATCTGCTTTAAGGTGAAATTAACACGGTCTTCATATGTGAAACAAAATCTATTTTTACATATTAATTGTTTATGCATATTTACATCCAAGAGAACATACTAATGCAAAGGTCGCCTTTTCACCTTGAACATAAAAGACATGTCTAATAAATGAATTACACTGTAGACCTAACATTTTATAAGCTTTATTAGTCATGTTTTAATTAGAAATCTGTAGCCATGTCACTATTTTTGATCTTCTAAGTGCCACTGAAAAAGGCACCACTATGCATCTGTGCCTAAGGTTTTAGAAAACTGATAGAAGGTAAAAACATTTGTTATAACGTTATCATTGTGTCTCACATGCGTCTGACCTACAGCGCCATATGTCACATGCTAATAAAGTTGCTGTAATTAGACTCCTGTCATTTTAAACTCCTATATGCGACT
Source organism: Pyxicephalus adspersus (assembly GCF_032062135.1). NCBI lineage: Eukaryota > Metazoa > Chordata > Amphibia > Anura > Pyxicephalidae > Pyxicephalus > Pyxicephalus adspersus. The sequence continues at coordinate 27,055,098 of NC_092861.1, read as the reverse complement.
TATTCCATCTGCTCTTTTTGCTCCCATGTCCAGTTTTATATGATCTGTGATGTTAGACAAGGGAAGTATAGGGAGTGCCAGAATTGTTCATCCCTCTGGGGAAGAGGAGCCACCTGCTTGAGTAAAAAATGGATTGGACAGGGCTATCTTATTGCAGGCATGCATACAAGTCATATGTTCCTGTGTTTGCAGGATACAGGAAGAAATCATAGTTCCAGTGCTACATATTTGGTGTTGCTAAAGAAAAGCCACACATGTGTCCCTTTACCTTCAATTTTCCAATATCTGCAAAACTATTTATACTGTATATTACTCATATGAACTTAGTTAAACCTTTCAATATATAACAAACTAAAAGGAAGCAATTATTGCTCAGTAAGAAAACCATTGATTCTGCCACAAATTTGTTAGCCTATAACTTTCTGAGCCATATTTGTTCCTAGTTATATTTAACTACTACAGAACACTAATGTACAGCGCTGCATAATATGTTGGCACTATATAAATGCTGTTTATTATTATTATTAATAATAATAATAATAATAATAATACTATTACCACTCCCTATGTTTTGCAGAAGAGTAGTAGGAAGTATTTGGCAGTCTAGCCCTAGAGTGACAATGCTGTTTCTTACAGTATAGCAAGTGTTGTCAACTGAAGAGACAGGAAGCACAATAATAGCAGAATCACTAGGAAAACATCCATGTACTGCTAAGATGCAAGATTTATTATTTCTTTTAGTTTAGATACACTTTAACCCACAGAACAGGAAACTCCTTTGCATTCAAATGCACAAAAAAAAAACAAAAACAAAAAACGTGTGCAAAGTGAAGCTACGCAGCCATTTAGAATTCCTATCATTAAATCCAAAGCTGAAATGGTAATGGTTACTGCTCTTGGAACAAGCCCCACAGAACCATTCATATCAGCATACCACAAAACTGTCTGACATTTCTAGTGTTCATTGGCAATCTGTGGGGAGAAACAGCAGTGCACATAACCTAAGTCAGTGAACTGTGTGAAATAAGACATCACAGCAAATTGCAGTAGGGCCAATCTATTTTTAGGAGACTGATTAATGAACAATAGTCTACAAAAACAAACAGTGCTTCCTTACATAGCTAGATGCATGGCACCATAGCAGTAACCTGTTACAATATGCATGGACAAACACAATCTTTATGAGATACAGGCAACAAGCAGGCAATTGGGGCAACATATAGGTAATCATTCCAGTGCTAATACAGAATGCTTTTTGAACTCATTTTCTTACCTCTCATTTAGGTCTTTAGCTGCACAAACCAAACCCATCACTCTACTTCTCTTTATGTCAGTGCCTGGCCACTGGCTCACTAGTAGTGACTTCTGTGACATTACACCAGTTTCAGTAGCAGGAACTGCAAGACAATTGGCAGAGGAAACTCCTGGTGTCCAGGCAATTGAACATTAAGGGCCTGATTTATTAAAGCTCTCCAAGGCTTGAGAAGATACACTCATCAGTGAAGCTGGGTGATCCAACAAACCTGGAATTAATCTGGTCCAGGATTAAAATCATTTGCTAAAAAATTCAAGGTTTGCTGTGTCACTTAGCTTTACCAATGAAAATGTATTCTCCCCAGTTTTGGAGAGCTTTCATAAGTCAGGCCCTAAATATGGAGAGTTTCCAGGTATGCATATAATTTTCCTGGACAAAAGACGTTAACGCCCAACTTCCTAGGACAGCTGTGTCTGTGGTATATTTGGGGATTTTATCAGTCTAGAATTTTTAAGGATCTGGGATAATTTTTTTTTTATTATTTTCAATTACGTCACAGTGTTTTTGTACTTTTTCACTGTATAAAGTTTCCTTGTGCTTTACTTTCTACAAGGCAATGTAAATGAATCTCTAATGTATCAATCTGATCACTAATACAAACTTTTTTCCCCTGAAACCCCGCTGCCTATGAATTGTTTTGTTGTCCAATGTCTGTGTACAGTAAATGGCTTTCATTAAAACTTTCACATGCATATATAAAGACATTTTCCTAGTTTGTAAGCTTTTTGGAGCAGTAGCCTCTCCCTCCTCCTGTGTCCTTGTCTGTCATTTGCAACCCCTATTGAATGTACAGCGCTGCATAATATGTTGGCGCTATATAAATCCAGTTTAATATTTTTAATAATCATTTTCAGGAGGTTTAAAATGCAAAATTTTAGCTTGTGTTTTTTATTGCCATTTATGCATCCTGTAGGCAAACGTAAGCAAGCTATCTTTTTTTTTTTTATTATTCGATTCCTGTAAGAGATTTAACTTCACTTTTTGGTATGTACAATGAAGGAGGAGTGAGATTGTTTACAATGGGCCGGAAGTCTGCTTTTAGATAGCTGAGGTAGGAACAGCTAAGCTCTTTGAACAATTTAGATTAGCTCTTTCTTTCGATCAATAATATTGGTGATCAGATCAATTAGCGTAAAACCCTGTTAGCCCACCTAGTAAAGAATCAATGTAAATGCAAGTAAATGAACATCAAAAGTCATTTTCAATAAAGTCCCTTGGAAATATCCTCTCTCTGATCTATGTCAGACACCCATAAACACAAACCTTTAGACAAGCCACAACTAGTTCTGGGTGGGAGCCATTTAAAATGTCAGCATGTTATAGACTAGAGGAGGAAGTTTAGCATCTGGAGAACATTTTAGGCATCCATTAATAAAAGTGAAGACAAATTCAATGCACATGGTGTCCTGTGCCTAAGACTCCAAATTTGCATGTATACAGTGCTACCCTTTGGGAAAAAATCATGACAGATGTACAGGGCCAGTTTTGGCCGACTTCCACTTGGCATTGCTAATTGGCTCACTGTTAGGTTGACCCATTGGCTTCAGATACTTGAGTCACTGACAAACAAGTATGCAGGTCAGCAAGAACAGGGGTTTTTATCAGCACACTTATTTTCTTGGTCTGTGATTCAAAGGACTGAAGCAAGAAGGCTAGAATAATGGTCAGGCAAGAAGCATTTTAAAAAAGGAGATGTCAATATTTACCTTCTACATTTTTCTAATGCTTCCTTTAATTAGAAGTTACCAGTTTGCTTGTGTATAACCAAGTGAAGCAGTTATATATATATATATATATATATATATATATATATAGCATACATCATAGGGCCTTCTTCTCTGTGTGGAGGCCAACATGTGCTTGCCTGGCCTCAGGGAAGTAACCCCAGTATTATCAGCTAAAGTTTAGAGCTCATATAGACTCGTGTAATTTTTGGTGTTTGACATGCACATAAAAGACAGGACAGAAAATTGACTTCAGTGGAGTACTTTAGTTGTAAGGCCAGAGGCATGTTCTTTTCACGTGTAATAAATAGCTGCTGAAGTAGGTTAAATGCAGGTATGTCTTGTCAAATGATGTGTTATGTATTTGACAATTTGTGTTTGAGCAGCACTGCTTTCAAATAAAATTTCATAGTAACACACCCTTCTACATGAACCCTTATACTACGGTTAGTAATTTGATCAGTACAGATGTGTTTTGCACCTTTGTGCAAAAACAATAACTTCAGGTGTCACCTGGGAAAGTAAACTCTCCCTGATGTTGCCCACAAGAGACCCCGCCATGGACCAAAAGCTTAGGGGGGCCTTGATCATAGGAACCATGGACATTTCCTCAAACATTTCTCAACTTGCTGCAATTCAGTGGGACTGCCATGAGAGAAGTGGCTGAAGGAAGATTTGGACGGTCTGTACTGACTGATAACAAACCTGAAGCACCAAAAACATAAAAGTTTGGAGTAGAGACTATCTGCGGCAATTAAATGAGTTGCTGGCCAGGAACAAATTTAAGTACAGAAGACGCCAAAACCCTGTCATGGTCATGCTTGTTCTAAGTCAGTGAATCATCAAGTACCAATTTAAATACAAAGATGATAATCCTGAACATTTAAAAACAAGTCAGAAAACAGCAGATCCCCATTTAGGCTTGGTCATGTTGCTTTTCGTAAAGACCAAAAATTTAAACTATATCAGTTAGCTAGAGACTAGTAAAAGGTCTCACAGATGGCTGAGTTCAGCATGTTATCCATGGGAACAAATTAACACAGCGGTCATAACTTTACCTATTAGGAACATTTCAAGAGAACACTTCCCTAGGGGAAGGATCTAAGGGCAGAATGTTATAACCCAAATCTGCCAGAAAGTTTTAAATAACATTCTGCAATAACAAGAAGTGACATTCGAACAGTGACTAAACACTGGCATGAGAACATGGAGCAATTTAATTATGGAATGTAGTGGGTGTGTTAATTTTGGACACAATTACAGTTAAAGAGCTGTATTATGATTTAGGAAGGTAACAGGCATCCTATAAGCCTGTCGGGCAGCTATAAGTCATACAGTATATGTTTTAAATGTATGCTGCTAAAATCCTACCTGCATTTTTTTGTGTGCAGCAGGACATGTATGCAGGAAATAAAGTATACCTTCTATCCCTCCTCCTATTTTGTGATACTTCCCCCCACCTCCTAGATTGTAAGCTCTTGGGGGCAGGGTCCTCTCCTCCCCGTGTCACTGTATAGGTCTGTATCTGTCAACCCCTATTTAATGTACAGCGCTGCCTAATATGTTGGTACTATATAAATATTTAATAATAATGGTCAGCAAATATGAGAAGTATTCTTCCTTCTGACCACCATGCTAATGTACTGTGAGCTTTGGCTATAGTCATTAGAGCAGGGGTTCTCTGAAGACCTAAAAGTCTTTCCCATGTTAAGAACGCTAAATAAAATAAAAATTTTAATAAAAAAAAAAAAAAAAAAGGTAGCTTTATTGTTTTGCTAATGTTATAATAAATACCCTTTTAAACACCATGAAAGTCATTCAGCTTTTAAGTTCCCATTTTCGGTTTTATCTAGAAGGCCAGCGGTAAAAACCTTTTCGGTTTAACAGCGGTTGCATGATCTTTACATTATCTTTCTTCGATCTCCCGTTTTCCCGATAGAATGAACACATTTTTGTCTCTAATAATCTCTTCTGAAAAGGCTACGAGGAAGAACGGTTTCTGAGAAAATCAGATGCACATGGAGCTAGGTGGGGTAGAAAATCAAGTATATGCTGTAAACAGAAAGAATGCAGCAGAAGCAGAAACTATAAAAAAAACAACAAGGTTTCCACAGAAACCAATGAAAAGCAAATAGATTAAAGGGAAAAAAAGCACATCATAAATATGATTGCAATAATGTACATCACATCTAAACATGAATAGAAAGCCTGCTTTATAAGAGGCTCGCCAGGTCCTATTCTTTAGTCTTCTTACTTTTATTCTTTAATGCTTGATAGAACGATGTCTATAGAGGAAAATACTTCAGGGAAATAATGTTTCAATTTCCCTTGACGAACATCACTTTAAGTTATACACTATAAATTTGTACAAATGATGAGTTTCCGCTTTCTATATCCCTACGGTCCCTGTGCAAGGCACAAGTAAACCCAAACAATGCACCCAAAAATGAACTGTGCCATTACAATACATGGGAATTTCACACCTGGATATTTCTCTGGTTGCTCAGAAGCCCAAAAAAGTCAGCTCTGAACAACTGCTAACAAGACATTTGTGGGGCACCCATGGGATTATCGATTCAGTGGTCATCCCCACGCCGATTACGTGGCACTGTACATAGCAGAAATCTGTGGAACAGAACTTGTACACCATATGGTTGACTAACACAAATAATCACTTCCATTCTTGAAAGCATAATTACGCACAAATAAACAATAGACGTTACAGTAAGATACAGAGACACGCTCATGTGGGCACAAACAGAAAAATACAAACATATATTACTTTGAAAACCTCCAAGGATTAAAGGATACGTTACAAACTTTGTTAGAGAATAGAGATAGAAGAGGAAAATGTATAAAGCAGCAAGGGAAGGCAAGTAAGTGAGCAGTCCGAGAGATTAGGCCAATGAGTTCCTCTGGAACTTTTGGGCTTTACAGGACCCTAGATGTCTTGGTGACGGCTTCACTATTTTGATTTTTTTCCCATTATTTCTTACACCTAGTGATCCTTCAATTAACACACATCCTGTCCTAGCATGACAATGCTCAGGCACTGTAATGTTTTTATAAATGGAACAGCACATAAAATTATTTTGTTATAGCAGATCAATGGGAAGGAAATGAGTTCATTGTTTGGGTTTACAGACCATTTAAAGAATACATAAAGCCAACACATTTTACACTGCACTGTATAGAGCAGACTTTCTCTATCTGTTTAACATGGAGGAAACCTTTTTCAGTATTTAAAGAACCCCTTCTATAAATTACTAAATCCAACCCTCACAGTACATTAGCAGGGTGCTCAATGGGAAGAATGTCACTCTTACAGATAGCCATAAAGACCATTGCGGACACCTAAACCAACCTAAAAACGCTCAGGGAACCCTAGCAACCTCTGGAGGGACCCAAATGCTCCACAGAACCCTGGTATAGAGTATAAATGGGTATTTTCCCCCCCATATGTTTCCCAGGAAGGGAAAGGATACATATTAAAGAGTGTTAATACACAAAGAACAAATGTAAAAGATCTATCTATAGCAAGCTCTTTATTGTGTTGGCATACTTTGCAGTATATGTACAGAAAATGCTTGAAATCCATTGTAACAATTTTTTTTTTTTTCAAAGGATATGGACTAATAATGCAGAATCCAATGATTTCTAAGATCTCTTACAGCACAACATCTTATTGACTGTTCCACCTGACTGCAAGTTAACCTTATTTTTCTATTGAGGTTCTGACTTCCAGGCCAACCACCAATCTCTTGTTCAATGAGGACTTTAGGACTATGAAAGTTCTCTTACTGGACAGGAAGATGGCATTGGGCAGGTTTTACACCTGAATTACAGGTCCCCGTAACAAAATGAAAATATTTTCATCAAGGTTTATGGGATGGCTAACAATCCTAACTATGGCAGCTTGTAGGATAGGTTTTAATTATCTAAATATCTCAAAACATGGTTTAACGAGTTTAACCTTTGGAACGTTCAATCAGAGTACCAATATACCATAAAAGGTAAATCTTCCTTTTACACAGTATATGAATCTTGTTATTTGGGTCTAACCAGATTGCTTGTCATGTTTTCCATTTGCAGCATGGCTGTTATGTTCCATCAAAGACAGCTGAACAGACTTTCGAAGAATTAAGCCTACATACAGCTAGGAAACACACAGAGCAAAACGCACAGCTCTGAGTGAAAACAGAGCCAGAAAAATTAAAGAAAACCAGCAACTTCTGCACAATTATATTTTCAATTTACGTTTAAGCCTGCCTGCCATAACCCCACAAAACAGACCTGTTTTTTTTTTTTTTAAATGTCCAATCTGAATGTCTAATGGACTGTTCGAATGTAATTTACCCATTTTTCTAGCTTCCTCCTCTCTGTACGATTAGCAAAGGTCATCCCTCTGTAAATTCCAACACAAAAAAAAAAAATTCACTGTACAGCAAAAATACTAGCAAATAACTGGTATGGTTTCACAAAATAATTGGCACATTTTTAGGATCAACTAAGTTAAAAATGATTAAACATATTCTAGAATGGTTTACTGAATTTGTTTTACCTGATTATTCTGATAGTAACACCCTCTTATGTTGTAGGGTGATGACACTGTACTCAATTAAGAGGCAACATTGTGAATTTGAGCTGTTCTGCCGATTTGACTACAGAAGCATCTCACCCCTTTGTGTATCATATGTAGGAGGTGTTTTGTAACTCAGAGGTGAATTGGGAAGAATGAATGACTACTTGAGATATGAGGAGAAACTAATGAGCTCAATGAAATTCTGGCAAAATCAACAGGTTGTATGAAGTCACGGACAAACCTAAAACATTTTAATGGTATATTTACCAGGACAAAAGGGGGCAAATAAAAGATAATATTGCTTGTACAAAGAATTTACAGCAGAGGAAAAGGTTTAGACAAAACTGAATAAAGTAAAAGGCCTAGGACCCCTTTTACATTTGCAGTGGAAAACCAAAAGAATAGATGCTCCAAGGTGAATAGCAAAAGCTATTCACCTTGGAGCAAACCTATCTCCGAATTGTCTCTGGGAGTTTTTTACTGCTGGGTGCGAGAAAATTGTAGGCGGGTGGCAGCCCCTGTATTGAGACACAACTTTTCAGTAAAAAAACACAGGTGGTTAATGAAAAGTGCCAAGTGGTGCGCCCAGCTAAAAGGGGCTAGGGAGAACACTAACTGCACCCATTTCAGGTGCAGTTCTGCTTCCAGAGGTAGAAAAGCAACCATGTATCCAGAATCACTTCCATTTTTTTTAGGAACCAGACTATGAACTGTAAATATAGCCGCAACTGCATGCAAACACGTGCATAAAATGATTCCTAACTGCTTTCATTCAAATGAATGGGAGCAGTTGGGAGTGTAGTTGAGCCTGCTGTAAAACGCTATTTCAGCCGTAAGTCTTAAATGGCTCCAAACCGTCAGATCCTATTCCTGCCAGGAGCAGGAAGATCTTTTAGTTTCTGGTTTTGGCAAAATACTATAAATAAAAATCAGTCATGAAAGACTGTCACTATTCTAAAACAGTTAAGCACAAAAGGTGTTCTAGGCTCAAATTATGCAAGCTCGTTTTAGCTTCGCCTCAAAGTATTGCAAAGACAACTAAACAAAGTATTCTTTTCAGCATATGGCCAGCAACTGTCATCCACAGATTTTCCCTACATGCAAAGATGTTGTAGATAAATACAAAGATTGTTTATATAATTAAAAACAGGCAGAACAGACATGCAGTTACAATATACATGCAGAAGGGTTTCTTTACAAACTAGATATATAAAAGTGAGTGTGTGTTTTGTGTGTGTGTGTGTGTGTGTGTGTGTGTGTGTGTGTGTAACGCATAGAGACATTTCAACAAAACTTGCCATACATATGACTGAATGACTGCACCAGTCATCTTTGTACAGCCCTGTGCTATATGTCACAGCTACATTTGGATATGTGCGCATGTCATCACCAGGAAGCGCATGGAGACATTTCAACCAAACTTGCTAGACATATGACTCATGTGAGAGCACCACTGATCTTTGTACAGCGCTGTGCTATATGTCAGAGGTATGTATGTATGTATGTATGTATGTATGTATGTATGTATGTATTGCTCAACACAGTGTGCCTTTTGCTTATATTTTTTACATACTTTTTTTTTGGACTATAATAAAAGATGCAATGCTGGGTACTTCCCTAGTTTATAAAATAATTCAACAATTACCATACTGAAAATTTAAAATACACATCTGTAAACAAAAGCTGGTAGGAAAAGAAATAGCATGTTGGAGAGAAATTTAGGAGCTGGGAAAAAAAAAAATACAAAATGATTGTACTTGCCCGGGTATTTCTAGGATCTTGACATCATCAAGCTCTGAAAAATCCATTAAAATTCTTAGTGCTTAAAGTGAACACATCAATATTCAGACATTAACTATTAATGGTCTGTAGTATATCCTCCAAAACAAATGCAGCAATTGGGAGCTGCATGAAACGTTACGGCTACCAGAACTTGTCAATGAACATTTCTTTCTCAAACTTTTTCCGGCCCTAAAACACAAATTCTTTTGGCCCCTGCGTGGGAAAACAAAAAAAAATTGTCTAGAGCAACAACTAGGCCGGCAACCATGACAACACGGTCGCCTGCGACAGCAGGTCAGAGGTCACCTCCCTGACATCATGGTTACAAGAGGAAAAACATATGTCACTATAAAGTATGCCCAACAACTTGCAGCTGAGTCAGGCAGCACATGGAGGGGATAATGCTGATGACATTAGCCAAAAATTTACAGCCCGACAAGCCTATAAACAAAACGTGCATCATCAAGGAACTCATTATAAGGAGCTGAGTAATGAAACCTTATATTTTAAGATGTACATGGGAAAAAGAAAAAAAATAAAGATGATCAGCAAACAGAACTCTTAATTTCAAAATATGTACTAGACGGGGGAAAGCTAAAATTAGGAATTGTTTTTTTTTCCATCCTTTACGTCACTTTTTTAAGACTTTAAGATAGATAAGTTATTCATTTCAGGCTCCTGTACAGACAATCATGCACAGGCTTTTATCCAGCTGCCTTGCAAAAGTTTATCTGATCTCATCAGTGCAAGGTACGGTACAAAGCCATAAATGGAATACTTTTCTCAGTTTGGACATAGGTGGTCTAAAGGCAACCAAAAGCACACCAACCTAAGTAAAATCGCACAGCAGCTAGGAGACATTCATATCTTTTAGCTATAGAATATAAATCTATAGATCTGCAAAAAAAAAAAAAAAAATTGCCAATACCTTAATGTGTTAACTTTAACATTTATTAGAACACACACACACTTCCCAGACTTTTGGGCAGACTTTGGTTTTAGCTTTTTTCTGAGTCTCTGACCCATAACCAGCATCCAGGGTCAGCATCTAAGGTCAGAGTGCCAGACTACATTTCTGTACTTCCCTAACTTCTGTAAATCAGAAAGAGGGACAGATTGTATCTAAACATTTGTAGGCAAATTACATACCGCCTGCCAAACCATATAATCGTGAATTTGCAAAAAACAATCGGTTTAACCAACAAGTGATTCATTTTGTGTTCCACAACTACTTTTCCTTTAATTTTGTCTTTTCAAAATACAATGTAAAATAAGATCAAAAGTTTCATACAAAACTGCAGTTTTTAAGAGTTATATAATACACTTTTTTTTGGAATACAACACTTACCAGAGGGTCAGATCCCAGTTTTTACTTTTGCTGCACTTTGATTCCATCCATGGAGCACTACATCCACAAAGGACTCAGCAGTTATATAAGGGTTACTGGATTATGCTACATTGCAGAAGACATGTGAACTCTATTCCAAAAGTTGAGCCCAAACAGACTGATTCAAGCTGCCATGGTGAAATGGAGGGGAGGTGGGAAGAATTTTTCACTTGCTGCTGTGGTCTATTATACATCTATAATCTCCAGCAATACAAGTGTCAGACACATTAGGGCGACAGAAAATTGGTCACACTATCCCTTAATCTGCAACAAACTACAATGTCAAATAGTGCAGTGAATAACTCTATGACATTTCTGCTTGCTATTGTCATCTATATTTAAAATGCAGCTTGTCATGTGAGCATAGCTTGAATAGCATGATAAGCATAGACCAACTAAGCAGACACATATTGCCTCATTCAACCCTGAATATGCAGAATGAACACACACCAAATCCTCTCATGTGAATCTTTAGTCTACCGTGTTTCCCCGAAAATAAGACACTGTCTTATATTTTTTTGGGCTTCCAAAAAAACACATATTCATGTAGAACAATGTACATTTGAGAGTTTTATATGGTGACCCAATTGTAAATTAAACTCTTCATTGATTCATTGCTACCGGTATTGGTTACTGAATTCAGCATTTCTCTTCTTGCACTGTTACTGTATTAAATCAGCCAGCTTGTCCTTACAAACCTAAAATCAGCACAAAATGTGGCTGGGGCAATGATTGCTCACATTTTTATTTATTTTTTTTTCTTTTTATACCGTAATTGTGCTGGTTAAAATAAAAAAAAAACCTTACCTTATCAGAAGACGCGAGCCGAGTTCCTGGCTTCTGACAGGCGAAGTGCATGTAATATCACTCCGCCTGTGACAGGAGCCGGAACTACAAGGCAAGCATCGGCTTGTGCGGCTCCGGAGTGTGTACGCCCGCTGTCTCCCGCTGTGTATTTTTTTTTTTCTCTTTTTCTACTAGGTCTTATTTTCGGGGTAGGTCTTATATTAGGGCAGGTTGGGGGAAAAGTGCTAGGTCTTATTTTCGGGGAAACACGGTAAGCAACGTTCCTGGGATCCTAATGTTGGAAGACATTTTTTTTAAGCCTTCACTTTTTTTTAAATGGCTATTTTCAAGCCAATGTGAATAGTGGCTCAGGTCAGACATGCGGGGCTAAAATAGAGCACTCAATAAACCCTGTGAAAGAAAAAACAAGGTCAAATTTAAGATACATTGAATGATTACTGCTTGTGGAGATTTACCTTTGATTTACATACGGCACACCTAAGGAGAAGATGGAAGGGCAACACACCCTAGCACTGTATACTTTAAGCATGGATACATTATTTTCAGCTTTAGCTGGGTGACAAACATATTAGGTTGCTTAGAGTCGCTGCAACATGCTCAGCAGTAAAATCTCTGCCAGGGTTAAAGGGAATTCAATAGTAAAATATGAACAATGGCCATGCAATAATCTTTTCAGAAGCACAGCTATATGCAAAGCTTTTGGTGTTCTTTGTTTAATCTTGTTTTGATGATTTTCTCAGTTAAACAAAAGCAAGCGTAATCTTTGCAAGGAAGATAGTTTAAATCTAACATGTACTTGAGACATACCATATTAACTGGGCCTAAATTTTCCTTTAGAATGACTTTAGGGAAAAATAAAAGCTGAAGAATTATGCATAACATGTATGAACATTTGGAGTTCACATCAGACTCTAAGCAACACCCCGCCCGTGGAAACCAAATGTTTTTCTGTATTCCCTTTGGAATGTTTCTAATTCTCCAATTGTATTCTTGCATAGAATTAAAGTTTGACCTTTACCAACATACTGTCAGTAATATATCAGTTTAAGGCCAGGTTGGTCAATTAAAAAAAACTTTCAGGTGATTTTAATGTCTTTTTCAGAATCAATGAACTCCTAGGAGAGCCAGCAGTAAATCAGTAAAAAGAGAATCTCTGACCAGTTTTTTAAACAAAGGATGGGCCAGACCTTTCATGCTCAACACTAAGCAAGTCAGATAACTTCATCTTCCTCAAGAATGAAGATTTGTGGTTCTCTCGTTGGAAATTACCAGCACTGAAGACAGTTCACCAGGTAGGATGACAGTGGAGGGTATGACCTAGGGCATGACAGCCTTCTGCCCAACAATAATGGGGCACTACCAAGTAAGGCTGGGGTATAGAAATAGGACAAGCCAGATGATGTAAAAAGGAAAGGTTTCACAAAATGCATATGCATAAATTTTGCAGGCCCTCATTCAACACCCAAAACCCCCACTTCCTGAGAATCACCATAGTCCAAATCATATACTAGATTACTAAGAGAGATATGTAATTAAGATATAATAAATAATAACTAATGCCATAAAGGAAATTGTGATATAATAAGTCAAGATCTTTAGAAAACAATCAGACTGAATCTCCTTACTGCTGTGACTACAGCAAACTACAACCTAACTGGTTACTAATTTTTGCAGATCAAAACCGTTCAAAACATTTATCTACCCCTAAAAACACAAGCATGTCAAAAGATTATTTACACAGATAATTTCCTTGTTTACAGACCTGTTATTTGTAAGCAGATATTTTGGCACCGTTCTGTGCCTCCACCCTGTAGGTCTTCTGATGATGTGCCAAAGTTCTCCAAAACAGAAAATTACTAATATGCTAATATTTTATGCTATGAAGTTGCACATAAATTAGTAGAACATGAATAGTATTTCTTTTAGGGTATAAAGGATGCCATTTCTAGCAAAAAAATAAAGAAGGCTCTCTTGAAAAGCAAAACTATTCACAAAGTAGGACCATGGACAAGGAAGGAAGGAATATTAAGGATGTGGGCAAGTAAAGCCCCACCATTACAAGCTATTAAACTCAAAACCTACCATTTCTTGATGCGCTGGGTATCACCCTGATCCAATCTATACTTTCCAGTTCTATATATTGAGGCAAATGCTTCCAAATTGTTTATGTTTCTTTAGATTTGAGTGCTGAAAGGCCTTTAGGAACATGTCCAAAGCTGCCATTATAGATTGTATATGTATAGGGCCAATATGTGCACAGGGTTATACACTTACAGGTCTGGCATGTGAAACATTGACCCAGAGAGAGTTACCTAAAGACAAATATTCTGAGGAAATTGTCCATTTTGCTAATAGCATGCATTTCCATTGTGCTTACATACTAATGGGAGCTCCTGGTCTCATTTTGTTGAGGTTTAGTATGAGGGAACACTGACTGAAGGTCTGTATATTAGTTCAGTAAAGATTGGCTGAATTCCCCTTACTTGTATGAAGAGCTAAAATGAAATCCATAGGTATTTAACACATAATCACATATTACATTATTCTCATTGTGACTGGATAGCAAAAATAAAACATAGCTGGATATTGACTTGATATGGCCTGAATTTATTTCTAGGACAAAAATCAGCCAGTAAATGAGGCTTAGCTGTTAATCACTGTAGGGCAAAACACATCTAGGTATTTAAAGCCAATGAAGCTTGAATAAAAGCTTACAGTGGTTTCATCTTTGGTTTCAATTTGTTATTTTCGTTTCTTGAGGACTTGGAGTACCTCCGAGGAAGCACTCTGACCTTTGCAGCGCTAGGTCTCAGGTTCAAATCTCAGCCAGGACACTATCTGCATTGAGTTTGCAGGCTCTCCCAGTGTTTGCATGGGTTTCCTCCGGGTACTCTGGTTTCCTCCCACATTGCAAAAACATGCAGTTAAGTTACTTGGCTTCCCCCTAACTGACCTTAGACTGCATTAAAGACATATGTTTATGGTAGGGACATTAGATTGCGAGTTCCTTTGAGGGACAGTTAGTGACACGACTATGGACTTTGTGAAGCATTGTGCAATATGTCGGTACTATATACATACTGTAATAATAATAATATTGCAGAAGGAAAATCAGCTGTTTCCCCAGCAATAGAATTCATCTTTTTTGGGAAATGAATTATTATGTTTTCTACTTTTTATTTATTTAGTCTAAATATATGAGACTTCTAGACCGTTTACCTCTGCAGAATTCAGCAAACCCCTTACTTCTATGCACACATTAGAAATCACATATACACACACACACACACACACACACACACACACACGCTTTTACCAGATCTCAAGTAGTAGAGCAGGAAACTGAACATTTTATCTTGCTGAATGTTTTTCTTTACGTTTCTAGGCATTAAACTGTTTTGATTGTTATTTTCCCCCTCAGTAACTAAGCAGGATTTAATTCACATGGGTAGCAACAGCAAGCTGAAAAGGAAGATGTTTCTTGACAAGCTGAGGCCAAGTGGGGCAAGATGAGGGCTGAAGCTGGAACAATTCCAACTCATGGAAAGAGATCATGTTTCCACCATTCTTCAGAAACCTTTTAGTGCAACACCTCAATCTTTGCCGAGATGGCATCAACAGTGAAACTGGGCTTCAGATTGAGCACTTTAGAACGTTCTTCCTGACTCCCTGATTGTAATTTTATGCAAATCTGTGTGTGATAGAGCAGTTCAGCTAATTTCCGGTTCCTACCTGTTCTTTGCTTTGAGAACACAAATATTATAACCCTCACTCTAATCTATAGGTCTTTTCTACCTAAATAATTATAGAGGCGATTTCCATAAACTATTGGTACATTCACTACACATTAACAGCACTGCATGTCACTGTGATTGCTTAGGCAAACCTAATATGATGTACAAATATTCAAATCCACTACAAGGAAGAAGAAATAAAGGTCCAAAATTGTTTACTTATTTCTGAAGAGGAAATTTATGCAACCCTCCAGTTGGCAGTAATATGACACACACGATAACTAAGATTTCATGGGTTTCATAATACATACATAAACCTAACGACCATTTAAAAGAATAAAAAAATAAATAAACGTATTTTTACAGTGTAATAAAGTTAAACTGTTGCGCGCACCCCCCCCCCCCCCTTTTGGGAAAAACGTGGGAAAAACATCAACAAAGCTAACGTGAAGAGGCTTTCAAAACTATTGCCATTAGTGTTTACTTAGAAAATCAACAACAAAGTAAATAAACAGAAAAAACAAAAACAAACCACTTCTACAAAAAAAAAAAAAAAAATGCCACTAAGTGTAATAGATTATCCAGATCCAAAATAACTGTTGTGACAAAAGGCTGTTTGCCACAAGAATAGAAAATGGTACAAGGATAAGTGTGTGTAGGCAACAGTGAAGAATAGAAGTTATTATTATTATTATTTATTATACAGTATTTATATAGCGCCATCATATTACGCAGCGCTGTACAGAGTCCATAGTTGTGTCACTAACTGTCCCTCAAAGGAGCTCACAATCTAATGTCCCTACTATAGTCATATGTCATTAATGTAGTCTAGGTCAATTTAGGAGGAAGCCAATGAACCTAACTGCATGTTTTTGGGATGTGGGAGGAAACCGGAGTACCCGGAGGAAACCCACGCAGACACGGGGAGAACCTGCAAACTCCATGCAGATAGTGTCCTGGCTGGGATTCGAACCTAGGACCTAGCGCTGCAAAGGCCAGAGTGCTAACCCCTGAGCCACCGTGCTGCCCACGTTCCATGAAAGCACATTTTAGAACATGGAGTTTGGAATTTGGTCAGAATTTAAGATTTCCCTAATGCAAAATAGTACATACAGATACTTATCCACACCACCAGGAATTGACAAAATCTAATTTCGGGAAGACCGTGACGTTCTATTAAATCTGACTATAAATAATCCATTGAACCCAGAGTCAAATACTGCATAGTATCTCCACAGACCAAACCACATGGCGACTTTTCTCTCCTCATTCTCCTGGCTCTTTCCCCTGCTTCTGACACTCTTCATCCTTTTCAACCCTAGTTTCTGCATTCTTTTGGTATCTCTGACTTTTTCATGGTTTATTTCTTATTAATTCAACCTCTCTTTCCCATTTTTCTCCCAGTCAGTGTTTATGCTCAATCCTTAAACCTGTACTCTCTTCTTTGTACCTCCTACATTCAGGAAACTTTTATTATCCTTGGGCTTACAGTACCATTTTAATGCACATAGCAGCTGTGGGCTATTTTATGGTGGATGACCTCTTGTATCATTGCTTGCATTTGTCAAGTATGAAACCTTGTCATCTTCAGACCCCACTGAGGAGAACTGCCTAAAATGTTGGAGCTTTAGGAAAAAAAAAAAAAAGACAATGTTGAATAATAGTCTGGATGCTAAACACATTTTAAGAACACACACGTTTCCTGGTTCACTCCAAAAACAAACATATGCCCCTATGTGCCCTTTAAGGAGCTACAAGCCGATTATTATTTAATCAAACATGTAATCCCTTGAACTAATGCAAGATGGTAGGCAAAAATACACAACACCTGAAGGGGCCTGCACATAGCATAAAATGTTACTAAGCTCAGGAGTTCCAATATTGCAAATATAGGAATTCTTTATCCCATTAGTTCCAAGCAATAATAATGAGAGGCCTCAGTAACTAGACATCTGCTCATGATCTGCATAATAACCCACCCAGTGTTTCAGGACTACTAGATCTCACGAGAAGACATCTTGATGGTAAGTGAGACAATTCTAGGTGTTCACATATATATATATATATATATATATATATATATATATATATATATGGTCAATATATATATTTTTAATATTGCTGGTCCAGGCATTCAAAATGTCTTTATATTACCTTACCAGCAGGCATGACTACCATTCTATTACACAGCAGGTAAAACAGCAAGAGATAATGATTAAAAACTAAAGCTGTATTGAAAAAAAGAGTTGACGCCTGTGCTGTGTAAATTAGCCTCAGATACAACAGTGATAATGTTACTGGTTTTAAATGACCCAATCTGAAAGCAGATTGCTAATTTTCTTTATATTTTACCATGCGCATAATAGGCTCCCAAACTGTACTTTTTTATCATTTCAGCAAATTTTCTGCGTCTTTAGCAAATGCAACTTCTTCAGTGACGTAATTACAAGGAAACTGAGGCACAATTAATTCACTGGAGCCTACTAACCTGAACATTGTAGCAGTGCAAGCAGACAAACCAAGCTTTGTCCTTTGAACAGTTCATCCATTTTTTTCGAAAGTGCTCTGAAGTCCTGAGGAAGTATACAGTGTTTCAGGAAAAAAAAAAAATTCAAGACACCTAAGAAAAAAAACAAAAGCAAAAAAAATATTAATAACTTGTAATTTTATGCACTCTCTAATTTTAGGCAATAGTTTGTAGGGAAACAATGGTACATCACAGAAATTAATCTACTTTAAAAAAGAAAAAGGATTTTCTTATTTTCTAGGTATCAATACCTATAAAAACAAAAAGTGGACTCTCCATTCTGTTAAGCATATGAAAAGATGTCTTCTCTTTCCAAAGTTTCTTGGGTGGTTCAGAAACTCTTTACAGATCTGTTAAATTCATTAAAAGAATATGAAGTGCGATAAACGGGATGACCAGTTCACACTAACGGCTGTCTAGAAAACTTACTTTACAGCCAAAATATTCATTATGGATGAAATTAAAGTCAATAAAAGTAAAACTAAATTGGCAAGTAAGCAAGCATTTCCAATAATAAAGCAATTAATCAAATAACAAGTAATCAAAATTGTCATCATACCATGTGTCATTATGGGTGCTAACTCAGGAATGAAGAAAGGACAAATCAGTTATGCCAGCACTAATATTGTAGAAGGGAGAGAATAGTACGACAGGACACTTTAAAAAGGACACAAAACCTTACAACTTCCAACTTTGGAACGTAGGAATCATGTAGAAATTTCATAGCATAGGAATCATGCTATGAAAAAAAAAAATGGGCACAGATAAATTGAGCATAATATGGGGTATGGTTTTCTGTACCATGAGTGATCTATCTTAAAAATATGTAAAAAAAAAAAAAAAAACAGAATACTCTAAAAGACACTTTTAGGGGCAAAAACACCAGGTAGTTTAAAACTTGTAGCAAAACTGGCCAGTGGGATAGGCAGGTCAATAAAGTTTTAGTCAGGTCTCAGTCCGTTTTACCCTTTATTTCAGTCAGCCAAGCTGTATATAGTTGTTTCATTCTCTCTTTTACTACTTTTAGACAATAGGTCATTTGTGTAGTTTATAGTAAAAGTACCCTACGTAGGGCCATTTTAGACCTGAAGCTGACCTTGGCGTTTGGCCGCAGGCTCTACAAACTAACCAATTTCTTAGCAGTGGGATTTGTCACTCCTAGGCGGATAGCAGCAGTTCGCAATGTATCTTGGGAGCAGCAAACTACAAGGTTTTCCACCATCATTGAGCCTGGTTTATTAAAGCTTCCCAAGGCTGAAGAAGGATATACTTTTATTAGTGAAGCTGGGTGATCCAGAAAACCTGGAATGGATTTCCTAAGTAGTTTGGTCTTTGTTAACAAATGTCTTATTCCTGAACCAGATCCATTCCAGGTTTGCTGGATAACCCAGGTTCACCGATGAAAGTGTATCCTCTTCTGCCTTGGAGAGTGTTAATAAATCAGGCCCATTGTGAGAAGGGTCTTACTGCTGTGATTTACCAGTCTCTATTCTCTACCAGTTTAAGGAAACAGAAAACCATATGGAAGGAAGGTGTTATCCAAGGTGCAAGGTGGAAATGGTATTCATTTTTTTTAAGAGATCTTAGCATAGATATTAGAAGAGGAGGAAAATGTGCAGCAGGGCGTAGAAACTCTATATGTTTTAGGTACCGAATGTTGAACAGCAAAGTAATGAAGTAATTGAAGCATTTAACATGTGCTGACCTGTACACACATGGGTGGTAATATGCCCACATTTGAAAAACAGAATAGCTATGGCCCACAAAGTTCATGTGGAAATAAAATGTTTTTTCTTTTATCAGTGCCAGAGTTTCTGCCCCCAGTGCAGCAGATCCAAAACTCAGGGCCAACTGGCAGAGGATTAAAGAGATGAAGATAAGTGTAAAATTCACAAATGCCTGTCCTCGGTTCAGCAATGAGCCGATTCTGACACAGAACAGACTTTATGATTTGTAATTCTGTAAATGAACAGAAAATGTATTCATGACAAACACTTGAGATGTTTCAGCAAGGTCTGACCTTAATCCATCATCACCAAACAGAGCTAAAGTAACACCAAGCTATGCTGATAGGAAAGGGTGACAAGAATAAGTGTTCCATAATATGTGAGATATGCACCTGTGGGAGGTGGAAAGCAATCACAGTTCATTAATACAGTGTTTCTACAAAATATTTTATCTTCCCCTTTCTAATCATATTGTACTGTAGATGCTAGATCCTTAAAATATGCTAGAACAGCAAGAAAAACTATTTCATGAATCACCTGTGACTAATACATCCATTTACCATTACTTCTGTCTATGCTGCTACTCCTTGAATTCCCATGTAAATCTGGAAGATATCTTTTAAATCTACTCCGGGAATTTTTCTCTAAAGGAGACACATCCACTGTATTCCCTACTGAACAGGACTTCTAGTGGAACTAAACCCACCTCTCCCTATGCTGTCGCAGGGCACCACTGTCATTGCCATCCTGAAAACAATCTTCGCCATCTTGACGCAACTTCCACGCAGGAGTTATCTCATTCCAAGCATGTGCAAATGAAGCCAGGATTGCCTGGTATCCCTGCCCAACTTGACAGCTCAACTACCAGCAAATATGAACAGTTATGGCAGGAAGGACATCACCTGTCTCCTTCCAAAATGAAAACCTGCTGATTGCCATTTGTCCAAAATGCGACGTTTGTGAAACCGTGTATATATACAAATGCCAATTTGTATATGTATATATTTCTCTATCACTGCCATGATGACATTATTTAAAAGAATATTTAAAATTCACATTCATAACTTCATTTCCCAAGAAAATAATGTCAATGAGCGTATTATATGAAAAGACCTTCAGTAATATTGCTGGAAAATCTTCAACTTTTAGATTATTTATGTTATGGGAACGTGGAATTTCATGAATGGGTCAAGAAAACTTTTCGACTAAAGTACCCTACTTTATACAGAACAAAGGAGGAATGTAGTGGTTTTGCAGAGCTCAGCCCCTTTAACCCATGCAGAAGAATCAGAAAAACAACATTGGTATCTCTTGGGGAAATCCTTTGACTCATTGCCCAATACAGCTCCATGCCAAGAATAAAAACTTTTTTTTCAGAGTTCCTCTTTATAAAACAAGAACTTCACTCTATAAATGGTTCTGCAGAATACTTCAGACCACAAATACTATCTCATCTGTAACACGGCAAAGGACAGAGTTGAGAGGTCAAGCTGATGTCCTGATAAATGCTTTGGAGTCATGTCTGACTCTTGTGTCTTCTAACACAGAGCTGTTACCAGAGTGCAGAAAGACACAAAGCTCTTTCCAGTAGAAGGGAGTACACTTTTCCATGATGCATATGGAGTTTTGGTACAAAAGCAGTCTATCAGCAACAATTGTCTCACAGTTAACTGTTTTCCAAAGTAAACAGAGTGAAGTTATGAACACTGAGACAAGGAAGTTTGCATGTTGACTCTGATGATGTCATTCCTGGTCAAGCAGACTCTAAGCAGCACACAGCACTATTGCAAAAGTGATGTCATGGTTTTCATTTACTTTCAATTGCTCCCAGATGACAGTCAGATCCTATACGCTCAAATTTATCTATGTCTGATCCCATGGACGCATCATTCCAGAGCAGAAACAGAGGCTTGTTCATTGGAGTCAATAAGGTCTACAAGTCTCAAAAAAAAAATTCTCAATGAATACCTTAGGCCCTGAAGGATACAAATTGAAAGCAGCAAGGTCATTAGTACATGATATTGCATTGTACATTCATTGTATGACATATTCCATACATTGTGTAAATCAATGACCCATAACCCTACTTCCGCAGCAGTATTCAATGCTGCAGTAATGGAAACTGTAAAAAGATGAAAGGAAAATTCCAAAGTCCCCAGTCAACTCAAAGCCTAGCCAATAGCAAGCTAGAGGGATTACTTGAGCAAGACTTCCATAACCCGGGGTAAAATATCTATTCACTGCAGTTATAACCTATTTCTATCAAAAAGAATGTATAATAGCTTGATATAGACCTTCTATTTGTTACTACAATGGTAAGCTATTTTTTCCCTGTGTGGCTATCCTAGTGCGACGGCACATTACATTTGCACTGGCGAAACACTGTTCAAGTGGCATTTCATACACAGTACATGCAGCCAAGTACAGTTTGCAGAGTCATATTTAGAAACCTTAATGACCAGTAAGATATGAAAAGAAGTCAGCAAAGTCCAAGGTAAGCTTCAAAACACAGTACACCAGGTGAGAGCAAGACGGAGAAGGCAAGCACCATTCCTGGAAGTTACACAAGGCAGGCATAGGGCACCTAGTATAGCCTGGCTGGTTTTACGGCTCTCTAACCTCCCACCCAATCTCTCTCTCATTCCATGCCTGGTATCTGCTGCAACAAAGAGGGCAATGTGTGAACAGTTCTCTGGTTCCCCCCTCATTCATTCAGAGAACAAAGGGGACCTGTGTTAAAAAGTAACATTTCCTCTGATAAGTCCGCCCTCACATTATAACATGCTGCTTTGGCAGACTGTGGGTATCTCAAACCCCGCTATGAATGCCTTATAAGCTTTTATCCACGAGGGAGGAACAACCAACAAGAGATTACAGGACTCGTACGTTTACAATCTAGAGGCAACATCAAAGACTTAATTAATCCCATGGAGAACAGCAGATCTTTATGTCATATGGAAAAACTTTCAGGCAGTAATAACATATAAATTGTTCTATAAAAGACATTCTGTGTTAATAAAAGACTAATGTTTGTAGGAGGCTGGGGGTACCTGTGCCTTCTGTGGTCTTATCGTTACATCTACCTGCTTCTGCCGCTTGGATAGCATCATTACCTGCAACTGCAATATGTATTTGTCTCTGCCCGTAACCTTTTTAATCCTACCCAGATTTCTGCCACCAACTTACTTTGGGGATGTGGCCTAGATACAAATGTGTTATATCACACTATAGTTTTAGGTGGTAACAGTACCTGTAGCTCTTGTGATAAGCTAATATATCCCATGACACCCACCAAGAAGTAAGAATCCAGCCTACTCCTTTTACATGATGCAATTCACAGAGTTTCTTTATGATAGTGACAGTCACAAGCTACTGGTATTACCTACAATGTCTTCAAAGTTGTCCAGTGTTCAACCCAGAATGTTTTTTAACCTGGGTGGGAATAAATTGTAGATAGGTGGAAGTCTTTTTATTATGAGCCATCTCTTCAGCAATTACCCAAAAACAGCCTGGTGGTTACTGAAAAATGCACCCAGCTAAAAAGGGTTGGGGAGAACACGGTTGTCAAATCATGCAGTTAGGTCCATAAATATTTGGACAGAGACAACTTTTTTCTAATTTTGGTTTTGTACATTACCACAATATTTTTTTAAATGAAACAACTCAGATGCAGTTGAACTGCAGACATTCAGCTTTAATTCAGTGAGTTGAACAAAAAGATTGCATAAAAATGTGAGGAAATAAAGCCTTTTTAAAAAAAAAAAAAAAACTTCATCTCGGGGGCTCAAAAGTAATTGAACAAATTAAAAAAAGTTAAAAATAAAATGTTCATTTCTAATACTTGATCGCAAACCCTTTGCTGGCAATGACAGCCTGTAGTCTTGAACTCATGGACATCACCAGATGCTGGGTTTCCTCCTTTTTAATCCTCTGCCAGGTCTTTACTACAGCGACTTTCAGTTGCTGTTTTGTTTGTTGGCCTTTCTGTCCGAAGTTTAGTCTTCAACAAGTGAAATGCATGCTCAATTGGGTTCAGATCAGGGGACTGACTTGGCCATTGAAGAATATTCAACTTCTTTGCTTTAATAAACCCCTGGGTTGCTTTGGCTGTATGTTTTGGGTCATTGTCCATCTGTATTATGAAACGCCTACCAATCAATGTGACTGCATTTAGCTGGATTTGAGCAGACAGTATGTCCCTGAACACCTCAGAATTCATTCGGCTGCTTCTGTCCTGTGTCACATCATGGATGAACACTAATGTCCCAGTGCCATTGGCAGCCATGAACGCCCAAGCCATCACACTGCCTCCGCCATGTTTTACAGATGATGTGGTATGCTGTGGATCATGAGCCGTTCCACGACTTCTCCATACTTTTTTCTTGCCTCCATTCTGGTAAAGGTTGATCTTGGTTTCATCTGTCCAAAGAAAGTTTTTCCAGAACTGTGCTGGCTTTTTTGGATGTTTTTGAGCAAAATCCAATCTAGCCTTTCCATTCTTGAGGCTTATGAGTGGCTTGCACCTTGCAGTGCACCCTCTGTATTTACTTTCATGCAGTCTTCTCTTTATGGTAGACTTGGATATCGATACGCCTACTTTCTGGAGAGTGTTGTCACTTGGTTGGCTGTTGTGAAGGGGTTTCTCTTCACCATGGAAATGAGTCTCCAATCACCCACCACTGTTGTCTTCCGTGGACGTCCAGGTCTTTCGGCATTGCTGAGTTCACCAGTGCTTTGTTTCTTTCTCATGATGTACCAAACTGTAGATTTTGCCACTCCTAATATTGTAGCAATTTCTGGGATGGGTTTTTTCGGTTTTTGCAGCTTAAGGATGGCTTGTTTCACCTGGATGGAGAGCTCCTTTGACTGCATGTTGTCTGTTCACAGCAAAATCTTCCAAATACAAGCAGTTTTAACTGCTTAAATGTACACATTTTTTTTTTTTTACAGAAGGAGGGACTTTGATTACAAACCTTGCTTTTCACTGAAAAATATGCTTTACACAAGACAGATCAGTGGGAACTGTGCAGAGATGTAAGGCTGCCAATACAAAAGGTGGGCACTTTCGGATCATAGGAGAATATGAAACTCATGTGGACAGGTAAGAGGTAGGCCCTTTATACACATTTTAGGTGTGTAATAAGCTAGCACAAAACACACGCACAAACACACTTTAAAGTAAACTCAATTTCCCTTATTAAAATTATCTGAAAAACCAGAAATCCTATAAACACATGAAAAGCAGGCAAACCGTAATATCAGTGACTATTATAAAAAACTTAGTCTTCGCAATCTGCATTGTGTGTACTCAGAGGTAATTAGTTATGTGAATTGACAGCAGAAGGATTGTCTACAATAAAAATTTATTGCACTCAGGAGCTGGCTCTTAAGTGGCATGTGACTCATGCTCAGAAGAAGTCAATGAATCCAACTTGCACGTGCTGCCCTAAGGTAAAAGTGTATAAAACACAACAAAGAAAAGGTGAAAAGTGGTTTTATTCTATTAAACAGCTTAGTTCAAAATACACAAAATGATCAGATCTTTCAGAAACATACAATCAGACCTTCTGTCACCTCTATAATAACTGTAGAGATTTGCCCAAACAAGAACAAAAGTAAGTCAGTCAGATATGTTTTTGCAGAAGTGGCATTTAAAAACCACCAACATTTTTTGCCCTCAGAGACGAAAGGGTAATTTAAAAAAAAAAAGTACCCCAGGAAATGTATGTCCAGGGCAAAGCATTTTAATTAGAATTCCAAAACTTTACTACATATTGACAAAAACAGAAGACCTCCTGTGTGCTGGAAAACGTTTGCCACCGATGTGGAATTTGGTGGTCAACCAGCATGGGCATGCCATCAAACCTTCTCCAATAGGGTTACCATTCCAAACATAGCCAAGGCAAGGAGCATTGAGCATTTATTTTTAATTTTTTTTTTTGCACCAACAATTACATTTTCAGGACTGATGAAATCTACACCATTCTACTTGGTCCAACAACTAAAAATGTAATGCAAATAATAAAATATTGTTGGCAGTCCTTAAAGCTTAAACTAAACCCACACAACTCACCCATCAGGGTTGCAGCACAGAGCACAGCCATTTTCCTTTTCTTCCTTCTACAGACCCATCTTCAGCCACCCTGATTGACCGTAACACATTTATTCATCCCGGCACAAGCAAGGGAAGCTGTTATTGCCAGATTGCCCTGACACCCGAAACAAATCAGGGAGCGGCGCGGCACCCCGCTGAGCTCTCTCCCCTTCACTTTAATTAGTGAATTCGCCGGGGCGGTCTTCAGAACGACGGACGATGAACGCTGTGCACACCAGATTCTCATCAGAGATCAGCCCTGAGGCGAGAATCTGATGTGTGCACATAGCCTTAGATGCAACGTCTGTGTTTTAGTTAATATTTTTCACAAAAAGAACATTTTCAGCAAGCACAGAAAACACATACCTTTCCATGTAGCAGAAAAGTAAGGTAGAAAAGAAAAAAAGCAATGCGGCCATCACATCTGAGTACTAGTAAACTGCAATAGATTATTTGCCTTTAGGTTTAGATGCACTTTGAAGAGTCAAGTAGGTATTACATTGCATGACATTAATCCTCCAATTTATAAAGAAGATTTACTTGTTTCCTGGACAGCATTTTGTTCACTCACATTAAAAAGGTTTACTACGTCTTCATAAGTCGCACATGAACACCGCCAATGCTGATCAGCAATAAATTTCAAACTTGATGTGATGAGCTTGCCTTTAATTATACATCTGACAGATTACGTTATGAACTTCATACTTTGACTGCAGGCAAACAAAGCAGAATTTTTAGTCTAAACCCAGCTTCATGTATCAAATAAGCCATGAAAAAAAAACATTTACATTTCAGCTGACTTCCCTATAATCCAGTTAATTGCAATATAAGTTCAAAGAACGCCATGAAATAAAAGTACACACATCAAGTTTATTAACGATGCTTGTTCTAAACGTATAATTACTTGAATTCAGCATTGCTCTCTATATCTACCAGTTCCATCACAATTTTACTTACATAGCATTAAAATGTCTTCCCAGAGTCTGCATTATTTCAAAAATCTTGACTGATCACATAGATTTAAGGGCATTCACATTTTATATTATTTCATGGACCCAGGTCAGAATCTATACAACCTCAATCTTATCTTCCAAACCAGGCTTTACTATTGTAACTCAACCACAGCGTAGCTGCCATTAAGAAGATGGTGGCATCAACTATGGAAACCAGGAAGCTATGTACGCTGATAAAGAATAAATGAAAGTAAAAAAAAAAAAAATTCCCCAAGTCCACCATTGGAATGCAGCAACACTTCTTGTTAAAGTTTTTCCTTAGTTGCCCCCACAGATTCCTACAAATACCTGTTGGGCCTGACATTGTAGGCCACTAATGAAGCTTTCTTTGAAGTCGTCGCAACAATGATGCACTGCATTTAAATTCAGCGGCGTTGCCAATCTCACATAGGCTGTGCCTAAACAAAATGTGCCGTTTGGCTATCCGTATTTTGGTTGTTCATTTACAAGCCTGTACCTTATGAATCTGCATCTGGCGGCACCAAGTTCCTAAAAACAGCACTGCCTGTGTTACTGAAACCCTCCCAGTGTAAGCCTGATGAGGGAGCATGCAATACATATGAAGGAGGATTTGGCTTAGTAAGAAAAAGTAAAGGATGGTTTTTTTTTTATTTTTTTTATTTTACATTATGTTGCTTGTACATTATATAGTAACTACGTGTTACTCAACCAGGGTTCCATGGAACGTTAAGGTTCCTCCAGATATTGCAAGGGGTTCCTTGAAAAATTAACATTGTGTGCCTCACAGGTCAGTTAGACTGACACAAAATTATCTTTCTTGCCATTCTTCCAACAATGTAGGATGTATTCTTCCCACTGATCACCATAATAATGCACTGTGAGTAGTGGATTTAGTAGTTATAGCAGGGGATCCCTGAAAGTTATTTCAAGTGTTCCCCAATGTTAAAAAAGTCAAGAAAGGCTGTAGTAATAGGTTTTAGAACCTGTTTAGACTGTCATACATAAACATTTTTGTGCGCTTTTCATCATTAACCCAATTGTTTCATTTTTTAAACATTGCAAGCAACGTTATAGATAACGCTTATAAACCTGCCTCAGGGAAATGTCCTGGTGTAGATTAGCCCATTGGATTTCATAGGAATTTCAAACATGGGCTTTTAAAGCCTAGAGTTAAACTCTGGGGGAAACATCCATGTAGACCCAGGCTTAGGAAGGATATTTTTAGGAAGTATAACAACAATTAGCCAAGTTGTTGAAAGAAAATGTTGATTTGTTTATACAGTTTGTTCAGCATAAATGAACGGCCAACTGAAAATCAGACAAATCTACTACCATAAACTGAAACTGATCCACAGTCGATTGTTCAATATCAAAGTACAAAATCAATCACTAGAATTGTACTTTATCTCCAAATTAATGATAATAACCATATTTGCACATGCTCAAATAATTGATCTAAAAGTCCTAAAAGCTGGTCACATACTATCATAACCAATGGCACTTTTCTAATCTGACCAATGGAAGTTCTATATATTCTCTGAATCTGCCAAAATGGATCAATATACAGTGAATTTATCAGAATTTTCAGATATGACTAAAAAGGCTGCATGTTGTATGGCCAACCTTGCATGCATTAAGCCAACATTAAAACAGAGTAACACAAATTTGACTGCTCTTTGCTCAGACCAATATTGTACCTGAACATATGAAACTATCTAAAACATTGAATAATAATAAGTGGATGCACAGTACTTAAAAGCAGGAATAAAACGCAGCTTGAACTGGTAAATTAGGATAGTGAATACTGTGTTGCCTTCCAAATTCTCACCATTACAAACACATAGTAAAGCAGAAAGGTCAGCTGTCACAACCTCACCACATATTTCCCAAACATACCTCTTCTTCCATGCAGAAAATCATCTTGCTCTAGAGTAAAGATGACCTCACATGTAAACATCTGCCTTTAAAAAGCTGCAGCCTGCTTAATGTTTGTGACAGAGCGCCATTAAAAAGGTAGCAATACATACAATGCAAACATGGCATCATTCAATACTACTAACATGCATGTCAGTTTACAGTAACCATGAGAGGATACATTTGCTATCATAGTAAGCCACACATACAATAGTGATAAATGTGAAGCAAGAGGAATATATAAGGTTTCATCATTGAATAGGAGAGAAATCTTATCCAACTGCACAATGCAAAAAAATTTAAAAACATCCAACAATGATGTATTATTGGGTAATCAAATCCTGTATTTGGTGTCTTGGTAAACCCCAATCTTCGGGGGTTTACCAAGACACCAAATACAGGATTTAATTCAGCCATCCAAATTGTTGTAACTTTATTTCCATCTTCAACTAAATAAAACGAGGAATTATTGTTAGTGATGTCCAAATATTAGAACTTGTATTTCTGCAAACTTTATCAGACAATCACTACATTCTTTGTTTCACTCTCTACCTACAGCAATGACTATTGTATATACTGCATGGATTGGCACAATCCCAGAGCGCAGGTACGTGGTGCAAAAGAGTACATGATGCTACTGCAAAAAGAGAAATGCAGAAATACTAGCATATCCAATGCCTTTATTAAAGTTTAAAAGAACAAGTGTAAGTGTTGCCTAGAGAACAAAGTCCATTACTATTTCTCCAGGGCAGATATACAAGCCTACCTAATTAGACAGCAGGCAACATGGACAAATATTTCATACTGCAAAATAAAAAAAAAAAATGAATATGTGCAAATGAAAAAATTTAAAACACTTTAAATTAGCACACCTCCACAAATATCCCACTTAAGTTAGAACACGAAGAACATTTTAAGAAGACCCCAACTAATAATACTTTCCTAGTATATAAAGAAAATAGAAGAATATCATTTTTTTTGTAAAAATAACTTAATTAGGCAGGGAAGTATGTTGGTAGGCATTGTAAGAAAATTATTAATAACTAGTATTTATTTAGGGGGGCTCACAATCTAATGTCCCTACCATAGTCCTATCATTACCATAACCAGTCACCAGTCAATTTTTTTTTTTTTTTGGGGGGGGGGGGGGGGGGGACAATTAACCTAACAACGTTTTTGGAATGCGAGAGGAATTCCACGCAAACACAGGGTAAACATGCAAACTCCATGCAGATAGCACCCTGGACGAGATTCAAAGCCGAGACCTAGAACTGCAGAGTGCAAACCTCTGACCCACCGTGCTGCCCATAGGTAGGTGCAGTTAGGCCCAAATAATCCCCCTTTCCTATCCCTGACACACTCAGCTCGAGAGACACCAAAGAGTGAAGCATCTGGGTGGTAACCATTCCCAATAGAAGGAGATGATGTATGGGCATGATGAAATATGTGCCCCTAGAAAGAACAAAGGTTAAGCCAACAACACTTATGTAATCACCCACCACCCACCACCTACCCCTTAGGGCAGGAATGAACTGGAAAGATGCGCTTACATAAGTGGTTGCATGTCACTATCAGGCCTACCTTGGTAAGTAGGATCATCACTTGATTTGAGGAAGGTAAACCTGGAGAAGAACTTGTTATCTAGATGCTACCTCCTATAATGTGCAGTCACAGTCAGGTGCTGATGATGATTTGAATGCCTTTAGTTTGTTGTTTTTTTGGGTAGTATCTGTGAAGAAGAGCTTAGCATTCCATATTTGTGGCCCTGGTTCCTGGGTATGAAGTTCAAGAGCATTACTATTACCAGAGTTTGCATGAATTTCCTCCAGTGGGTTACTTGGCTTTCTCTAAAGTGTCCCTAGTTTATGAGCTCCTCCTGGGGTAAATGGTTCTACGAACTCTGTAAAGAAAATAATTGTATCACAATGTGGGAATTCTACACATAACATCACAAAATGAGAAAAACACAAATTTGATGGTTCATTGATAAGAAGTATGGATCACATGTTAATCTTACAGAACACTGCTGTGTTGGCATATGCTGTATTTTTGCACAAGATGCAGATTCCTTTCAACACTGAAAAGGAGATAAAACATTTAGAAGTAATAAGCAGGCGTTCCCAGTCCCCTAAGCATTTCCAAGGGCTTTACATCTTTACAGCAGCCGAAGATGCAAAACATCTGCATGAACTCTGCACAAAACAGAAGACAGAAGTTACTCAGCAGAACGGCACAACAGCAGCCATGTTTTTTTGTAGTATCCAGGTTGGAAATAAACCCTTCACCTACACAGCATTATTAATGGTAGTAGAGCCCATGCTGCAATCCTGTACAGCACTCCACCTCCTCCGCCTCTTTCCTGTACAGGTAGCATTAGAGGTTTGCTTTCAAAGTGGTAACCTACTTTCAGGACTTTGGCAACAAACTTTGAAGCACTGTCTACAGCAGCTCCCATGCCCAGCAACAAAACTTAACACCAAGTGATGCTTCCACACCCTTACAGACAGTAAACAGCCAAAAAAAAAAAAATCTCTTATCTTACTTCCTTATCTCTTATTATTATTATTATTATTATTATTAAACAGGATTTATATAGCGCCAACATATTACGCAGCGCTGTACATTAAATAGGGATTGCAAATGACAGACGAATACAGACAGTGATACAGGAGGAGAGGACCCTGCCCCAAAGAACTTAATCTAGAAGGTGGGGGAATTTCACACACAATAGGATGGGATCTTACTTATCTTACTTCTATAATTATCTTATAATATTACTTCCAAAATAAATGCTACATTTCTGGCTGTCTCTGGAATCAATGCTTAGTCACTGATCCAGAACAAGCATAAAGGCTAAATTGGAACTACAGACATGCAAATTTATTCAAAGTTACGGAAGATATTGTACCATGGAACTAGCATTTTCAGTATGAAAAGTCAGCAGCAAGATACTTAATACTTTACTGGAACTGGTTCCCAGCAAACATCAGCAAATAAACTTGCAAGTACATTTGACCTGCAGCTGACCTAGTTTTACCTTTTCAGGAGGTTTTTGCATTTTTAAACAGACTGGTATGACAATGCAAAACCCACACAAAGCCCCTCACTATACGGCTAAGATGTGCCGTCTAAATAAATCCCAGTTACGAATGGTTATTGTTGTCTAGAATGTTATAGCATGGTATGTTAGGTGCGTATACAGAAATCCCTGTTTGTTATTATTATTATTATTAATAATAAATAGGATTTATATAGCTCCAACATATTACACAGTGCTGTACCTTAAATAGGCTTTCCTTAATATATGCATCAATTAAAAACAGTACAT
The DNA here is from genome assembly GCF_032062135.1 of Pyxicephalus adspersus. Lineage (NCBI taxonomy): Eukaryota > Metazoa > Chordata > Amphibia > Anura > Pyxicephalidae > Pyxicephalus > Pyxicephalus adspersus. The sequence goes on along the minus strand of NC_092861.1, from coordinate 27,023,203 downwards.
TGTATGAGATTAATACATAATCCATCCTGTTCCAAGCATAAGCATATTACATGGAGAAAGCTACAAAACCGCTCTATTAATTTGTGGCTGCCAATTCCTGCACTCAACCTCAGAATTGCAGAATGAATCTCTGGAGAAAGATTAGAAAGATTTTTTTTATTAATATATTCCCCGATTATTATGATGACAGAACAGATACTCACAGTTCTAATTGCTAGTGATGTGTTTTTTAATGTTGTAGAATGGTCAGTCTAGAAGATGGTTTCCAAATTCTGCTGTCAGTCCTGTGGTGATCACCGCATATTAACAGCTAAGCAGAAAGTAAAACAACTTTCATATCCAAAAAATAGGAAATAGTAGAAATCTAAAGCATATGGAAAAGAAATGTAGGACTTCCAGTGGTAAATTTTTCCACTACTGCCTAATATTTAAAACAAAATGTGGTATGATTTAGGTTTAGGCATTATTTCTGTAACCAGTGTTCTCCCCAGCCCCTTTTAGCAGGGCGCACCACCTGGCACTTTTATGTATCGACCCTGTGGGTGGGTGGTTACTGAAAAGTTGAGTCACAATACAGGGGCTGTCACCCGCCTACAGTCGCTTCCCATCCAACTTAAAAAATTTCTGGGTAAGATATGGATAACGATCTGCCCAGTCTATCTCACTGCAATAAAAACAGAACTGTGTTAGTGTAAATACTGCAACAATAAGGTCCTGGAAGCAATTTTAAATGCAGTAAGGAATTCATCTGGTTTTTAAGCCTACGTACACACATTAGATGATTCTCGTCCGATTATTGTTTCATGGCTAGTCTTGCGTGTGTACAGCAGCCATCCGATATCTGTAAAGCAAGTGAAGGGGAGAGAGCGCAGTGGAGTGCCACTCTGTCGTTGTCCGTATCCCCTCTCCACAGAGCAGAATTGCTCTGTATGTACAGCGCTCATTTATGCATCATTAAAGCTTTTGTAGTTGGAAAGGATTGTGAAAGATCCTTTCCAATGACAGTTATTGAACATGTATGCGCAGACTTACATTTGTCTCGGATATTGAAAAACATACTCCCTAAATCCTTATAAAATAATCAGGAACAGTTTTATCTATCTAGAGATAATAACCTTGTGTTTCGCACATTTAGTGACAAAAATGGACCTATAAGTGACAATCCGACACAGAAAATATTTATCAACAGACACATAGTTAACAAAACACATGTTTAAGCTAAAACTCCACTTTAAAAATTGGTGATCAAGCAGGGCTCCATTGCAGAACGGACAGACGATGTTCTTTCTGCAATAGGCATTCTTACCCGTCTGACCACTCCATGGAACTGTCCAAATCCCCGAGCTGCACACAATTGGGGAATAGGCCCTGGTATATTTTTGGAGAAGCTTTCTTTTACCAACAGTTTTTTTTTTTTTTTTCTAAGATTGGAAAGTGTTAGAACATCTGTTAGATTTAGACTTCTGTTTCCAAAGAAGAAGCTTGTCTCCCCAACTTTCCAACAAGGTTGCAGAGCAGTGATAGACAACATTCTCAAGATAAGTTTTAGAAGACCAAATAATTTGCATACTGGCCACTCTCATAGCTTTAGGAAAGAAAACAACCCTTACATTTTATTCAAAAACTTCAGCTATATTACAAGAAAATACAGAAAAGCTAGTTAAACCTGAATATCTTTACATAAAATTCTTTTAGTTGCCATTAGTCCATCCATGCATTTTCCATAAAATAGAAACAAAATTTATTCATATCCAGCAATACGTGCAGTCCCAATCTGGTATTGCAGGATGCCCATTTTTATCACAGCCTATAAGCAAATTTAATACCAAATACCAGTATCTATTCAACCAATCCAAACTTCACCTAAAGAAAGGCACACTGGAAAACTACAAATGCTCATCATTTATTGAACCGGAGAATAAATCTCTGTAACATCCTGTTCCCATTTACATTTTGCTTTGAGAAAGAGGGCGGAGGATACCCTTAAAAATAATAAAATAATAATTAACGGCATGATACAGGTCTGTCTTTTTGCTGTATGCTTAGGGAGTCCATTGAAATGAAAAGTATTGCAAGCACTGCAGATATTCACTTTGCATAAAGAATCTCCCAAAATAAACTTAAAATACATTTCAACTACAATGTAAAAGAAGTAATGAGAGCATGTATGTAGAAACACATGCAATAACCTAAACATTTCAATGTGTTAATGATTATAGGTCTATATGGACCCCTATTAAGGTTCCTGACTTAAACTGTTCTTATAGTAGATACAATTGCCATGGAAATAAAATATTTTTTTTTTTTTTTTTTTTAAACTCAAATGCGTCAATGTGGCAATGAAAAGCTATGAGCTAAACCAAGAATGTCAGCATCTTTGCTGTACTGACGTATCAGAATATTTGCTGATCCCAGACAACAAACGTTTGCAGACAAATGTGAGTGTATACATGACAGGCTGGAGACTTTCCCTTACAGCTCCTACTAATGAGCACAAATTACCGGGAACCTTCCCATTGTGGCTCTATGAACCATATGATGCAAGAAAACCATTTCTGGAAGTCATTTACGAGGAAGTTCTGTGCATCTTCAATATGGGAAGGCAAGGGGAAACTGACAGATATTTGCATTATTTCTGAACTGTACTATAGAAAATGAAGTCACTGCTGGATAACTAAGGGAAAGACCACAAACCTTCTGCCCTCTGGAAAGATTTCACATGAATCATGATGAGCTGTACGTCTCGCACAAAACCACAAGTTTAAAGAATCAGCCCACTTAGGAATCATATATTAGTCCTGAGCAGCAGGTAAATGGTATAGAACTTAATGAACCAGTGATCGTATGGGTAATGTGCTGTAAAGCATACTCATGTCATTTAAGACCAATTAAAATGTATCATTCCTTCAGTGGTTTCCAAGTATTACATTTAAAGAACAGCATCTTCAAGAGGACTTGAAGTCAAAAAGTGAAAAATTTGCTATTACGGTCTTAAAAAATTAATTATGCTTAAGTGGTACCTTAGTATAGGTGCTTAAATGTAACATTGGTTTGAATTTCCTTCTAAAAAATACCAGTGCACTTCTTGGTAAGTAAATGTGCCTAGGCACTCCTATGTAGCCTCAGAGTTATATTTTTGCAGTGTTGGATGCAAGGCCCTGTTTCTGTGACTCTCAAGAGATTTGAAGTGACATTTGCTGACGTCAGTACTGTGTTGCTTGTATTTTTCTTGCTGGAGGCTTTGACATGAGGAAGCAAAGGTCTGCCTGAGCACAGGGACACTGTATGTAACAAAGCATGGAAAGCCAATACTGGTAAAAAGATCAGCTACACAGAGAGCAAAGTTAATACTAAGATCCAGTCTTCTGTCTTTTTGGTGTCTCCAAAGTTCAGGCCTTCTTTAAAGGGGACACAAAACATATTATATACCTTTTCAAACAGATTACACTAAGCAAATGCTTTTTGAACAGAAGAGGGATTTGTTAACATTCTGTCAACTTATTATCTTGTAGACAAAACAGAAGGTTGGGGGATCCTCCTCAAAATAAGGGAAATTCATATTTTTACAAGTGTCCTCACTGGAAGTTTCCCTCTCTAACTTTGGTACCAACAGAAATCTGTGTATTCTACGAATGTTACAGGGCAATGGTCATGACAAAAATAAATACATTTTGAATTTAGGCTGGGTACACTGCTGCTACCTTTGCACTTGAATAACTCGTCAGTTTTCTGTGCAGAAATGTATTGATTGATGCCATCAAAAGACTGCGTACACATACCCAAAAATCTACATTTCAATCAAATGACTTTCAGTAAGTCAAACAGTGATTGGTTGGATATGCAAGATTTTTTCAATAGATTAGATAGTTAGAAGCCGCTCTCTCCGCTCTTCCAATGACCTGCTAATGACTTCCTAACATGCATGACTGCAAGACTTGCCGCCCTGACTCTCTGGAATGGTCTTCCTTGTCCTATTCGGCTTGCTCCTACTTTCTGCTCATTTAAAAGAGCACTCCAATTTAAGGGCACCACTTTGGGGTGATCAGTCAGCCACAACTCAAGGATCCGTTTGAAGCTTCTGGTTGAACCATTGCTTGAGAATGGCTGCCATTAACACTAGTAGCCATCAAGACAGTCACTCTATAGTCATGTATGCAAGCTTAAACAGGTTAAATAGGATAGGAAAAAGAAAATGGAAAAAAAAAAGAAAATGAAATATTGCCTGCATTTCTGTTTTCCACTAGTTAAAAGAAACCTAATAAACCTTTTATTTCAATATATCTGCTAAGTATGGCTGCAAGTTATTACTGAAAAAGTAGCTGCTAAATATCAATTTTGAATATGCAGCTGTATAACGTTTACCTGTATCAGGGACCGGTTAGATGGGTAATTTGTGCATTTTACACACAGAGTTTAATCTTCTCTACTCAAAGATGTAATAACAAATTTAGCACTCATACGCTCTGCAGCTGTGGCTTTCAAACTGTGCAGTCATTGTAGAAGACGGCCACTTGCTTCAATTACATAGAAATGAACAGGCTGAAAAGGAACAGAAGAGAGGAAAAAGCATAAAGCTGACACATGGAAATCAGAGGCAGATGAAAGATAAATGCCTAGGCATTTTTATGATGTAGTTTTAACTCTAGGGACCAAGATTCTTAAAAAGAACTTAACACAGAGATGATGTAAGCTGCCATAGCTGAACTCTATGAATGCCATGAAGCTGAAATGAATGCCAATTGCCTGGATGTAAGGCTGATCCTTTGGATTTAGTACATGCAGTCATACAACCTGAAACATGTATGCAGATAACACCCGAGTTGCTTACTAAGGTTACATGCACGTTAAATGGTTCTCATTGGATAATTGACTCAGGGCCGATATCAGTCGGGAATCTGGCGTGTGTACAGCACTCGTCGTCCGAACGACTGTCCTGGCGGATCCATGGACAAGGTACCATTGTAATGAAAGTGAAGGGGAGAGTGTGCAGCAGGGTGCAACTCGGTCATCCCCCTCTCCACTCTCCACTCTCCATAGAACAGAACGGTGCTGTATATACACAATGCTCGTTCATGCACCGAGCAGTGGTTTGTTGGCAGAAAGGATCATGATATATCCTTTCCAACGACAATTATTGCACGTGTGTACGTAGCCTTATTCTTTGTTAGAGATTTGGAATGTATGGAACACCAACCAGGCGAGCTGTATTTATTAGACCCAGGACAGCAATGGAAGCGTGCATAATCTCTCAAAACCTTTAACATTGCAGATTCTGCTCCCACCCTTCTATAAAGCTTTCCTGCAGACACCTTGAAGTATATTGGATGTCCGGTATCTGTAGGCACTGGCAGTTTGGGTTCAAACTACTTTTAACTACTACTTTTACTTTAAGACCCACTTTCCCCTTCTCTTCTGAGGTGTAGCAAGTGCAAATAAATCCAGTTGTAAAAAACATTGCAACACTTACACCTCATGCCTTACATTTTAAGTGAAGTAGATTGTTGGTGCATATTAATGCTGTTTTTGCACTGCCATATTGCATCTGTTGCAAGAATGTATATATAATGATTCTTGACAGACATCATAGGAGAGATGGATGAGAGCTTTACACTAAAGGGTGTTCTCCTGTCAGGACTAAAACATAACCCCTGCGCATTCACAATTACAAAAAACAATTTATGTATTATGACTTTTGTGCGCTAAACCTCCTGTTAAATTGGTTTATAACCAGGATACAAATATTTTATAATACATATTATATATATATATATATATATATATATATACTAATCTGAATGCACTGCATGTGCCATGATGAACTTTGAAAGTGCAAGGCAGAAAACATTAACCAACTTCCATTGGTGTTATGCCCTGGAGTTCAATCTGATAGCATAATGCAACACCATGGTTTTATGACATTTAAATGTCTGTGACCCCAGGGACTCAGTGTTACCTTTAGCTGGAAAAAAAAAAAAAGTCCACAGAACAAACATGTATAGAGAGACTAGGAAAACGTTTTCACCACAAAAAAACATTCAGATTTTCATAAAAGTATGATATTAAGGAACGGGTGTCAATTTTGGTATTAGCCTAAGGGTAGTAAGAGCAAGGTGTTTATGTTCAGACTGGTGAAGAGGCTGCAAAACAGTTACTGCTTCCACAAACCCACAGCACCCCAATAGAGAATAAATAAAGGTGGCTCACTGCTGGCAACTGTACAAAGTAGTTAAGTGTGCAGGCGGCTGAGTGGCAAGCAAGGTGCCAAGGGCCACATGTTCAGGCTGCGAGCCTTAAAGTATACCTGAACTCTGAAATGCTTTTTTAAAATAAAAATATAATCGATATTTGCAGAGAGTGGCAATTTCACAAGAATGTAACACAGAAACAAAGGTAAAAAAGTACAAAGTTAATCAAGATCCATAGGACAATAGGAGAAATCCAAACTCAAGTACATTTAAACAAGTCCACCAAGTAAAAAATAACTTGGACCTGTTGCACAACCAATCCTCTGGGCGTATAAACGGCAAAGTGCAGAAGGTTTTAATTAGCAATGAGAAACCATAATTAAGCTCTTAGCGTCTCTGTATATTATTCAGTATGCCCTGCAGGAAGAGTTTCCGAGGATTTTCAAACTATAATAGGCAGTCACCACCCTTCTTTAAAAAGCTTTATGCATCTGGAAATGTCCGCTTTTACCGGATAAAGACAGCTTACAGACAAGTACATTTGTACTTTATTCTTCAATAACCTTGCCTTTCCAAATCATGGCGCACACGGCAGTTGTCTATCCCCTAAAGCACCAAAACAAATCCAAATAAACAGATAAAACCATTATAAATGTAAAGCAACAAGATGCGTTGCAGCATGCACTTACCATTATGTATTTTCCCGAATGCAGTCCAAAGGTTAAAGCTGAACCAGTCAAACAGCTAAAACTCAGCTGAAATACACATGGAAACGGTCTCATCTTCTAAATCATTAGCAATTTTGTCTAGCCTCAATTGTGACTCATATGGTTCCATTGGGCAGCACAGGGGGGGGGGGGGGGGGGGACATCTCTTTCTCTGCATACACAATGCATTACTATGTGATGTGTTAATGTAGGATACTGCAAATATGAAAGCCACCACCCACAGCTTTGACACTTGCTGCAATCCCTCCAGAGATTAAATAGAGTCCAATACCAAGAAAAAATAAAAAGCATAAACACATTTTTGAATAGGGATCAAATCAGGAGGTCAAGAAGAGGCCTACTAACCTAGTCCTACCCCTTGTGTAGTGCCCTTAAGCGGTGAACAACTTTTCACTATTCAGGCGCCTCCCCCAGTAGAACAGTTACTGTTTTGGTATTTCATTGAGGAGATCATTAAAATAAAGATAATTGCTACTTTGGTCTTTTTTTGATACATAATTGTTTTATTACAATTCCCTCTGTTATCAAATGTACATAGCTAGTTAGCTATTGGTATTCCTCTCATGTTGATTTACATTCTATGCTATGTTCTTGCAAATATGTTGACCCCCCGTCTTCTCTTTTGTACCCAAATTTTCCACCCAAAATTATTTTTGCTTATACAGATTTTGTATAACAAAATTTGAAAATAACAAAATCTTTGAAAACAAAAAGAAGCTAGTCTGTTAAAAGCAGAACTAAAGATTCAAAAAAAGTTTCCAGTCAGCCAGGTCTTTATTGATAATGGACAGGTGATGTCCCTTTTGCAAAAAAAAAACCCCTCCTAACTGCCTGATTCTAGAAAACTGTCAAATATTTTTTAGCTGCCAGGATATCCCGGAATCCTAGCTTCCTGTGAACTTGCCAGGAATGTACTCCTGTGAGGGAGTTCTGTTATCCCAGCCCAGCCAATCAAGATGATAAAGATCATACCCAGAAGAGAAGGAAGAAGAGGATTGTGGCCTGCAACAGGTGAGTATAGCAGGTTTAGTTCCATTTTAACCAGGTAGGCCTGTCACAAGTTGGGGCTGCATTTCTTGTCTCCTCTTTAACATGCTTGATGCATATGGCTTCTCAGTCTTTGGGTCAATGGACGTACTTCTGGGAAGCAGTATGCAGATTGGGAAAAAAATGGGTTAAAGATTATCTGAAATTGAAGTTTTGTTATGCTATAGGGAACATCAAGAAATGTTTGATTCAGTTTGTAATTTCTCCTCAAAAACATGGCTCTTTCTGGTGAGGGTCCCTAAAGCCTCATATATATCTGCATTGTGAGATCCAATTCAATTCTGATCTTATACTATTAGCCCTAGAAAACTGGAGTCAATGTGGAGATGTCACCTTTTTGTTGCTCACTGTACCCTTTGCTAAAGGCAAATCAAGGGAGCAAAAACCCTGCATCCAAACAGACTCTACAAAACAAGGCATGGTAGGTCTTAACTAATGCCCCACCATAAGTATCCAGATGTCACTTTTTGATAAGAATTCCTTACGCTTAGATTGTGGCTGGAACCTTTATAAAAAGCCTAAAGTGACAGGAACTTGCCTAAGTATTTGCAAACATGGACTTTAAAAATTCAATGCTTTGCAGGGGAAGACATCTAATGGGTGGGTAGCATCTGACACCTTATGTCACTTAGAACACAGCACAACCTTACTGACCACAGTACAAAGGGAAGGTAAAGTACATTTTAACATGACAAAGTTCACTTTCGAGCATTCTAGAACTTTCATAGGGTCATCACTACCCTGTAGTAGTACTACATAGTGGGAAAAAGAGCATGCATATATATTTCATGCATGGGTATTCCTATGTACATTCAAATATGACTAACAACTATACACAGTAAAAAAAAGGTTTTAAAAACATTACCATGCATACTTTATGTATATCTAACTACATGAAAGAACTTATACATTCTTACTCGATTGAGAGAGGAAAAAAAATAAAGAAGTTGCAGTTTTTCTGCAGTATTTTTGTTATAGTAATAAACATTAATTCTACCTTCTAAAAATATATTGTAACAAGTTCAAAGTATACCCAGCTTTGAAGAACTTTAAAATGTTTGCCACAACAAAAATGTTACTTGTTTGTGAGAGGATCTGAAAAAAAGAAGTTCCCAAGTCACCCAAGGCATAATGATCCCTCCTTTTACACTTGAGCCAGTCCTAGAAAAATGACAGCTGGGCAACACACAGATTTCAGAGGACGGTCAGGCATGCATACACAATCAACCTACCTTTAGGCAATTGTGTCCTAAACACCTTCTGCTATGTCATAACTTATACTTTGTGTTTTGTCAATTGTGAGGGAAGGAGTAGAGCATATTGCCACTCCAAGAAGGAGCAGTTAGAATTGCTTCTCATCACAGGTAAGAATAAAACCGCTTTTCTTACATACCCAAATATTATTTTCTCTTAAATGTTAACAGTTTGCAGGACACATACAGCTACATGAAAAGATCTCATGTATATAGAAAGACTGGATGCTAAATAGTAAGTGTTCTTATCCACTAATGGATAACTGCACAACATTTTATCTTTGTGCAATTTGTGTGGCCATGTCGATGATGTGCTATAAGATTATCTAGGTAAAAGGTGCTCAGACACGTTCAGCCCAGTCTTTAATAATTCCATATATTATTAATATTCCAAAAACTTAAAAAAATAATAGGTAGCTACTTTCAGAAAAGTTGTATTTTTAAAAAAAAGCTAAACATAATGTTAGAAAAGGAAACCTTTTATAGATGTGGCCAGCTTAACACTCTTTGGCAGAGACAGATAGGAAGCGCTGTCAGATGGTGTTCTATTACAGAATTATCTCCATACTGCAGGGGATAAATTTCATGTAGTCAGCAGTCACCTGTGCAAATTAGCGTGCTTGCAAGCTTTATAGACGCTCTCAGGAGAGGATTTTATATAATCTGGCACTAGCGATGTGTCAACATGTGAGCCAAGAAACTCTACCCGAAGAGGTAACCTGTATGCACATGACTGATGCTATAGGATGTAACAAGAACAGCATGTGATGACAATGAGTAACCACACAACTTTGAAAAAATACTCATCGCTTTCTAAATTCCTTGATGCTAAAAAATTTGCAACACATTCTATTATACTTTGAAGCAGAGGTGCAATTTTTTTCTGTCCATTTCCCCTAGATCATACCTTCCATCAACCCCACTTCTCAGAGCTCTTTGCAGACGCTGGTCTTAAAATTTGGTGCAAAAATACCAAAGCCGCAGAGCAAGACTGACTATGGTACCAAGCCTGGTTTTTAGTACCTTCCGTTGTCAGCATTTAGTCTGCAGATTGACACCGATCTACAGTTTCTAGTTCCGTACTAGAAAGAAAAACCTGGAGCCCTGCTTTGGTGTGCCTGGTAAACATCTGATACTCTTTAGACTCAACTCACAGGGGAGCCAATGCCACTTCATGTGGCTACTTGTGACATCCGTCAATTACTAGAAAATTATTAAATATTAAACAGTATTTATATAGCGCCAACATTATGCAGCACTGTACATTAAATTAGGGTTGCAAATGACAGACAGAGACAGTAACACAGGAGGAGAGGACCTTGCCCAGAAGAGCTTACAATCTTTTAAACTCAACAATTAGGATAAACTTTTCAAAAAGTCAAATATATGTAGAGTGTCTTGAAAACTGAGATTCAGTGGTTTAAAGAAAATTTTTTCATCTATCTGACTGGGGCAGCCCTGTAGAAACAATTAGAGGTCTCAATTTCTCATACTTCCCATATAAATCACCGAACAATTTTATATTATATTTTTTATATTGGCTGTGCAGCAACAACTAAATATACCATCATCTAAAGGTAAACAATGAAATTAGACCTCAATGTCCTGGTAAAACCCAAGAGCTACATCTGCTACATGTACCAGAATTTGGGCCATGGGCTTACTTTATGGTACTGCCTAATAAATAGAGCTTATCTATATTAGTGTGCAGATATCACAATGCACACAAATAGAATTACTGCACTTTATACAAAAAAGCCTAGCCTCTTTCTTCATACATAGTAGAACAGGTTTAAAAAAGACATGTCCATCAAGTTTAACCACTAGGGAAATAAACATATCCCAGATATAAAACCCTATGGGGATAGCTGGTTCAGAGGAAGGCAAAAAGATCCTTGGTACAATTTGCTCCAACAAAGGAAAAAAAAACTCCTTCCCGATTCCATGAGGCAAATCGGATGTTCCCTGGATCAACGTCATTGTTGCTTCTTCAATGACCTACTAATGACTTCCTCACTCATAACCTCGTCACAAGCACAGCTCCAAGACTTCTAGAGCAGCCTCGGCTCTCTGGAATGGCCCTCCTCATCCTATTCGGCTTGCTCCTACTTTCTGCTCATTGAAAGGAGCACTCAAAGCCCATCTTTTCAAACTTGCCTACCCATCATCTTCTGTCTTTTGAAACCATCACTAGTTCCCAGCACTACATATCCCCCAACTAGTTGCCAACTAGTCTTCTCCTGTCTCTTCAACCCTCACTACTCTCACCCACCATTCCATATCTCCCCTCCTATTAAGTGATAGTTCCCCCATGGTCTAGATTGTAAGATCTTCGGGGCAGGGACCACTCCTCATCCTGTGTCACTGTCTGTACCGGTCTGTCATTTGCATCCCCTATTTAATGTACAGTGCTGAGTATAATGTTGGCGTTATATAAATCCTGTTTATTATTAATATATAATACATGCATTTTCTTTTTATACAGTGGCAATACCAAGAACACAATAATCCTGTAGAGCAACCCCTGACAGCTGACATAAAATAGATATGTGTACCTTCCATTACACATACCAAATCATGATACCACTAGAACTGGTAGAAGAGGAAACTCCTTATTGAGGTTCCACCATTACTACGGCCCCTAGCAACCTTTACCCAGATTTTTGCCATGATTTCCAGTTTCATATACAATATACCTGGGACTGATGAAGCCATGGCTGAGGGATATAAAAGGTACAAATACTTACACCGCAATATTTCGAAACTATAACTGTACAGAAAAAAAAAAAAGCACACAACAATGATCACAGATACATCCGTTACCCAACACCTTTTAGGAGGTGCCCTGTATCCTAGGGGTTGTTTATACACAATGGCTAGGATGATGTGAGGCTCTTGGTATGTAAGCAAGCTCTGGGGACCACCTACACACCAATGAATAAAACACGGGGAGCATCACTTTAAGGCGTTAGAAGATCCCTATTTACAAAGGCTGCTCTGTACTTGGCAGTTTCCCCATTCCAAAACCTTTTATCCTTTGGCCTCCCACACAGTAAAACACAGATAACAAGGACAGGGCTGCCAAAACACAGTTGAAAAAAGTGATGCAGAGTCAGTTTATCAAAACAATTTAACCAAGTAAAAAAAAGATACCAGATAGAACAACTGTTTAGTATATAACAAATCAGACACTGTACTAATATCAGACAACATAATCTGTTTGTGTTGTATATTTTCTTCTAATCATTCAGTTCTGTGTGTGGCTAGCAGATTAACCCTGGACAGCCAATTTTTTGCCAGAAATTACTCCCCTGGACCTCTTTTCTGGGGTCCTCAGGTATTCCTAAAGCAGTTTCACTTTAAATTTTTGAATCTGGCAAGGGCATTATTTCAGAAAGAGATATGCAATGTACCCTTCTGCAATAATCATTCTTACCTGCCTGACTCAGAAGATCATACATGAAGGATGTTAAGACCTGAGAACTGTTTAAGAATGAAACTGAGAGTTTATTATTTACATAAATACAAATTACTTTGAAGAATGCTGAAACAGCACTCCCAAAAAAAAATAAGAAAAGCTTATAAAATGCAGGGAGCTGAGTTCACGAAAAATTAAGAGTGTACCAGGTCGGGAAGATGAAATATATCACAAAATTTACCAGGTGGTCCTGGTTATGCGCCAAGCCTCATAAATTTGTATTTTTCAAACAGAGAATAGAGAAAGAGGAAAGAAAAAGAGATAGAGAAAGGAGGCTTTTTAGAGGCACAGAGTTTGTACAAATAACAATTACTTTATTTTTTATCAATTAACTATAAATGCAGTGATAGGATAAAGACAGAACAGTTGTATAAAAACATATAATTTCTTGTTTTGTTCAGGAGGGAATATACAATCAGCTCAAGAACTACTGATGATTTGTATACAGATGTATACAAATTTGTATATTACAATCTTGTTTGAGTTACCAGAACCATAAAACAAGTCTCGTTCCGACACGTTTCGCCTAATTTGGCTTCATCAGGGCTTTCAGACCCAAAAGTTATGTATCTGTTTTTTCCATCTAACCAACATGATGGAGAAGTATCAAAAATGGTAACCTGTGCTGGTTGCATTACTATGACCCTTCCACTTATGCAGAACAATAAAGTATTCCTTTTGACTGATTCATAGGCTTGTAAAAGACAAGAAGATGATATTGGGATCCAGGAATAATAGGTTATACCCAGGTGTTATCTGTAATTTTTGTTTTGTTGAAAAGAAAACTCTATTTCTCCTTAAAAGCAGTAATTATTTAAACTACCCAAGTGCTTTCAAAAGGTTTTATAAGAGGGGATTATAGTATTATAACTTCATTATTATTTTGTAATGGCCACCTGGTGGCTGGCTGCAGACACGCTGTCTTTTCCCACTTATCACCAACAACAAAATTCCCATTCTGCCTAAACTCTTCACTCCTCACCTCTTCCCAATTGTTTTAAACCTGATCAATAAATATACCTTCCATTACAAAATTACAATGAAGCAGTAATACTAAAATCCCCGCTTTATAAATCCTTTTGAAAGCACTTAGGCAGTTCTAACGATTACTGCTTTTAAGTAGAAATAGAGAGTTTTCTTCTCAACCTGGAGGTCAGGAGTCTCCCTGTTTACAATCTGGGGGAATTACTAGCACCTAAGAGGTGTGAAATGTATTATTACACTTTTTTTCTGCTATAAAAGTAATGTCACTCTGACACAACAGCTCTTGCCCAGTGCAGCAACAATGCAATGCTAACAAAAAGGTCACAGTCATAAATTCAATACAAGAAGAATTGTTTGACTTATGTGAGGCTAATGAAAGTATTACCTTACCAAGCCTGGGGTTTAAACTCCTGACATTTACATAATATAAAGCTACTAAATAGCAGGAGGCCAGGTGATTTTTTTTTTTTGTATTTTGAAAAAAAATAAAAAAATAAATAAATAGGTAAAGCGCATGTCCACACATACATACACAGTATTGCTAATAATCCCAGTAGTGTACCTTGGGTAACAATGGTACCAATATTTACATAAGAAACGGAAAACTTAACTTTGGCTTTTTGTTAGCTATAGCCAATAGCTCCGAGAAGACAGGATGAAGATACAGATAAGGCCAAAAAAAGGAGAGAAAAAAAAAAAAAAAAAAAACACACAAACCTTACTATGCATTATATGTGCACATTAATATGTCAGGCTGTGTTCACACTGGTGGCAAAAAAACGCAGCACCCTCACCTGCACCGCTGCGCTTGAAGAATCAGCAACCAGTGCTAATGCACCACTTAGTACCAGCTGCAATCAATCTCTATGAGCAACTGCAAAAAAAAAAATGCTACAGGTAGGCAGGCAGGCCAAGTATGTGGGGAAGCCCAGGAGGCTGTGGGCTGCTCCTTCTGTGCATCCCCAAAAACCAAAACCCTACATACAAGCACAGTGAAATCTGCACTTTTTTTGCATTTTCAGTAAGAAATGTCACCCAATCTCACCCCTCCATAGCACAAGATTGGGTGATGTGAGCAGAAGAAGAAAGCCAGAATGGACCCAATGGACACATGGTCAACTTTTATCTAGTAAACATAAGTGTTATTTTTTTTTTTTTAAGTTCTTCTTTAACCAAACTACCTCATGCCTCTTTTGGTATCAAGTAGTCATAAGAACACTTTCTTCTGCTGAAGAATATTAATTGTCAGAAGTAAAAGAAGCACAAAACTTTGTATATAAAATTTGTTACATAGCATTTACTGGATCTTGATGCCCTTTTCTTATTATGTTCAGCATTTACTCCACTGCAAGAGGAAGAGCTTTGTTACAGCTACTCAATAGGAAGTTACAAACACTTCTGAACTTGTCACATTAAATCAGTTATTAGCAAGTTTATTGACCTCCAAGTTTCCTCTCTGGTCTTCATGCATTGTGGGTAAAAAACATTTTTCAACGAGCTCAGGAGAAACAATGGGTTTTCCTCTGGAAATCACTGCAGAAGAATTCAGCCAACAGCTGTGAACGTTATCACGGAACTGCCTCATGTAATATCCGTCTCCATGGAGAAATACAGCCTTGGTTACAATATACAAGGAGGTTGAATTGGGTAACATATCAAATAAAAAAATAAATAATTTTCTTCATATTTAATAGTCATCGATCAAATTTGCAAAAAACGGGTCTCCTTGACCAAACTATGGCTGTCCAGACAATTGGGCACAATAGGTGAGGTCCAGCTAAGCTGCTCATATGTTTCTCATAACTTCAGCCATCGAGTTAGAAATCCAATAGAATGTGAAGAATTGCCAAGATGGGGTCCCTTTGACCAAACTATTAAGGTCTAGCCTGAAAAGCTGTACAATTTGGCAGAACAGGTGAAATGAAGACATCCGGTTTGAATACATATAGCAGAACATGGCGAGTCACAAGATGAAAAGGATACCGAAGCAAACCGGACACTTTCTGCTCGTAGACTAAATACAGCCTTTGGGGGACCAATATCAAATGGTCCAGCACACTTAAACTAGATCATTGCTAGCATTATATAGAACAAGAACATTTAGCCAATAAGAGGGAAAAAAAATATGACCACGACTAGCCAATCGAGTGTTCTCCCTAGCTCCTTTTAGCCGGGTGCACCACCCAACACTTTTGAGTAACCACCCGGCTGTTTTTAGGTGGTTATTGAAAAGTTGGGTCACAATACAGGGGCTGCCACGCGCCTACAGTTTCCACCCGGCATAAAAAGATTTCTGCAATCAAATTGCTTGATATTTTTCCTTAACGACCATTTGCACCTCACATTTGACATAACCCAGGTTTAAGGTAGGCAATGTGCTAACTTTGTAATGAACTTCATCAGCCTTTTACAGTTGCTGAGGGAAGCACAAGTTGCCCGTTTGATTCTGAATGGAATGGTGTGCACCAAGAAAGTGAAATGTGCCCACCACAGTTCACCCCAAAATCTATTTTACAGCTTTGGTATATGGTAGAGTTTACCAACTAATGGATCTCATAAACGCACACCTACCCAATACTACAAGGAATGAAGTACCCCATGGTTAGAATATACAACGCATTTTTTCCCTTGCAGAGGTCAAGAACACAACAAATCCAAGTTCCTCCTATGCACTAGCAGAAAAAGTAGTACTGTACTTGCTGTAGGTTTTCTAAACTTCTAATGTGCAGTTTATATATAGTCCTAAACTTTAAAAGTCACCTTTCACTATGAACCTATGTGCCCCACATCACTGACAAATTCAGCCAATGCACAGCCCAAAAGTTTAAAGGGCCAGGACCTATTTACAGCCATAAAAAAAAAAAGAATTAGAAAGTATTACATCAATAAATATAGTTATTAAGGTGAACATCCAACCAAAACCACTTTCTGTCTTGAAGCTGAAACAGGAAATGAGATTAAATAAAGAAAAAAAAAAAGACCAAAAGTCTAATTATTCCCAACGTTATCTTAAAAATAAAAGAAAATGTTTTCTTTGAACTTGTTTGACTAAACCCAAGTTCATTGGCCCCCGGCTGCACTGCAGTAAGAAATACATAAAAAGGTGATGCTTCACGAGTTACAAGAGAAGTAAGGGAATCTATAGTAAACAATTGGAAAGTGTTTAATTAATCTGCACACAAATATATGCAAAATCTGACTATGAACTATGTGCCAGATCCCCCGCAGCAGCTTTGATGGCACACAGCTCAGCTTCATAAATGTTTTATGTTCATCTCTCCTTTGGTAAACACAAGATGCACAGAGAAAACTAAATCAACAATTCATTCATATTATAGATCACAGAGCACCCTATATAAACAGAATAAAACATCAGGGTGCACAATCTCATCTGTCCTGGTAACATGTTTATTTGTATTGAATGGTACATGGTTTCATTTAAGGGAGCTGCAGCATTACACGCATGCACACACAGATCATGTGATAATGAACCAATATCATGCCGTGCCATGTACACCCAGCACTGGAGACCATGCCATGGCATGCCATATACATCCACCATTGGAGCCCATGCCATATACATGCACCACTGGAGCCTATGCCATGGCATGCCATATACATTCACCACTGGAGCCTATGCCATGGCATGCCATATACATTCACCACTGGAGCCTATGCCATATACATGCACCACTGGAGACCGTGCCATGGCATGCCATATACATCCAGCGCTGGAGACCATGCCATGGCATGCCATATACATCCACCACTTGAGCCAGTGCCATGGCATGCTATATACATCCACCACTTGGGCCATGGCATGCCATATACATGCACCACTGGAGCCCGTGCCATGGCATGCTATATACATCCACCACTGGAGACCATGCCATATACATCCACCACTGGAGACCGTGCCATGGCATGCCATATACATTTATGATTGGAGCCCATACTGTGCCATGTACACCCATGACAACACGATGCAATGCCCAGTATATGATGCCAGGTAGCAGTGTATAAACCGTGTGCCAGCCCATGCAAGTGACAGGGCACTCAGCACACCTCGCTGCACAGCTCCTCAGGATGCTAGCAGAGCCAACCCTGAGTCTGCTCTCCCCGGGCACGCTGAGACTTATAGTTCTACACACAGCCAGTTTGTTCCCAGCAGGGAGAATGAAGAACCGGAGCTCCGTACCTGAGCAGCGCTCACACCTCCCACACGTCCTCTCAGCTCTCCAATCCTCTGCTCCTCTCACCTCCCCGGCTTCCCTGCCAGCTCTCGTCACGTGGGGAGAAGTTCTCCGCCACGCCCCCTTTCCATGTGCAGGGTGTGTGTGAGTGTTGTTCACAGAAAGCTGTAGGAGTCATCCCGATTCTTGGCCAATGAGATCCCCGAGGGAGGGGCGAAACATTTGGCAACGGGCCAATAGCCAGACGGGGCCCGCTGATGAAAGGTCGTGCACTCTAGAGGGTTACGCCCCTTTGCATTGGATTGAGAGTTAACTCCTCACGTGCCGAATTGGAATAAATTTCCCTGTCAGACCGCAACGCTGCTGAGCTTGTAGATTTATATATATGAGCAAATCTCCCTAATACAGCAGGGGTACAACATGGATATAGAGCCCCAGGGCAGTAACCTGGGCACCAATGTCAAAGGTGAAGTGAGCATTAGAGGGGCAGCAAGGGGTTGGGGAAATAATTACTGTTACCCCCAGGACCTGTGCCCTCCTCTGCTCCACATAATCTGTGCCCCCAGCACACCACATCACCTGTGCCCCCATTCCCCCACTCCTTACCCCAACACCTGTGCCCCCATTCCTCTGCTCCTTACCACATCACCTGTGACCCCATTCCTCCGCTCCTTACCCCAACACCTGTGCCCCCATTCTTTCCATATGATCAATGCCCTTCTCTGCTCCTTGCCCCAGCACATGTGCCCCCATTCCTTCCACAGGATCTATGCCCTCCTCTGCTCCCTACCCCAGCACCTGTGCCCCCATTCTTACCACAGGATCTATGCCTTCCTCTGCTCCTTGCCACATCACCTGTGCCCCCATTCTCTCCATATGATCTATGCCCTCCTCTGCTCCTTACCCCAGCACCTGTGCCCCCTCCATGGGATCTATTCCCTCCTCTATTCCTTACCCCAGCACCTGTGCCCCCATTCTTTCCATATGATCTATGCCCTTCTCTGCTCCTTGCCCCAACACATGTGCCCCCATTCCTTCCACAGGATCTATTCCCTCCTCTGCTCCCTACCCCCAGAACCTGTGCCCCATTCTTACCACAGGATCTATTCCCTCCTCTATTCCTTACCACATCACTTGCGCCCCTTTTCCTTCCACATGATCTATGCCCTTCTCTGCTTCTTGCCCCAGCACATGTGCCCCCATTCCTTCCACAGGATCTATGCCCTCCTCTGCTCCTTACCCCAGCACCTGTGCCCCCATTCTTACCACAGGATCTATGCCCTCCTCTGCTCCTTGCCACGTCACCTGTGCCCCCATTCTCTCCATATGATCTATACCCTCCTCTGTTCCTTACCCCAGCACCTGTGCCCCCATTCTTTCCATATGATCAATGCCCTTCTCTGCTCCTTGGCCCAGCACCTGTGCCCCCATTCTTACCACAGGATCTATGCCTTCCTCTGCTCCTTGCCACATCACCTGTGCCCCCATTCTCTCCATATGATCTATACCCTCCTCTGCTCCTAACCCCAGCACCTGTGCCCCCATTCCTTCCATAGGATCTATGCCCTCCTCTGTTCCTTACCTCAGCACTAGTGCTCCCATTCTTTCCATATGATCTATGCCCTTCTCTGCTCCTTGCCCCAGCACATTCCCTCCTCTGCTCCCTACCCCAGCACCTGTGCCTCCATTCTTATTACATGATCTATGTCCTCCTCCGCAGCTTACCCCAACACCTGTGGCCCTATTCCTTCCATATGATCTATGCCCTTCTCTGCTCCTTGCCCCAGCACATGTGCCCCCATTCTTACCACATGATGTATGCCCCCCTCTGCTCCTTACCACATAATTTGTGCCCTCCATTCCTTCCACACGATGTATGCCCTCCTCTGCTCCCTACCCCAGAACCTGTGCCCCCATTCTTACCACAGGATCTATGCCCTCCTCTGCTCCTTACCCCAGCACCTGTGCCCCTTTTCCCTCCATGGGATCTATTCCCTCCTCTATTCCTTACCCCAGCACCTGTGCCCCCATTCTTTCCATATGATCTATGCCCTTCTCTGCTCCTTGCCCCAGCACATGTGCCCCCATCCTTACCACAGGATCTATTCCCTCCTCTATTCCTTACCACATCACCTGCTCCCCTTTTCCTTCCACATGATCTATGCCCTTCTCTGCTTCTTGCCCCAGCACATGTGCCCCCATTCCTTCCACAGGATCTATTCCCTCCTCTGCTCCTTACCCCAGCACCTGTGCCCCCATTCTTACCACAGGATCTATGCCCTCCTCTGCTCCTTGCCACATCACCTGTGCCCCCATTCTCTCCATATGATCTATACCCTTCTCTGCTCCTTACCCCAGCTCATGAAATGGATCTGCTCTAAGACTGAAAACATTTGCTGTGTGCGGTGTGCTGTGCTGGGAAAATTGCTACATTCACCTTTTTTGGTGTACTAGGCAACACATTGAAGTGGGCTTGTAATACAACATGGAATGGTTCCTAATGGTGCAAAGCCTTTCTTACACATGTATTGCCATAATCACTATATCTATCTAGATCTTGCTCAGTGGCTCGTGGTATTGTCTACACAAATAGTACTTTGTATGTATGATTTAAAAAAGCAGTCAGTATTGTCTTTGGTGAATAGTTCTCTTTAAAGTTTAAGGTTACATGTAAGTGTAATAATTTTTTGATCTTTAAGGTTCAAGTCTGCCCTTTCTATCTTGGGGTTTTACTTACTTCATCTGTCTTTTTCTAATGCTGGTCCATGCTGGACACATTCCTCTAAAGAATATTACAGCATCACATTTATATTGGAGTGAGAAGGCCTGGCAAACAACTGAGGTATGACACCTTGGGGCAATATTCCAACTTTGTTTTTTGATATCAGGAACCCAATGTACTACATATGTTTGCCAACACAAAATTTATATTTTAGAAACACTTTCTGAAACATCTGAAAACTGTTATGTACAACGTTGCCATGGCCACTGGTTGACGGCGTTCTCTAATGTGCAACAGTGACACCATACTATAGCATTGCAGAATGTAATGCAGTATTTACTAATGAAATCAATTACACTGTTGTACATCATTAAAATCATCATCTTCCAGTTTTTTACAGAAACCACCATTCACCGGAATATCAATATCCTGGTACTCTGCAGTGCTCTGTAGTTCTTTCCTATTAATATAAGGAATCAAATAGAGAAACATGAGTGTTGCAGTGAACCAAGTAATGGATAAACAAGAAAAAACTGAAAAACAAGTTTCAGCTTCTGAAGAATTTTGAATTCTTCCGGATAAAAGTGGGGATTGGTGGTGCAGGAAGACAGAGGTAAGAATATGCTTTCTTCTCAGCAGTTATGTTTTTACAACTTTTCTGGTTTGGTTCAAACAAAACTGTAGGCTGCTACTGCTAAAAGCGCTCAGAAGAGCTAGCTATTAGGCTAAATGGATTATAGAACAACTGTTAATTTGCCTATTGATAAAGTGATGGAGAACTACACCAATGCACACACACACCACCCAAACTCAATTTTAGTGTACACCATCACTGTACTGTTTTTTTGCCAGATGGCTCTAATATTACCCAGTTCTTTCAGAAATGGGTTAACCTGTCACCTCTACCAAGAATGCAGTGATTGATTGATGACTGTTCAATGGGAAGAAGAAAGAGAGATTGGAGTTTTCCCATGCTGTGGACATCACGCAAGCGTGCCTCTGATACTTGTTCAATGCAACTATCTTATTCTTCTTCTGGACCAACATTTTGTTTTATTTTGACCACTGGGTCAATAAATTGGTTACATTATATATTTATGTATTCTATCCTGCACTTAATTTGTAGGTAAAGTACATTTACATTTTTTTTATTTATTGCTGATAAAAGTAAGATATCTCTTCCACTCTTCCATCAAAAATAAAGTTATGCTTTAACGCCTTGGGTATGCTGTACAAAGTCTGTCTAAAATAAATCCAAATCCTCACATTATATTAAATTAGCTCCTCTTCTGTTCTGAGGCATATCCATCTTTTAGCACCTACACTTTCGGTGTTGCACAGTGCATTAAAGATACCATCTACACAGAAATAAAGAGGATGAAACTGTAGTGTGTGGTCTGTCTTATATCAGCTTAAAACAATAAAAACATCACTAAGTCACGAAAAGTACATTAGCACCAATCTCATTTAGAAATTCTTTGGATTATGTTGATTGATGCTCACATTTCAGAGTGGATAGAGTGGAGGATAGTATTTGTTTAACTTTAACTTTTCCTAAGAGAAATAAAGAGGTTACAATTACAAGATCTCCTTCCAAAAATTGTATGCCTGTAATGCTGATCCACTGACAGAATTTTTTGAATCATTGATAAAGAACTAGTATGTATATGAGGAATATTAATATTATTATTACACAGTATTTATATAGCACCAACATCCTACACAGCGCTGTACAAAGTACATAGTCACCAGCTGTCCCTCAAAGGGACTCACAATCTAATGTCCCTACCATAGTCATATGTCGTCACCACAGTCTAAGATCAATTTGGGGGTAAGCCAATTAACCTAACTGCATGTTTTTTGGAATGTGGGAGGAAACTGGAGTACCCGGGGAAACCCATGCAAACACAGGGAGAAACCGCAAGCTCCATGCAGATAATGTCCTGGCTGAGATTCAGACCTGAGACCTAGCGCTGCAAAGACCACAGTGCTAACCGCTGAGCGTCTGCGCTGCCTATGGAGAAAAAGCATGTGACTCCTATTTGTTTAATTGTTCTTTGCTAATGCATCAAAGATTTGAACAAGAGGGTGCTCATGACAGTCAGAAAAATAGACATAATCAAATGAGAGGTCAGCAGTTGCAGAAAAGGTTTATTACGTGTCTTTTGGATCGAGTCCTACATCTATAAGTCTAATAAAAACGTAAAAGCCCATTTAAAAAGCACTTATGATCCTGCCAAGGCCATACCACTACTAAAAATAACATATTTAGAAAGCATACTGGAGGAGTGTGTATTTTTATATGTGTTTAGAGAACTGTTTGTGTTAGAATTGGGAAACAAGCAAAACCCCAATAGTTTTATAAATGGGGTATTAAAATGAGTAGAGTAAGTAGAGTAGAGTAAGTATGAATAAGGCTTTATATACATAATAATTTCATATGCAGAAGCCCTAAGAATAATAGATTAAATGTACCTTTTATAGCAGTATAAATATTCCCCCACCTAGCCAGTTTGTAAAAGTAATGGACAAGTATTTGTTAGAGGATCAAGTGTATTGGCCCTGACAGTGCAGTATAGTCTTGACTTTCTTTACAATTCTGGCATTAGATTAAATTTGCAGTATAGCTGGGGGAAAGAGGGGGAAGGGAGGACTTAATTAGAGGTTCACTTATCCCTTTTGGTTTAGGGTTATAAAAATAAACCTTTCATGTATAGCTTAGCAACGGCCGTATGTTTTCTGCTATTGATAAGGTGAATTACGTGTCCTCACACAAACCTTTCTTTTCCTAAAATTTTCTTATACCGCTGTTTGCCAGAAAAACCTGGAATGTATAAAATGTGTCTGGAGAGCATGTTCTATAAGCTGGGATATAGGCCCAGATAGGGTACTGCTTTCATGACATTAAAGCCATTTGAGTGGAATGTTTTGGCTGTGATACCTTTTAAAGCTCCATCACATTGATTCACTTATGCTTTTAAAAACATTTGAACTTGATGGGGGCAACTGAGGATCTTGAATATAAAAGAGGTGATGTAAAGTAAACAAAGTCTTGGCTCTTAAACACTAGCTCTCAGGGTCTATAAGACAAATATGTAAAAAATAATTATTGGCTTGAAAATTCAATAAACTGGGTCTGGTGGTTATTCTTAGTTCAGATCAATTTGGCTGTATATCCATTGCCTTGCAATGAGAGAATTATAATACAACATCTTTTAACTTTAAAGATGAACTCCGGGAGTTTTTCATATCATTAAAATGTCCCTCCTCCCTCCTAGCTAACAAAGAAATAGTTGTTAATTTATGAAACATAGGTGCCTCAAATGTGCTCCCTGACTTCCTAAATGGGCTGCAAATAATATTCATTATATAATGCTACAGAATACTGAAGGACTACTATAGAAAATGCTCAGAGACTTTTAGAGTGGTTGAAGACTCCTGTAGATAACGGCCAGAGACTAGAGATTTATAGAGATCGCTGCTTTTATAATACATTCTCTAAAATAATTCCTACTGACAACACTACGGTAAATAATGAATAAAGCTCTTTTTTCTAGGGGATCAGGGGTCCCACAACAGCCAAGTCCCTGATCCCTTGCTTTCCAACACTGAAATATAAGCAAGCACTTACTGGGAGATGACAGTCAGACCTACAGTGTATAATAAGACATTGCCGGAGGGGGAGGCAGCAAGGTCAGTCGCCAACTGCAAGAAAGAACTTTCTCATGGAAATAGTGTTCCCTTTGTGTTATAAGGCATATGAAGGCCCTACAGGGAGCTTAGATACTTGGCCTATGTATCCACAAGTGTTCACCAATGTATCTCACAGAGTATGATGGGGTTTTGCTGCTAATGGCTTCCAGGTTGCAGTTACACTTGGAATGGCAGCAGATTACAGTAGGTTTAAATGAAGCTTGGTACAAAATCCTCTGGAAAGCTTGCAGTTAACAAGTCAGCTCTAAGACCAAGTTCACATGACTTTAGAAATGATTTGGCTTGTAGTTGTGAAATATATTAGATTTTTTGATACATTTTATTAAATCTGAACTTGGAGTATATATAATTTAATGTGGATTCTACAGTACTACCATATTCTACATATACCTTCCGTACAGATTTGTTGCTTGGTACCTCTCACTCCCTCACTGGGTGACTGGGTAAGGGGGCTTCCTAGGTGTGTCTTCTGCAAGTTGCCCCGGTGGGCAGGGCATTAAACACCAGAAGAATGTAACAGTGAAGAATTCTTTCTCTATCAAAGTTTTTAGTTTAACATCATGGCTTTGAACTATGAAGACAGTATAAGCTTACAAATGAGTCACCATGAGTTAACAATACTAGTATTTTAACCATGACGAAGTCAGTACTGTAGGTACCATAATCTGGTAATCTGAAGGTTTTTTTTGTACCAACTCTACAGTCTGCCTACAATGGTGATCAATGGAAGTAATACATGTTCCAATGTCAATAGGTCAATAAGAGTGATAAACACCCTGGCTTCAATGGAGTTTTTAATACCTGGGTATCAGGTAATAAGAGCAATAAAAGCCCTGACTTTAGTTCAGGTAGCAAGTGCCCTTGCGTCAGTGGTAATAAACACTTTTGTGTCAGTAATTAGTGCTAATGAATAAATGTTTCCACATTAGTAGTGGTGGTCTAATTTATAACCCCACCCATCCCCAGTGTCAGTTAAAGGAAGGGTTTCCCTGTGTCAGTGGAAAATGGTGCTCCATTATACTCTTTGGTTGTAAGTGGTCACTTACCTCGTAGGCTTCATGTCCCATGTAACTTCTCATTGTGACCCTACACCCAGGCAGAGGAAATCGCTGTGTCCTAAGAGTACCTGTAACATTGCAAAATGCTGGAATGCTCAGTGTTCCAGCTCCTGGCAATTGTTGCCAGCCTGCAAACATTAGTTTGCAAAAGGAAAGCTCTGCATGCAGGGGTTGGCTGTGAGTGGCCAGAAATGATTTCTATGAGACATTGCCAGGAGTATCCCAGAATGTATCTTGTTGATATTTTACGATAAGTACTGTTTTTGTATATACTGTATTAATATTAATAATATTAATATATTTTTATTATTATTAATAAACAGGATTTATATAGTGCCAACATATTACGCAGCGCTGTACATTATGTATGTTATCACATGTAAATAGGACTAACTGCACTCTGCAGTCTCCAAAACTAAACTCTATTTTGTGCAGACCAGGGTGGACATCTCAACAAATATTTTTAAGGGCTTGTCCTGTAATTCCAATGCTTTCAAGGCATATAGACATCATTTAGTAAAACAGAAACTTGATGCCTTCGGTCTGTGTCTACTGCACATTTTCCCACGCTAAGGGAGGAAGAAGCGTTATTTGTGTAAAGCAAGCACAGCAAGGAGACTCCGCACCCCTCTGAATTAAAACACTGGGAGTATGTGAGCAATCACTGTATTATATGCCTTACAGAATTAATAGATTACACATATATAAATAAAAAAAAATTCATTTATCTTGGACCTTTGTCAGATTGCCCAATAGCATTAAAAGGAATGTGCTTAAAGCAGGATTTAACTCGGTAACTTAAATGATCAGGAAGAAAGTTTAAGCAGTCCATACATTTATAAAAGTTTGTATGACTTGATTGATGTCAGGGGTAGAAGGCATTTGCAAGAAACGGAAAGCTCATTAGTATACACAATATCCTAAATGTGGTGGTATGCCACAACAAATAGGTAGAATCCTTCTGGCAGTGTTGTGATATAACCTAGAAATAGTTGCAATAATATACCTGTCATTACCAGGCTATAATTTGGGTTGATGTGGATGTGTATTGAGTATTCTGTTGGTGACAGAATGGATAGTGTTTCTGCAGAATGATCTGTCTTCTGTTTGGGTTCATATTTTTTTATTTTTGAAACTACATTTATACATCTTCATTCATCTGTTTTCTACTTGTATGATGCTTAGAGGTTTTCTTGCTATGAACACAGTGTTATTATTATTATTATTATTATTGATAATAAACAGGGTTTATATAGCGCCAACATATTACGCAGCGCGGCCATTAAATAGGGGTTGCAAATGACAGACTAATACAGACAGTGATACAGGAGGAGAGGACCCTGCCCCGAAGAGCTTACAATCTAGTAGGTGGGGGAATTTACACATACAATAGGAGGGGGATATGTAGTGGTGGGAAGTAGTGATGGTTTCAAAAGACAGAAGAAGATGGGTAGGCAAGTTTAAAAAAATGGGTTCTGAGTGCTCTTTTAAATGAACAGAAAGTAGGAGCAAGCCGAATAGGATGAGGAAGACCATTCCAGAGAGTTGGGGCAGCTCTAGAGAAGTCTTGTATCCGTGCGTGTGATGAGGTTATGAGTGAGGAAGCCATTAGTAGGTCATTGGAGGAGCGGAGAGAGCGGCTGGGAGAGTATTTTTCTATCAGGTCAGAAATGTAGGTGGGACAATAACTGTGGAGGGATTTAAAGTGTTGTCAGCCCTTTTTAAAGTTTTTGATATAGGATTAATATTGACTTATAGCCATTATTTCATCATCTGTTCAAGCTAAAGGGTAAATAAATATGAAAAGAATTTGAAGGATTGCCCACTCCTTTGCTCATCTTCAACTGGTCATTGTTTAAAAAAATATTTTGTCATGATTGTAGTAAGGTTCTTCTTACAATTAAATGTTCAGGTACACCAGTTTTACCTAGAAAATTCTATAATTTAACATAGCCGAAACTTTGATGTAATCAATAAAGCACATGTTGACTTCCTTCTTGTACTCCTTTATTTTTCCAGTTATCCAGTGTGCATCTTTAGTTCCTAAGCCATTTTTTAATCTGGTTTGTTCATCTAAAATTTATCTTGCAATGTAAGATTCTGATCCGTGTTGAATAATCTTTAGCATATTGTCTGAATTGTCAGGGAAATTTTTCAATATAAGCATCACATATCCCAGTAGGCTGTCCGATGCTTCCTCTTTGCATGCCCGATATCAGGCCTGAATCATCATGGGGCATTTCTCTAATGTAAAAGAGATGAAAAACAAAATCAAACCACATCACCAAATTTTGTGCCTGCACAGTGCAACATGAGTAAGAAACTGAAAGAAACAAGATGGTGGAACTGGACAAAACAGTAAATCCCGGAAAGAAGAGGAAAGCCATGGTTTAAGGACTTTTGACAGGTAAATGAAAATTTTAAGTGACGCTTTAATGCAGGTCTTCCTTGGTATTGAAAGATAAACAGATCTTCTTTATTCTACCAGACAATTAGTTGTTTTCTACAGAAAAATACTTCTACAACACAGACTTGTTGGCATAAATTTTGTCAACACCTATTGATTGATATTAGTCAATAATTCCCAACATTATATCCAAACAACATTTTTAATGTCTTTGTCCTAGGCTGGTCCATATGAGTTCACGGAGCCGTAATATAATTTTCGTTATGTCTATTTTACCTTGATTTATGCACCGACCAGCCTGTTTTTACAGCTTGGAGTTTTCTTTTCCTACTGGACACCATGAGTGACAAGATCACCATAAAGATTTTAGTGTAGTTACATCATTCTCACCAGCTGCACTTTAAAAATTATTAACCCTTCCCTAGTTCATTTAGTTCTTCCTTAAACTTCCTGTATATAGAGCATTTCTTACAGAACGTAAATTTGTCCTATCCTATTCTTTTATGATAAACAGCATATTCTGTTCTAAAGAAAATAGACACAAGCTGTTTATAACTGTGCAGAAAGATTACTCATACTAGAGTATACTAAAGGAAGTTTCAGTTCAAACTTGTATTTCCTGCATATAATCTGGGAAAAGAAAACAATGGTATTCTTACACATTTTAACTGTGTTCTAATTTCTTGTAGGTATTAAATCAATCCTCAATATTAAGGATTTTACCATAGGTAAAAATTACCTATTTTTGATATAAACTGCAATCTTAGATACTATAACTGCAATATTGTTAAAAGTGTAATAACAATATTTATATGTAATAACAATGTTTATAATCCATTAGGGAGCTTTACTTACTGATCCTGTCCAGAGACACAACAGAAAGAACTAATCTTCCCAAAATTACTTCTGAACTTTCAAACTTTTTTTATCAATTAAATTCAATTTTTTTAACAATAGATTGAAGCAACTAAAACTAAAAAAACTGAATATGAGCCAATAATAAAGCAAACATGTAAAATCCAACACATGAGTTAGTCCTTGGTTAAGCTAAGTTTTCCACTGGGCATGTTGTCTTGTTTGTATGACCCTACTTAATTTCATTACTTTTTTTGTAGAAAATAATATATTGATTACAAAAAGTTTCAGTTTTTCTATTATTGTTTAAAGCTTTTACAGGATATGATTCCCTGAATCAATAATGTGACTTCTGATGAATTGCCATTGGTCTTGTTAGGGAGTTGGTTGTGTATTTTCATGCTTGCAGCTTTTCTTGCAGTCAGAATGGTGGCGCCTTTCTGTACTTTAAGATGAATAGTTCCAGCTTGTTGCAAGCACAAAAATATACATCTGAAGAAAATTAAATTACCCATATAAACGTTATGTACATTCAGAAGAACATTAGTTTAAGTTTAATCACATTTTGCTTCCCCTTGTAACAAACATAAATGGTTGTGTTTATAAAATCAAAGTTAGTGGTGTAAATGACTGAGTAGTCAAGTTTTTTTGTATATAGAATGTGTATCTAGATGTTACAAGGTATTTACCAGATAATATTATACTATTATGCTTTTTATATATCCAGTAAATAAACTGACATTCAATAATTCAATATAAAACATAGATACTGAAAGCAGACATACTGGATCAAGATTTCTTCTTAGCCCAGGTTTCCATGTCACTGGCATACCAGTGTATTAGAAGATTAAATGTCTTTGCTGTCCTTATTTTTTACAAAATATATTATCCTTAAAGCTAAACCTTGGATTTACCCACCCAAACCTCACCCCAAAACTAATCACTGTTGGCTGTCTAGTTCAGGGTTCCTCTCGGCATTTCGAAGATAGTTATCATTGGGAGGGGACCGATGGGGGACACTGCATATCTACAGAGCTAGATTACTAGCCCTCTGAAATGGAGCCCAGATGGCAGATTGAAATAGTTATAGAGAACATCTAGAAATGTCACTTGAAGTTTCATTTGGATTAACACAATAAAGGTTAATTTTTGGTATAAAAAGATAATTATGTTTACACCAATAAGTAGTTGGCTACTGAAAAGAAAGGGGAGTCTCGGTTGGTACGTACAAGGTGTATGTAAAGACCAGGGATAAGGATTAAAAACTGTTAGCGGATTACATTATTCCTTGAAAATGAGCAAACAATGTCTAGCTATACATACCGGTATATTTTTTTAATGGTATTTTATCCAATAATGGTTCCATGCAAAGTCATCCAAGCTTTGTGAATTCATGAGGCCTGATTTATTAAAGCTCTCCAATGCTGGAGAGGATACACTTTTATCAGTGAAGATGGGTGATCCAGCAATGTAATCTATTAAATAAAATAAATTTAAACATTTCAGATAGTGCTGGTGTTATATAAATGTATGGCTGGTACCCAAATATTGTTTTAGGAATTTTTGGGTTTTATTACAGAATTTTTTATACTGGAGGTATTATTAACCCAGTGTCTATCCAGCACATTCAGTAGTGCAGAACACAGGCAGGGCTATAGTTATTCCTATAATTGTAAGTTAAAAGGAATCCCCCTGTTTGACAATCACTGAAACAGGTGTCACTACTGAAAAATCCACTCTGAGTTGTTTAATGACAACACTTTGGATTTCTCTCCTTTTTTTGTCTTGGTGATGATAGCCACCAAGGCAAATATAATGGGTAAAACTACCTACTGTACTAATACTGTTTAAAGTTTCCTATTTTTTTTCTATGAGACTACAACCAGTATTAAAAGGAAGGACACAGCCATTGGGCTTAGACATTTTTCGGACCAACATAGCTTACATATTTTCTATTTGTTTTAGTTTTCTCTCTCCTTTTCTTCTTGTTTTTTGTTAGTCCATTTGGCTATACTTTCTAATTCCAATTTTTCTTTTCTTTCCCTTTTCTATCTCACCCTTTCCTTTGTCTTTTTTTATATATCTTGTTCATAGCCTTCATTTGCCTTTCCTTTATTTTATTAGTTTTGCATTCTTTTACTTTTTGTTGTTCCTTTCTTTTGTCACTTATGCTCTAAACAATTTACACTAATTTTTTTTCTTTTCTTTTCTTCTCTTAAAATTACCATTTTTTCATTCCAACCATTTCTTTCCTTTCGTGTACAAGAAAGTTAAATCCACATTGGTAATTACTAAAGAAAAAAAAGCAAAAGTACAGAGAGAGAAAAAGCAAGATGGCAATGAACCAGGAAATAACATTATATAAATATAAAATGATATATGGCACATTTGGGGTCAGTGATTTTTTGTTCCCTCTTCCGAGAGATCATAGAGCCTTAGCTATCCACAATGGGTAGCAGTGGCAGTCACTGTAAATGTGAAACAAAATCAAATATATCAGTCATATAGGTCATTAGCATCATTAGTCATTGTTTGATCATTAGGTGTCATTATGCCATGCAGAAGAATAGTTCCAGAAGCGTAGCTGGTTAAGGAGCATGACCGAGATGGGGCGCTAACACAGAGAAGGTAATTACTGTGATGACTGGCTTCAAGAAAGATTACTAAGAAAGGAGGATACTCTACCCACCACCTTCTTCTTTATTATCCCTGGGGGAATGGCTGAACTGCAAACCTTTGTGTGAGAATATAGCAGGTGACACAGTGTCCAACATATTTTAGTGTGCCCTATTAAAGGAAATGCATAAAGCAAACAGACTATGAAGAAACATTTCCTATCTAAAGAGCAGGTATTTAATAGTCTGCAAAGAAATAAAAGTAAGATGCATGGAAAGCAAGGTTATATTGATGAAGGTAAATATAATAATTAAGGTCTTGGTGTCTATCTGGTTTTAACGTTGGAATAAGAAGAGGGACCTGGATTTGGCAAAATTTAGCCAACAGAAATGCAGAAGGGATAGTAGGAACATTTAACAAAATCATTGAAACTATAGAGGGAATGGACTGAGGATTTGCAGAATTAAAATGTGGGCTGGATTTGTATTCATGTTGACACTTCTCTAACTTTTGGTGAAATTTTGTTCTAATTTTTGTTGTTGAGCTTAGATGAGATGCATCACTAACCAACTATAAAATGCTTATACATCTTACAGAATCAGAACTGATCAGCTAACAGGCAACATGTGAGTTAAAGTCATCTTGTTGGATAGTGGATTACATTAAAATAAATGCATAGGAGCTAAAGGAACCTTGTAAACGTGAAGGTTATGAATAAAATATATGTGATTGCTTTGTTTGTAAATAAATTATTAAAAGATAGCTAACTTTTCTGTATAGGCCACATAGATTGTAGTCAATGCATAAATGGTAGCACCCAGTCACCTACAATAATACCATCTAGTGCCATCCAGTTTGGATTTACTATCATTATCATTAGTCAAATAGTGCCCTCTGCACTTATAGTGGTTATACACATGACTCTTTTTGGGAATAAACAAGGGGGTGAGAGTAAATGTAGACTTGATCATAAACAGGTGAATGCATGCCTTGGAACAAAGCATGTGTTCAGGTGTAAGGTTCTAAGGTGCTTCTAGAGGTTTCTGGGGGTTCCTTAGGAATGGGCAATTTGTGCCCGGTCTGTTACCACTGGCACCAATGTTTTTTTTCGCTATCGGTAAGATAGTAATTCTTGCCACTGCTCAGCAATGTAAGAGGCATTGGGCCTGATTTATTAAAGCTCTCCAAGGCTGGAGAGGGTACACTTCTATCAGTGAAGCAGGGTGATCCAGCAAACCTGGAATAGATTTCTTCAAAGCCATTTGCTATTTGCTAGCAAATGTTTTGAATCATGGACCATATCTAGGTTTGCTACATCACCCAGCTTCACTGATGAAAGTGTACCCTCTCCAGCCTTGGAGAGCTTTATTAAATCAGGCCCATTCTTCTTCCTGAGCTCAACAATTAAATAAAGGAAGCTGTGGATATTGGTAATATTGCCAGAGGTTCTATAAGACTTAACCGAATAATTAATAACCAAACTTAGGTAATTTCAAGGGTTCCCCCATAAAAAAGTTGGGAGTTCAAGGCTTAAATAGTGGAGCAAACAGTGGTGTATCACTGACTGAAAATAAAGTTTTAGGCCATGCTAAATTCTTATGTGAAGATGGATTTTCTGGGTGTTTTCGGTGGGTTAAAGACTACCAAACATAAATGAGAATTCCAGAGACAGAGTGAGGTACAAATGAAATTCCAGGGGTGAGAGTGTAAAAAGGTTACAATAAAGCAATTGTCTAGTTACAGAGCACTTTTATAAACACTGTAATGGGTTGTTTACTGGTTTTGCTATTTAGAATATACAGTCTGTCTTTAAAGATTGCATTTTCCTTCCACTTCTGCATTTATTACATTAATGATTACTAGGACAAATTTCCATGCTTGGCTCTACAACACTTTCAGAACAGTCTTTATTATTATATTAACATCTTGTTGTGTTTCACTGGTGTAAACTGTCTGAACTTTGCTTATTTTGCCTGCTGAATTTTAAACTTTGAAAATACCTATTTGTCTGCTCAGCAGCTGAGCTATTTCTCCCCGGTTTTCCTCTGTTCTGTCAATAAATCAAGGCTGTTTTTCTTACAAAGACTTTTCAACACAGTACATTGCCTTCAGCAAAAGCCTAATTATAGCTACACCTTCGATTTGCTCTTGCACAGCATGAGAGCAGCCAAACTAACACCATACAGACAAAGGTTTTTTTTTAAAGTCTTTAAAATAAAAGATGCGTGTGTTCAAGAAAAGCTCTATTGCTAATGGTTATCATTGTAAAAATAACAGATTTATGTGATTCAGAAATCATAAAAATATAGACCAAACTTGGAGACCGCTTAGTGGAAAACCATGAAACCATTCTAAATAGATGCAGTTTTATAAAGGTCTATTTAGGATTGCATTACTTTAACATGTGTTTATATTACACAACGCACCAGGGTGCCATTGTGTAAATGGGCCCTTAATGTGAATCTGTGCAAAATATTTATTTATTTTGAACAAGCAGTAAACAAGTTCTTTCAGACAAGTCCTTATACACCTCTATAGCTACAGGGATCATGGAGAAATGTATCTTTACAATACCCAGTAGACGCACACAAGCCTTAACCCAATTTTTCTTATTAACTTCTATTGCACCCAAACCATGAAATCTAAACAAAAAAAATGTAAAGTTGTAAGAAAGGAGAAATACTAACTTAAAATGTTGCTCCTTTACTCACTAACATCTTACTGTTGCATTAAACACTCCAGGCCGTGGGATTGCCCTTATCATCTTTACAGTGCAGGACTACTGGTCCTGCATTGTAGGTTTGACATAAATACCTGCAACCTCCGCATGGAATGATTTTGGCAATTGGGGGCTGGTTTCACAAAAGAGGAGCCTTTGGGAGTGAAAGCCAAGGTAATATGTGATTTTACATACCCCCAGGCTCAAACACACACTTAGTCCCTACAGTATGGGGTTATCCCCACTGCAAGGGAATTTTTTATTTGAATCCTGGAGTTAAACCCTAATGGGAGCATATCTAAAGACAGTAATCCCCAGTCTCGAGGGAGGTGTATAGACCTCAAAACATTGTACTTTTCTCCTCCTGTAATTGCCATGTGGTCTACATATCTCCATATCTAATTTTAATTCATGGTAAAGTTTATCATTTGAGAAGATTATTTAGGTTGGGATTGGTAACAATGTGGCAATTTGCAGTTATATTTATTGAGTTACAAATTGCACGTTCATTGTGCAAACGTGAGTAGACACAGCAAAGCTATATCCTGTATTCTGTGTTGATACCTCTTTACAACATACCTGTATTGCTGGCAGTGTATAATTACTCCCTTTGCTGGCCGTGCTTCCATGGCCTTTCCTTTAATTTTTTACATAACCTTTTACGGAGCTGAAAGGTGAGCAATGTAGAGGAATAGATTTGGTATTTGCAGAGCCCGTTCTAGAATTATGTTATATAATCAAATTTTTTATGGCATCAACTATTTGGAGGGGGGCTGATTTTGGTCCCTGCACTATAGCCAGCTTTATGTATAACACAGCCGCTGTTCCCCTTCTCCCCCTATATGAAGTAATGCAGGAAGTTGTGATGTAATTGACATAGCTGATCCGTTTTAGTGCCCTTTAGATTCAGTTGTAAAGTCTGATCCAGGCACTTGTAATGCAACATCATTGTTTATTACACCAGGTTTTCCTGCACTATTCTGCATATAGGGGAAGGAAGTAGGAGCAGCGGCTTTGTTATATGCAGAGACTAAGTAGGGAAAGGAGGGGGTGCCAGATTCCTAGAACTGGCCCCAATCACTTGAGTGGCTGATATCATATCCAAGATGATTAAAGTCTTAACAAGTCTACACAAGAGAGTCTACATGTAAACAACATGCATAAAATATGTTACATGCAGATATATTATACTATGGTATTGTTGTTGCTGAAATAAATGGACTGGCAACAAGGTGTGTTTAATTTGATCTAAACCTTCTTCAAAATCTTGATATTCTTTCTAAGACAATCTAAGTAGAAAACTGACAAAATAAAGCAAAGTATGTGTTATCAGTTCCTCAACACCTGGCTGCAAACATATCTGTATGATTCAAAGTGAGACTTCGAGCACATGAATAAACATGTTCTTCACCAATTAAACATTCTTGGTTCATATCAACACAGAAATGAAGCACACATCAAAGTCTATGATTTCAACTTGCTCAAACCTGTCCAATGCTTATGTTCAATCCTACTGTGGCAGTGCTCCTCATTAAAGAACAATCAGTCAATGTGGAAGTAATTATTTCTACAACTATAATTACCGCAGT
The DNA here is from genome assembly GCF_032062135.1 of Pyxicephalus adspersus. Classification (NCBI taxonomy): domain Eukaryota; kingdom Metazoa; phylum Chordata; class Amphibia; order Anura; family Pyxicephalidae; genus Pyxicephalus; species Pyxicephalus adspersus. Next base: position 26,987,655 of record NC_092861.1, on the reverse strand, counting down.
ATTACATTATAGTTGTATTTTTATAATTATTTTGTACAGGTATTCCTCACTTAACGACTTACCTGTTTAACGACGGATCACACTTACAACCAGCTATGTGAAAGGTACATGATATAAGAACTGTGCAGTGTACAGCAGCCCTGGCTTTTCTCCTTCATTCTTCTCGGATCCTCTATCCTGAGTAGTGAATCTCTTCGAGTTGGGTCTTCGGACCGGCTCCTTACTATGTTCCTCACTTAGGCTGGGTCTACACAGACATTTTTAAAAATGCATGTAAACGTTCCCACAGCTTTTTAATGCATTTTTATGCACTTTTATTAGCATTTTAAAACTGAGCTTTTAAAGGCTGCCGAAACGCTGCAGAAAACGGCTGTGTAGGCTAAGCCTTAATGACTTATTTGCTTAACAACCAGGTCATTGAAACGGAACCTGGTCATTAGGTGAGGAGCATCTACATGGCGCTGACAAACTCTGCAGCACTTTACACAATAATTCTTATCAAGTTCTGACCCAATATAGCTTTACTACTATAATCATACAGAAATATACTATGCAAGGTCCAGTCTGGGTAAGCACCAGAAAGAAATCTATGATATCAGTGCTGTAGGACAAGAATAATATCCAATATTATTTTGATTATGCCAGAATATAACTTCTTTTTGCATATCAAAGCACAGCTTGCTCCAAAAGTTAATGAATGTCTAGGCTCCATAATTTTTTTTTTTTGCTTTGTTTGTGATTAACTCACAGTGAGGATTTTATACAGTAACTGACACCACACTGCCTAATACCATGTTGAGGAAAACATTTGTCTTAATTGCATTTATAAAAATAATGTACCTGTTCCGACTACATACAAATTCATCTTAACCTACAGTCCCTATCTTGTATGTAACCTGGGGACTACCTGTATTTAATATCCAAGAATAACTAGCATGTGGCAGGTGTCAGATGAAAGTTTTGTCCCTGCATTGCTGTTGGCCATATATTTTCCTTTTAGAAGTAGTCATAGTATACTAAGCCATATTATGACTAGTAAATACATAAATATTTGGGTAAAAAGGTCACACTATTAGAAAGGTTATGGAAGATTAGGTTATGTGCCTGCAGCTCCTCTGATAAAAAAAATCAAGCACAAAACTATACCTTTATTTTAACATAATCAGGATAACCTTCTAATTGAACAAATTTTCATGATGGACATAATACAGTTATCATTCCATTATCTATAGGCTTCCTTTCACTGATTCTGGGCAGCTTGAAATCTTCAATACTAAAGAAAAGATATGTGGAGGGTTGGCTTATTTTAATAGGGCTATGGGATGTCAGAATGTAGAACCAGACACTCAAAATGATTTAGAAGGGAAACTAAGTAGATACCCTCTATCACAGTCATTCTACCAGCGTTCCATGGAACCCTACGGTTCTCCCAAGCGCTGCCAAGGGCTCCTTAAGCTATGGCTGATTGCCCTCCTATCTGATGGTGCCTACCTAGTCCTGGGTCCAAGGCCAATTGGCAGAGCCACCTGCATGACTTTAATGATATTACTAACTATCTGTAAGGGTGGTGTTTCAGGCACCACTCTATGGGGAATTTTCCCTTCTGTCCCCAAATGAATTCGCTTTAGCAGGGGGTTCACTGAGAAGTGAAAATTTTTTAAAGGGTTTGTATGGGCTAAACAGGTTGAGAAAGACTGCTCTATCAGGATTTATAGTGGTTATTGAAACTACGTAGAATTAATTCTTCACTTCCTGTGTTTGTTCATTCGAAGAAGAGTAGCAAACTCTTATCACCATGGAGCAAGCACAAACAGTAATATGACATTTGCTGTGGAAGATGTGCGTTGAACTAAAAAACCTTTGTAAGAGTAGTATTGCTTTTTTTATACCCAGACATTCAATCAGGGAAATTATCTTATTTACTAAGAATAACATCTAAGGACTAAGAATATTAAACAAAAATCTTGACAGCCAATCTCTAACATCAAATATTGTATATTTCTTTAAATTCTGATACAAGATTAAGGCCAAAGATAAAGATAACAAAACCTTCATCGTGTCAGTACAGTAACTGAAGACAGCCAAACTAAGACATTTATCTTCCTTTAAGCCTCAGACAGCTAAGATAAACCCTTCAGTCATGTGTGAGAAGGAAAGTGGACCATTTTATGATCAGCACATAGAGAAAGTGCAGACTTTATCTCCATCTTCCACTCCAACATCTGACCACTGGGTCATATTATACTATATCAACAGGATGATGGACTGATTAGCACATTCCCCGGAGTGTTTTCAGGCTGCCAAATAGTTGATCTTTATCCAGCTAGGCCTCCTTCAAAACAAGGTTATCTGAAAGAGATTCAGTGCAGCAAAAACAAATTACCAGCAGCCAAAAAAATTGCATGCTTTGGAGTTATTTTAATGCTTCAGTGGAAATGAGGAAAAATGTTGTGCTTGCTGCTTAAGAATGTAATAGAACTCCATGTATCAGTACATACTATAGATAAATAAGTATGCATACGTATATAGATACCTCAGTGTTTTTCAAACTTCCCAACATGGTTGAACTCCTTGAAATAACTTTCAGGTCTTCAGGGAACCCCTGTTTTACTTACTCTTTCTATGGCTCGCAGTATATTAATGCGGTGGTCAATTGGATATTTTTGATCACTGGGAGGGCTGCTACCCTTACCCTGGTGTCACTTAAACTGACCTGATTTTCGCAAACTGCTCATTGCTCATGTAACCCTAACCAATTCCACATTAGGAGACCCTGAGCAGACACCAGGCCAATAGTTTCAGAAACTGTTTTTAATGTAGGTTACAAGGAGGTCATCTACAGATCAGTTGTACCTGTCAATAAATATTAAATGATCAAAGAATTATCTTAAACTGATTAAAAAGCACACTGGCACAAGACCAATGCCAAATAACATATTGTCCCATAGAGACACTGAAAATAATTAGTCATAGAACTTAAACCAATTCATTGACATGCACATTTAAGACTATCCTGTCTACAGAGCAAAACTTAATTGCAATGATTTATTTGCAGAACAACAGCATTGTTACTCTTTTAAAGAAAAAATACAACAATATCTATCCAGCCCATGGTCCAAAGTTTTGGGGATGTCTGAGAAACCTAAGCTAGAAGAGAACTGCCTTGTATCTATTGTGCATTTTTATAAAAGCAAATATTAAATATTATTATTACTATTACAAATATGTATTCCATAAGAATAAGTAATTGTGTAAAAAAGCTGCATATGAGCTTTAAACATATCTCTTAAAGCTGAACTGTACTCATTGGTGAATGGTGAGCTTTTGCCATATTCAGCAAGTACACAGCATACCTGTGTGTATCCATTTTAAGAAGTCACCATCTTTGTCACCAACTCCACACAATAGACTAGATCCTCTTTGGACAATGGATGGCCATTGATGATGTAAATCCTGTGCTAATGAAGGAGATACATTGTATAGTGCTTCTGCCTCTATGCGGTACCGCAGCAAACAAAGCCTAGGTCTACACTATACAGTGCATGTCCCGTAATGAGCAGAGCTAAAACAAAAAGCCGCCAGGAGCCAGCTTTTTTGACAAATGTGATATTGCATGTCCATTTCTCATTTAGTATTACTTCATTGTGACTTTTTGTCTTTGGGGTTTTTGAGTTTATGTCCAGAACCAAAACAAAATACATTTTTAGGTTACCGGTATTTAAATACAGTGGGTGCACTGGTTTTCTTTTTTTAGGTTATTAACCTTTGTTTTTACCTAGTAATCCTGATAGTAACACACTTCCCATCTGGAGAAGTAGTAAGCACAGGAAATATTCAATTTACAGATATTCTGTCCAGATCAATAATAAAGAAATATAATAATAACATGCTTTCAGTGTAAAATTGTTCAGACCAATGGGAGGCAAATATGCCCATTGCTTTATATAAATGTAATTTGTTTGCTACTTAAAGGTTGTGGTCAAGCATTACTACTCTAACCTTACAGGAAGTTCTGTATTATTGACACATTGCATTGTATAGGTAATAGTTGCCTTTGCCCGTTGTTTTACCTTAGGAAAATAAATAAAATGCCACCATATTGGTGCAGCATATAACCGAAAAGACTAGATTTGACACATTTGTCTTCCATTAAGCCATAGTTTAACTTGCTTCTTCCCGTTTAATGTAGTTCAATTGTCATTTTGGATTTGTGTCTGCACTGAAGACTTGTCCAGATTAATTTATCAAATAAAGTGCTCCCTGTGCAATAACCCAGATTAATCATTGTCTGTTATCTTGTGTCGCTTCACATGTGAAAATGTATGATGTGCCATGCTGGTAAACAAAAGATTCCTATCTCAGAGTGGAGGATTTTCCAACATAATTATTCCTAAATATATCCAGCAAATGACTTGTTGCAATGTAATAAAGTCATTCCGAAGAGAAGTGTGCAATGGGTACCACATGGCACAGCTGTAGGGACTGTCCGTTTTTGGAATAAAACACTCTGTCCCTCTTTCTTCTTCTTCTTAGAGATGGTTAGATGAAATACCAGCTTAGAATGGAAGCAGCAGAGGATGTGCTGGAGTCCAGGTGGATAAATCAGTCCAAAGGCAGTTGGTAGAAGTTGTAGAGTAAAATAGTATGTCCAAATCTGTTCCAATTCCTGTGTCAATTCTTACACAACTATCCCTCTTCTTGGGTCAGATGTACAAACCTCAATAAAAAACGTATTATTTATTATCAAAAGTATTTCCACTTCTTTGTCCTAGCCTCTATATTATTGCTTTTATTAATTTCAAAAGACAGTATAATGGAAAAGTAATGAAAGTAAATTCAACTAATCATTCTTGGTTTATCAACTCTTTAGACTACAATTGCAGGATAATGCCCTCTTCGGCCTCCCTATATATATGTTATTTTTGAAAAATGTAAAAGCTGATATTGAAAATGTTCAAAAGATGCAAAGATATTACATTGTATCTCCTACTCATCACAGATATATCCTGGTCAAATACCCCTACAGAAACCTTTATATATTTTTTTCCGTTGTCATAATCCATAGAAAAAATGCAAGTTCATTCACAGGGGGAGTATTTTAAATTTTATTATTTAGTTTATTATTTATTCTTATAGTTTAATATATTTCTTATTTATTTACTAGGTTGTATATGAAAAATGTACAATATGTGATGGGTTTCACAGATCAAAAGTCAATTTCTTCATGCAGATAAACCTATATTTTCTGCTATAATTTCATTATAATCATCTTCATAACATATTCTCACATCATTGCTTTATTTACTGTTCAGAAAAACATTACATAATATATACATGTCTACTACAGCACCATATTTGCTTCACGTTTTCCATGCAGGATATTGGGTACCTTTAGGGAAGCAAACAGACAAGGAGAAAAAAAGGATTGGTGTCACTCTACAAAGACATCATTAATATGGTTCTCTTTTCATTGTCCAGGCACAGTCTGAGATGGGTCCAGGAACACTTTGGCTTCGAGAGTATCCAAGTGTTGAATGATGGTGGCCATTGGAATAAGGAAAATCTTGTAGCAGAAATGTACTGCAAAGCAAATCTCTGCACTGAAATTTAATATTGCATAAAAGCTGGTTTTGTAATTTTATCTCCTAATTGGCTACTCATTTGCATCCTGTTTTTTTTTTGATTTTTTAAGATTGTTATGTGAAAGCCACAATATGTGACAATTTATATGAATATTTACTGCTTTCGTTTGAGGTGTACAAAAAAAGATAACACAGACTTAGGGCAGGTTCACACCTGCCTCTACATTGTACGATACACTCTCACAGCATCACCGTTCCTTTAAAAAAATCAACGTCTGCACATTTGACAGCTAGTACTAGTACCGATCACTGCCACCCCTATACATTCAATATGGAGCTGCCAAGGGGAGACACTACATGTTGCGTCTTCCAAAGAGGCAACGGTTCCTGGCATGAGTAAGTGGTAAATGCTCTGCAATATCACTACCAGTGTGAATTCCGGCTTATAAGTAAAATTATACAGTATAATATTAAATTGTGTAAGGACAGATACATGTAACAATGAAATAGCAAATTACATTTAGTTGCAGGAACTGAGTTGCAGTACCAAAGACTCCGACCCGTTCTGATGCTTGACAGCTTGACAGATAATCACATACACATAGCATATTGCAAATTCTGGTAGGAACTGTAGGTTAGGCGTAGAGCTGTGTGAGACGATGGTCGGTGTGACCAATGCTAATCAATGATCATCCTTAAGCAGCATCATACCTTATAATGATGCCAGATATCAGATGAGTTGCATTCTTCTAGCATAATCCCATGAAAAGTACATGTACCGTATGTTAATAAGACATTAATGTATGTTCGTAAGAATTCTTTGTGTTGGTGATACATTACTGATATTAGATAAAATGTACCTAATAAAGTTTTATAACCTAATAGCTTACTTGTATCTCAATTTTACCAGAATTATTGGTATGGCTTTGAAATAGCTCACGACACACAGTCTTGTCCACCATTCATTACAATTAAGGCCCTGGCTGGTGCACCCCCCAGCAGTCCTTCTCCTGACCCCGCTGGGGGGTGCACCGGCAAGGGCCACAGCCCACCTGTCAGATGGCCATGGCCCACTAGTAGGCCACGGACCGGGGGTTGGGGACCCTGGCTTTAGGGCTTCTGTAAAGCATTAGGAAAGGACCAAAGGAGCAGTTCAGATTTGTGACTTTCGTACAAAACCTCCTAATGTAGCTAAGATGGTTGTCCCAAAATTCAGTAAAAATATAAATACAACTCATTGAAATGTGTAGATAAATCCAATATTTTTCAGTATTTATGCATTAACTACATAATGAGAAACAATTTGAAAAGGTCTTTTTAAATGTTCTAAGGATCACATCACTGGTATATTTCTCATGAGTCTGTGCATGGAAACTCCTGTCCAGTTAGGTCAACCTAAGGCTGGGTACACATGTCTAATGGTTCTCGTCCGATAATCGTCTCAGGGCCGATATCAGATGAGAATCTGGCGTGTGTACTGCGCCCGTCGTTCATCATCCGAATGACCATCCTGGCAGATTCACGGACAATGGACGACAACCAATCCTTATGCAAGGAAAAGGGGGAGAGTGTGCAGCAGGATATAGAGCATAGAGCAGAATGCTGCTGTATGTACAGCACTCATTCATGCATCGTGCGGTCCTTAGTCGTTGGAAAGGATCGTGAAAGATCCCTTCCAACGACAATAATTGCACATGTGTATGCAGCTTTAGGTAACCACTTATCTAATCTTCATCAATTCCACATCAACTTCAAGGAGAGAACAATTGGAGACACATCACAATATGAGGAGTCATGGCAGAGGATACTTTAATATAGAATTGCACAATTTTTAAGTGTTCTCCTATTACATTGCATTGGTGAATTTATTTCTGTTTTATGTGCGTAGCAACAAAATTACACACAATTGAAAATATACTACATTTCAAGCTAGAGCCTCTTCAGGATTCGTTCTTGGCTTTCTTGCAGAAAAAGCTTTGAATTTCTATTTCACTGTTCATACATAATTGCTATGAAATTATTCAAATGGATTTCTTTTTCAAGCTAATATAGTGTCATATATTGCGAGCATCTTCAACAGGGAAATTGCTTTACATAAGGCCTTGACTCATTCTACCCACAAATAAATAACAGCCGCCTCACATTATTAGAGCCCACTGAAATACACAAACATCATTTTGACTCAGAATGAACAAAGCTATAGAAAGATATACATATATGAGACAACATTAGGCATAAATACAGCATTATTTAGTGGAATATTGGGGTGGGGCTCAGTGAAGTAATGCACTTAGGTTTTTTAAATCAAAAGTTTCAAAAAGGAATTTATTTGTCTTTCGGGGACTTATCAAGTACCTCTTGTACTGTAGTATTTGTTGACATTGTTGGCTGCCAGATTTTTAAAGCAGAATTCCACCTGAAAATTCAAAAATTGTGAACAGCCAAGTTTTTTGTTATAAAGGGGATATGTTATGTTATGTTATTTCAAAATCCTTTGACACATCAGAGATGCCATTAGTGCATTCTATTAAAATATATATTTAAAAAATGAAAAACTAAATAAAAAATGCATTCCGTTAAAATTAATTTGCACAAATTCACATCATGCTCTTGTACGTGCCCGATAATGGTATGCCCTGATGTGTAATAATGCCATCATGCCCTGATGTCTACGCTGTGGTAAGAAGAAGCCCTTAAAAAAGCCTCTGTTTTAAAAAAATAAAAAAAACGCTTGGTGTGCAGATATGTAGATGTGCCTACACTTACTGAACCCACAACAGTTTCCAAAACTGTGTTTTTCAGAAGGGATGTTCACACTGGACACTTGATAATGATGGGTCAAAAAAATGTGAAAGGAGCAGTGGGTAACAATATGTTCCAATACCTGAAAATGTTGAAGCTTAATTTATTGAAACACCAGGTATTGGGCTATAAGGGCAGGGTTTGGAAGGCTGCTACAGGCATCTCAGGTGTTTGCACTTTATGCCTGAAACTGTTTATTTGTGCTAAAAAAAGTCTCCATAATGCCTGTAACGCAAGCCATTTTTTTTTATTTCAACAATTTTATTAGAGGATAACACATCAACAAAAACAGTGTACAAAATGCATAATAAAACAGCACAGGGGCATAAAAGAGGAGATGCTAACAACATCACAATTAAGGTAAATCACATGGAAAACATAAGAAGAAAAAGGAAAAAACTACTCGTGAGAGATTCAATAATACATCCACATTTGAGTATATAGATCAGTGCCAGAACTCAACAGAGAAGATCTAGGTAATAGGGATAAGATTTCTTTATTTGGAGTCATCAAATAAACCCCTGGAGGGTCATTGAGATGTAGCCTATACGTGTACCAGGATGTCAATAGGTAGGATTGTATAATTCGTATAGTTTCATGATGGAGGAAAGAGTAACTAAAAAGGATTCCCACACTTCAAAAAATGTTCGACTCCAGATTCCTTATCTAGGGAGGCTTCAATCCAATCCATTTGAAATGCAAACATAGACTTATCAAGAAACAGACTGAAGGATGGGGGACAACGAGTTGTAGAGTATTGCTTTCTTTGCAACCAGGGAAATAATAGGAGTTTTCCACTTCCCCTTGCAGCCCAGGACCCCGGCAGGTCTAGAGATCCCAAAATGGCTCATTCTGGAGTGTAGGGGACGTAATTTACAAGAAAATTGAGCAAGTACTGTGCGACCGAGCGCCAAAATATTTTATCCTTTGGCAGGTCCACAATGAATGGAATAGGTCCGCAATGAATGGAAGAGGTCAGACCCATGAGAAACGCTCCATGGAGAGATATGTATGAATAGTGCAAAAGTTTGAGGACCATTTCCCTATACATAGCCGCTGTGATGGATGACCAGACTTTGGAAAAGTCGGACAATACATCAGAAGGCAATTTTTGTGGGAAGTGTTAGGTCCACTTACTCACACCAGATCGTTGGGTCGCATAGTCCTGAAGTTTATGACAAAACACAGAGATCACTTTTTTGGTTGGGTTCGGTAATCAAGCCATTTTTATAATTTGGGAAAACTGGGAAAAGTTAGAACCTTTGACTATTGTATTTTGCTGCTTTTCCTGTTGTGAAATTTCCCTTTACTCTTGTCCCATATCAATGCTGTTACAAGAAAAACAAGTCTGGCGAATCCAGTGTGCACAACACAATGGTAGGCATATATAAGTTTGGGTCTATTATGAAAAGTGTTTTTTTTATTGCTCTTGTAATGCTTTTAGATGATTTCCCTTTACTTTCTTTCTCAATGATAACATTATAACCATTGTAGCTGTCCCTTTTGCAATACAAACTGCCTGCTTACAATTTTGTGATACAGAACTTTAGTTCCATTTAAAGAAAACTCTTGCCACAAGACTAATTTTAACTTTAGATTATTCATGACATTTTGAATGATCAAAAAAGTCTTTATTCAAAATGCTCCTGGAGGTCTTCCTTTAGAAAGGTTTATTTTCTGTCTGGCTTTAAAATCCCCAAGTCCTGTAATTTTATTCCTATTAGATGGATTGGAATTATATTGAAATAGTACTCATGCAGTTCTAATGTTTTTGGCTCATTCAGATTTACTGCCTGCTCCAATAATGAACATACTGTATGTCTGACCACAAGCAGCATATGATATCACTTAAAACCTTATGTAATCCTTAATTATAGAGCATCTATTTAATGATGTCACAATTGGATGAGGAGTTTGCTGTGTCAAAGTCGTTCCTTTCATTAAATAGGATTTAGATAGGATAGTGGATTTACTGGGAAGAAAATAAAGAACTTAACCAGACAATTTCCTATCCTACTATTACCTCGGAAAAGATGTTATTAAATTCCATGTGTGTTTTTGGAGTTAACCCAAAATATACAGCCCGTTTGTCTGAACTACTATTCTGCCTGTTTCCAATAAGTGATAATTAGATTTAAATCTCTTACATTACAATGAGATCATTTCATTGAGTATTTTAACAGTTCCCATATAACAAGCAAAGGCATTAAAAAATCCATATAGGTCAGTATCTTTTATTTGGAAAACTGTCATGCTGTACCTTTCTATTAAAAGACACTCAACTCAAGAATATTTCAGTAATAGTTGGTATATATTGAGATGAGTCACCTCCTTTGCATGATGTGGGTTTTTGTACCTTTAGCAACAAGATATCCCCAAAGACAGTTCCAGCCTTCTTCATGTCAACGTCAACTTAATAGTCCTGCAAGAAAGGTTATTTTACCACCAAATTATTAAATTAAAGATGGCATGTCAGATTCACATTAAATAATAGGTCGAGCAGAGGGACCTGAATTGCTAAATGTCTACTGAGTGATGTGCCAAAAATAACTCCAGAAAACCGTAGAACTTTGGTACATAATAGAATACAAATATAATAAAGAAATTGTATGAATAATAGTTGTATTTATCACCCGGCTTGTGCCACATTCAGTTAAAACCCTTAAACCTTTTAAATTGTAAGCTTTTCTGAGCAGGGCCCTCTCCTCTTGTTTGTATCTGTCTGCCATTTGTACCCCCTATTTAATGTGTATCACTGAGTGTTATGTTGGCACTATATAAATACTGTCTAATAATAATAATAATATATCACAAAAATAAAAGACATCTTTACAGGAGGAAAGTCATCAATCTCTGCAATACTAGTCCAATCGATCTGACGCTCTCCAGTCTTCCTTCTTCGTCATGAGCTGGAAATGGTCCTCGTCTGAAATCAGCTGTGGGCTTCCCATTCAGTCTTTACCACCTCAGTGGAGAAGGGAAGGGACTATTAAAAATGTTGAAAGAAATGAAAAAAAATTCTTATCCTATATAAATGAGTTATCTACCCTTCATGTAAAGTGCAAAATGTAATGATAGGTCCACTTTAAGAGGCAGCAAAATGAGAGTTAGGAGACCCCAAAAATTTTGATGTACCTGCTTTAAAAAGAATGTATAAAGTTTAACATTTTTAAGACGTGCTAATAAAAAGAGATCAGCTAAAAATTATTTTAATTTGTGTTAGGATTTTTTCAAATGCTTTTATGTATTTTTTAATTATAAGTTAATGTTGCAGCTGTATTTATTTGTTACATGTCAAGCACCATTTCCTGCTATGCTGTTGTGGTTCGCTGTCTTCCCTCACAATTCAAGTCTATATGTTGGCTGACTTATTGAAACCAATGCACTTCCCCTGCGGCTGACACCTGATCTCAGTAGCAGAAAGGCAGTGACTACAACATGAGTGTTTGCTCCCTCTGGTGGCTGATCCACAAATCTATGTATAAGAGTTACATAAAAATGTATTTAAAGACTGCAAATATTCCTCAACATCCATGCTTGCTAAAAATATGTAATAAATAAAACATTCAACGACCCCCCAACTAATTACTGCATCAGATTTGAAGATCTGGAAAGTCCAGAACTGGAAATTTGTAGAACTGGAAAGTCAAAAGGTAATCATTTAGAGTCTATTTCCAATCTCCGTTTCTCAATACAGATAAAAATGTGCTCTACATACTTTTACCTTGTTGGCATGTCTATGCCAACATGGAGCTTTAGAAGAAAATGAAGGGAGAGGATACAGACATCCCCAACCAGCCTTCCTTACAGAAATTAGCAGCAATTGTCCGATGCAGGCTGTCAGCTATCCATTCAGAAGGGATAAGGATGCAAAGAATGGAAAAGGCAGGGCTGTGATTACTAAATGGTAAATGTGGGTCAGAAAAGGGTTAGCAGTGCCAATCCTCAAAATGCACAAATTGGGATAGCTTTTTCCCCTTTATGTTTCCTTCATCTGGCCACTCTTAGACATTTGTACTTAAAATCAGCAAAACCATGCGTGGTAAGGAGTTGCAAGGAGTATGAAGATGAGTCATTCAGTAACCTAAAAATATCTTCCAATATTTTCCTCCTTATATTTTCCTTTGATTAATTTGTACATTTACAGGAGATAATGCATTCCCTCATCCAACTCTACATGGTGGTATTGGGTGAATGTTTTGTGGTGTCTTCAAGCTCCTTTATAGGCTTCAAAGATACATGTTTGTAATGTAGTGGTTTAATTTTGTACAAATGCCAGCGCACTAATTGAATGCTTGAAAAAAGGGATCCTTGTAAGGACAATTGCTTAAAAAAATACAATTTTTATTTATTTACAATAAAACAACATCCTCAAAAACATAAAATATTTGATTTCCCTTATTAGATATCTCCAGTTTGGTTTTATAGTAGCCCCCAATACAATATTATTATTATTATTATTATTATTAATAATAATAAACAGGATTTATATAGCGCCAACATTTTACGCAGCGCTGTACATTAAATAGTGGTTGCAAATGACAGACTAATACAGACAGTGATACAGGAGGAGAGGACCCTGCCCCGAAGAGCTCACAATCTAGTAGAAGAGCTTACAATCTAGTAGAAATACATATTTATTGCATACAAAAATTCTTCAAATCTTTTACAGGCCCTTAAGACCTCAACGCGTTTCACAGTTAATTGTGCTACTTTTTCACGAGGAACATCAGAGCTACATACATTTTATCCTAGCCTATCCACATATGTAGGCAAGGTGCTTTTAACAGAAGCACTTATTGTATGCATTGAATTTGATTGAAGTAAGTTAGAAACCAAAACACTGAACACGTGTAATAATCTTTTTTCTAGACAGAAAGTTATCAGAATCTCAGTTGGACGTAATCAATTCTTTGTAGGTACAACAACATGCCATTTAAAGATATGCAAACAGATCTGGTAGGTTCATAACAAGAGGAAGAAAGGAAATTTGGATGGTTACAATTCATCAGAAACATATTATATTTTATAATCATTTTAAACCAGATTCTTGCATTTGATTGGAAGTAAATATTCTGCACATGTGTTCTAGCCCTTAGGTACAGTTGCTGTCAATGAAATACTGAAGAAGAGAAACTGGGTTAGAGGTGAAAGAAAACCTGTTTAAAGCTTACTTGTAAACTGAGGACAAAAACACAACTACAAATATTTTTCATTACATGAAAAATATTATTTTGGGAAAAAAGACAGGATAAATAAAAAGAAAAAAAAAGAAGAAATAAAGAATAAATTATATTAAGAATAGTAAATGCTCAAAATAAGAGACAACTGAAAGGTAAGGGCTGAAAGCTATCATTTGTACTTTATTTTTCTCCTAAAAGCATATAGTTGTATCCTCAAATCTTGCAACCTAAACAGACTACACTGTGCTATTACTGACAAGCAAGTATTGACAAAACCCAACGGAGTACTCCCCATTTCCAGCAATGACTACTTCCACAGACCACTGGTGTATGCACAGAGCAGTGATTGACAGCCTAACTTCATCTATATTGAATATATTGTGACAAAGGCAAACAAAACTGGATATCTGTAGTCAGACTGAAGCAGAGATTAAAATCTGAATATTTCATATTTGGCAGCAGTTATTGTAAATATTGGCAAAGAAAAGAGCTGAACTAAAGGGAATATTTTATAAATCCTGCTTCTTCTGGTGAAGTGACTGCTCCAGAACTAGTATTTGTTCCCTGGGTCATACAGTGGTTGCATCCATCAAGGCTTTTTCTGGCAGGATTTTTTTGCTTAGCCATAGTGCTGTTGTAATGCTCCATTTAATGTTTCTAGAAAGGCAGAGGGGAGCTGGGTCTGCAGCCCGTCATATGGGAAAATACTGAAAATAATGCAAATAAATAGAATGTTTGAGTATGTACATAGATATGGTAGTGGGTTTATCATAGTAATGGATACACACCCATAAACTTCTGAACTCAGAGCAGGTTCCATATCTGTATTTACTAGCTAATAATGTCCCCAGGCAGGGTGGCAATGTAGGATTCCCATACTGCAAAAGGGGTTAGTCTTCAATTCATTAGGCCTAAGGAAGGGGGTCATCATGGCCTATCCATTTATGCTGAATTGACTTTTTGGGAATCACTGATATGATAGATAGAAGCTTCCCATATCCCTTAGTGGATTCCCATACTCCCTGTGGATTGAGGGTGCCATAAATGGCCTAGGTCGAGGATAGGGGTAAATAGTTTACTAGGTGACGCAGAGCAAATTAAACCACCAACCTACAAAAAGGTTTAAAGCGGAAGTAAACCCAAAACTCACCCAACACAATAAAATCATACTTACCTTCCATCCCGTAGATCAATTTGTCTGTTGGGAGGTTTCTTCCTTCGAGTCCATCCAGGCGCCGCCATCGTCTCCTCTCTTCTTCCTGGTTTTTCCTCCTATGTCACGTAGTTTGGGAAAAAAATGGTCAATATCACTGTGCAAGCGTATTGATGAAAGGGCTCGGGCATGCGCAGAAGGAGCAGCCAAGAGCCTCCTGGGATGCGTGACTAAGGTATCCCCAGGGGCCCTGCGCTCCCATTCATTCCTGATCGCCTAGGCACTTAAAAAGTGTTGCACCTAAAAAAAAAACACAAACAAACAGAATTTTTACTTTAAATAAAAGGGTTGTCTACCCTTTTATGTAAAGTGAACATTCTGAGTTTAGGTATGCTTTAATTTTGGGGCAGTTCCAAAGCATGTGAAATAAATCGGCCTCCACTGCTCCGCATTTCAAACACTGGGAGGAGGAACTGATCCGCATTTATTAGGAGGGGTGGGGAGAGATGTAAGCACCATGAAAACGTTTCAATGTTTCAATTTGTCTAGGGCACCATGCAACGTGAAGTGTCCTCATCCTTGAAACTGAAAGCTTTCCAATTCTTAGTGTCTCATTTGTGATCCATTTTCTATAGCTACTTGTTTTGTCAGATTTGTGATGTGCCTCAAGCCTTACTGGCACTATTAAAGCAGAAACACACATATAAATATGAGCTATGGCCTAGCACAGAGATTAGAAACAAAATCCAAATTCACAGCAGCTGTTTCTAAAGAGTACAGTACATTTCCTGCCAGGAAAATCAGCTGCATCTCTCTGCACTGCCAAACTGGATAACAAACCGTTAAACCTGAAAAGTAACTGCATTTCTCTTTCCACCTTTAGTAATCATGAAGGTTACAATTATGAATAGATGCCATTGCACTACTGCACCCAGCCACAGATTACCTAACTACCTATGACATAATGACAGTGACACATCGGAATGTATTATTTATAAGCAATGCAGCCCATGAGAATATTGCTTTTGATAATATGGCCACATAGGGGTTAACTCGTGGAATGCTCATGGTACTTGTCAGCTTATCGACAAGTGTTTTTTAATAGGAGGTTTGGACTAAAAATATCTGTAGTCATTAAGTAATGGTTCGATTTTCTTCTAGGAAAGGAGCATAAACCTGTCACTGTGCACATAGCACAGCAGTATGCAGGCCAAGAAACAAATAAAATTCCAGCAAAAAAAAAAACAGAAACATAATTGGTAGACAGAGACCAAGCAATAAAAGGAGCAGAAAATTAAAAAATGACTCTTTACATAAACTTGTAGAAGATTATATGAGATTTTGGAGAACAGGTTCACAAGGGTCTGGAGACAAGTTCTTGGTGCAACCATTTTTATAATGTAATGTTGCCATGATCCCACAGAATCATGGCACTGTTTTTCATTGGGAAGTGAAGAATATTTAACTGGTAAACTTTGGACCATCATTCAGCTCTTCTGCAGAAGTAAGTTCCAATGAAATCCATGAACATAAAGTAATTAAGTGCCTTTTATACTCAACTACTAAGAAGTGGCGTGCCAACTTCCAGGGTGGAGATTATAAAATAGAAAATGCAAAAAGACCTGAGAAACTTTTAATAGGGTCAAATCCTAAAATTGTTCATCATGTTTATGACCTGATTTTGGCAGATTGATGAATCTCAGCTAAAACAGTTGCTGAGACCCCTAAGATATCCTGGGAACACATTGGATTTCAATTCATGAGTAGTTGGGTAAGCAGCAGCTGTGGGTGCCAAAATGTTTGAACGCCAACAGCAAATTTTATTTATTTATTATTAGATTTTTTAGTAATCTATTTTTATTTAGAATGACTCCTCACTGTTGATAAAACATGGATACGCCATTCTGGTTTTTGAGACCAAACAACAGCCCTTCTCCATGGCTGAAGAAAATTCAGGACCCAAAAGTCATCAGAAAAAAATTATAGCTATTTATTGTGATAAGAAAGGTATTTTGATGCCTGACTGTATTCAAAGAGGCTAAACAATCTATGCAAAATATTCCAAAATAATATGCTGAAAAACTGAGGGAATCTTGTGGAACAGTGTTTTCTTTTAAGGTGCAATAAACCTGCTCACAAGGTTGAAGAAAGGCTACATGTTTTGGAGAATTACTGGTTTCAGTGCATATATCATTCACCCTATTCATTAGAACATGCTTTATGACTATTTCCTGTTTCCAAACATTAAAAATACAGTAATACCTCGAAAATCTGGGCTTCTGAATCTGCGGCTTCACAAATTCACTTATATTTTCCTTGGAAGTTAACACTTAAAATTCGAGACTAAATTGCATCCAAATCGGTTAATCCATAAAAGCAAGAAAGGAAAACAATTTTTTAAGTTGTTAAAAGTAAACGGACCAATACTGAAAGTATGGTAACTTTATTTCTAACGAGAGTTTATTGTCTCAGAGAAGATACGGGTGGCCACAAGCTTGCGTCCAAAATTTGCGCATTTTCACAATTTGCAGGGGTGTCTAGGAACGTAACCCCTGCAAATTTTGGGGTATTACTGTAATTTGAAAGGAAGGAGATTTGTGAATGATTTGGAGGTCAGAACAGCAACAACAGCAGTATTTCAGTTGCTAAGCAGATTTTTTTTTTTAGAAAGAGTTAAAGAACTTGAGTATTGAACTTTAAGGTGAACATGTGGAAAAGCATGTTTCGTGGCTCTAGATCAGGGGTAGGCAAACTGTGGCCTAGCCAGTAGTCTGTTCTGGCCTAATCCCGGCCGGTAGGGGTCGGCCGCCCGCGGCTGCGGAGCCGCATGCGGCTCTTGACCCTCCTTGTTTTGCCTCCCTTCACTTCTGCTGCCGGGGTAAGGGGACATTCCCTCTCCTCCGTATGCATTGCAGAGGAGAGGGATTTCCCTTCAGGGGCATTACTGGTGGGGACTCGAGAGAAAGTCCAGCCTAGTGTGCCTTCTTGACTTTCTAAAATGGCCTAGTAGCCAAAAAAGTTTGCTGACCCCTGCTCTAGATCATTTCCTTCTTGGTGGGGTCTAGGAGTTTTCCAGCAACCCTCTAACATCTACTCTCAAATCTGTGTTTTCTATATTTTACAAGTGGTGACCTAATATACTGCAGTAAGGTTTGTGTGTTTGCACAAGGTTCAAACTCAAGTAGCCTTTATCTTTGGAGTTTCTGTTTTTTTTCTTCTTATCATTATTACTCTTTCTTTATCTTCACTTTTTATGATAAGTACACACAGTACTTCACACTGAGACATGTACAGTTCAGTCAACTTTATACTGATTTCACTTAGAGCTGTTTGCTTTTAGCTATGAAATATAGGAGAAACATTATCCCTGTCCATGATTGATTTAGGGAAGGAAAATGTAGTTAGCTTTTAATTTTAGATTATGAAGGTTTTATGTAGATATTAGGAGTGACATTAATACAAAATGTAGAACCGCCAGTGTAATAATCAAACACTACACACATTAAAACTGCAAACACAAGCAAATAATAAAACACATGTTAAATTACATTTTCATATATTTGTGTATTACAAATAAAGCCAAAAAGCCCCCGAATCCTTCACTGTTAATACCTTCTTGTAATAGCTAAAACTAAAAAGTAAGTGATTTAAACTCCTTAATAGAACCAGTGAACAGTACAAGTTCTGCTGTATTTCTGGTAGTCCATCACTGAGAGCAGCGTGCAACCCATTATCTCCTAGACCAGTTATTGGCAATTAACAAAATATAATTATATGGTCTGTGATTGGTTAGGAAAAAAAAAGTGTTTCATGGTTTGAGATTCTCCGTTCTCATTGTTGGAGTGCTGGAAGTACAGCAGATCTGTACTGTGTATATTTCTGCTAATTCACAGCAGCAGAGACATTGCACCTTTGCACATTGGATATTTGGGATGGAAACACAATTTAAATATTTGTCATGTGTAAACCTTCCGCAATGGCTACTACTGAAGACTAAAAATGCAATTTCACCGACTTGAATGTTCTTGTAAGAACAACGAGAGAAAAAAAAGAAAAACAACTGAACAAGAAGAATCAGTGCCCATCAAAGCTCAGTGCTCCATGCATATTATAGTATATTTTTTTTGCATGAACCCAAGCCTTTGAGTCCATAAATTATATATTTCAGGAACAAATATATCTATTTTTTGCACACACTTATTTAGAAAATTCCAAAAAAATAAATTGTGTTGCCCTGTTGCATATTCTGTGTAGACTTTCAATTGTCCAGGCCTTTTAGAGGCCCCTGTAAGATGGGTATCGCATGCAGCACAGTATAAAGAACCAATAAATCAGTTGTAGGCAAACTGTTCTTTAATTTCAATCAGTTAAATATATTCCAGGTACATCATAACAAAAAGTATTGGAAATCTTACTTATCTTTTTTTTTTTTGTTAGAAAACAGCCACAGCCTGGGTAAAAAAAAATCCTGGCCACTGCCAGCAGACTGCAGATAACTATTCTGCATGACAGCAGAGGTGTCTTTGCAGCGGTGTCTTTGCAGCAGTCTGACACATCCCCTGTAAGTACAACCTATAGATCTGCAATTTTGCAAAGCTATGATTGTTGCATATTAGAGAGCTATGACTTAGAAGGGTGTGTAAGTTTGGCTTCACCTAGAGAGCTTTTAGAATGTTGAGGATGTAGGGCAGAACATTTCATATAACCTCCAGGTAACAGGACACAATGATCCTTACCTTTGTCTATAATAGGCACTAGTCCAAACTATAACTCAGCATCATGACAACATGCTGACAAGTTTTAGTGTGGGAGGAGGATACAGTTAGCCCATTGTTCAATAACAAGGATTATATTGTTAAGAAATGTTTAAAGTTGGGGGAATAAATAAGGGGGGAATAAATAAGGGGGGCAGTGGCAGACCTACTTTTGATCCATGACTTTGTTTTTGTTACATGAGTTATATAGTGATTGCTGAACACAGAATTGATTTATGACCAAATATATACTTGATGCTTTATTTTTAGCAGATGCTAGGATCCCTGAGAATAGTTAATGAGAGATATGGATCAAACATATTGTTTACAAGCTTTTATTATTAAAGTACAGTCCTGGTAGCAATCAGAAGAATATTGTCTGTGTACTACACAAAGTTAATATAAACTGATATTCATTTAGTGCTGCTGTTAATCCGTGCTTTCCCAGCACACACAAATTAAACATTTAAACTCCAAGGCTACTGATATTAGCAGAACATGATGATAATACTGATAGCAGCGACACAGATAATAATAAAATACAACGAATATGAATGGAAACACAAAACGACAATGCCACTAGACTTCAGGGACAGGATAACATGTAGAAAGTGTCCCTTTTTAAGCTTATATCAGGACTCTAAACCCCAACTGCCACCTTTCCTGTGACAGATAAAGGGAGGGTGGGTTTTGTTCCCACAAAAATTCTGTCCTTCACTTCTGATGTTCCCTTTACTTAATCCCTCTACTCTCCTCCCCTATACTTCCGACCCAGACTCTAACTAATCCTACCTCTCTCTCCTCAATTTATCATTATTCCCTAACATTCCTGCAGGGGGCTGCCCTTCCATCCCTGTCATGCCGGCCCTGGTCATAGTCCCCAGCTGCCGGCCTCCCTGGAAAATGCTTTGATGCTAGTATAAGCCTAAGGCACAAATATGATTGTTACTTCTAACACCGTAACAGTAAATCCATAGGCATGCCAAAAAATATTGTAAATAAATACATTTATGGTGTTTTATTTCTAAAAACTTTAATTACACAGGGAAAAAATTAAATCACATGGACATAGCATATACATAGGTCTATAAAAGGTGAATGATCTTTTGTGCTTTTTTGTTGGCATCCAGTACATGGTGCTGTGTCCCAATATAAAGTGTGTAACAAACCTATGTCTTTTGTCTTCTGATTTGTTTCAAATTTTACATGGGGACACAGCACCATATACTGGTTTGACTTAAATTTGTATTCTAATAAAAAAAATTCTAATGGGATTTTTATACTTGAGCATATACAGTAGAACAGTTGAATCACCCACTAAAACAGACAGGAGTGTACAAATACAGTTTATGGGGTCCAATAAAAAGAAAATTTGATTCCCACTCCCCTTTCCATAGCAAATTCTTTTTTTAACTTTTGACAGTATCAGTTGAGAGAATAGTATAATTGATTTGAACATAAAGTATCCTTAACACAAGGACAGGTAGAAGGGGAGCCGTTATCATAGCCAACACACTATTAGGGGTCAGAGATGTGGATAGGAATTGCCAGAGAAGAGATGCAGGAAATTCACTTTATATTCACCTAGCAGCTCACCAGCAAGTTCTTAAAGCTTTGGTATAATTTCTCATCCCCAGCCAACAAGCTGAAAAACTGTGGTTTAGTGGTTTACTACCAACTTCCTTTAAAATGTGGCTTATTTTGCAGAAGTACAAACCTCAGGACAGCATTTAGCTACAGACAATCTGGGATTTTAAGCCTTAACCTTATGTGTTAGGCATAAAGGGGTATATCAGAGTAATAAGGAAATGGATAAGCTTAACCTCTAAAGGCAATAAACCTAGTCCCAGAAAATGGATACGTTGAAGAACTGTAGAACTGTAACTGGGAGTAAAAACTACCACAACATCAGTGGTCAGTGGGATTAATAATTGTCCCCAACACCTGTGGAAACAAATGCATAGTGGTCAGTGGGAAAAAAAATATCATGGCGTCAGTGGTCGTTTGGAGTAATAAATGCTCATTAATCATCCTCTGGTGTTTTTGGGAGTAATTTATTTTTCAGGTATATATATCAAAAAAAGCACCTATGCCAGTGGTCAGAATGGTGTCATTGGAGTAAATGCCATTGTAAAGGAGATCAGTCTGTGCCTGGAACGCTCTTCAACCAGCACCCACTGTCACTCTGCATGCAGCATCCCACTTTGTCCACCTTGCAATAAATATGCCTTGAGGACCTCTGCTACTAATGAATGGATAGAACATTAAGTATTTATTTGGTAAATGTTGGGAAGAAACATGTAAGAATAAACAGAAAGCTGTTTTCCTATTTTTTGTTGATATAATGTTCATATTAGTTGGTATCATGTTTTACACAATGAATGTTTTATTGTATATTAGCTCTTATATTTGAAAGTGCAAGTGTATATATAATCTGCAGCACACATACAAACATGCACATAGCTCTGCCCTGCACACACAGACATATATATGCACAGCATGCTGATGATACACGATCCACACATTACACACATATACACACAAACAAGAACTACACATTATTAAAACATAGCGATGTGCTACATTAAGTACCATTTCCAGTTTAGTATACGGTATTATAACCTATGCAGGCATTCAAGCCAGACAGATGAAAAATATGTAATCAGTAAATGCATTGATTCTGCAACATTTTGCTTGTTTTAGACTGGTATTATTGATTATTTAGGTTTCTTGGAAGCAGTCATGGAAGATATACAGGCTTAGTTTTAATAGTGATAGGTAAAGTTTAGCTCCAGAGGAGGGCATGGTGTAGCTCTAAATCAGATTACAGTTGATATAAATGTAAACCATGTTCTTCTAAACATTCTCCCATTGGTTCACTTTAAGAAGAACAATTCATTCAAAGCTTATGATATAGGGGTGGGGGCTCACCTTTTCCTTTCCATCATGGGGCTTGATTTATTAAAGCTTTCCAAGGCTGGAGAGGATTCACTTTTATCAGTGAAGCTAAGTGATCCAGAAAACCTGGATTATTTGCTAGCAAATGTTCTCAATCCTGGACCAGATCAATTCCAGGTTTGCTGGATCACTCAGCTTCACTGATGAAAGTGCATCCTCTCCAGCCTTGGAGAGTTTAATAAATTAGGCCCAATGACTTATGCTGTAGTGTATACTCCCTCATATGTACAAACATTTGGCTTTTTATAGCAGTTAGTTCTGCATTAGGGTTATATCAGTCACATAAATTAGGGATAGTTTTACTAAAAATATACACGAAAGGAAATTAGTGTAGATATAATTAGAATATGTTACCAAATGGAATAAGTAATTGTTTTTAAGTGATAACAGAAGATATACAGTACTTATAATAAAGCTAAGTTATTATACATTTATCATTATTTATAAGGCATAACAGTGGAAAAAGAAAAAGAAATCCATTAACATATATGTAAAAATATATTATTAGATAGATTAACGGAATTTGATTATTTTACGGATGTAAGCCCAGTATCATTGTCTTTTTAAACGGTACTGTTAATTTTTAACTAGGCATTTATTATGTTCTTATCGGTAATGAATTTGTGAGATGAACATCTGGTGTCTGTACAGTTTCCCATGTTGCTGTTGTTTAGTGATCTGTTTTGTTGGAAAAGTAAGAACCATTTTATACCTGCTGTGGAAAGTTTGTGCTCAGAAGTGGCAAACCACACCACAGCTACACATGTTTGTGTGTGGTTGCGGCTGCAGTTCTTCCTCCAGAGGAGGAAAGCAAATGTGAGGTCAAAGGCAACTTGTCACGGGAACAGTGTTGTGATCATTGGCAGCCACGTGCATGAAACGGTTCACTTTCAAGTTAATAGGAGTGGTTGGCACCATGGTTCAGCCTGCTGCAGTTAGTCATGGGTCTAAAATGGGGCTAAATAACTAACAGGAATGTTTTCTGTTGATTTTTATTAGAGAGAATGCAATGGAGTGCCTCCTGATTGCCTTCCCCTCTCTGAACCAAGCACAAACTGTCTGTGTATACATAAATAATAATACATTATATAATACAATATTAATACATGATAACTATGTACCAACAAATGGATATAAAAAACGATTAAAAAAAATCTAAAGTGTTTTACTGCAAATTAATGGTCAGGATCTTAACTGCAAATGATGGTGTCCTTCAGCAAAACAATTATAGGGCACCCAATACCCACTTTGGTCCCCACCAAGGGGGGTTATATAACAAGTGCAGTCAGTCCCCCATGCACAATTGCACAGCATACAAGCACATACGGGCACTAGATTACAACTTCCGAATAACAATAGGATCATACATATGTTTATCATGGAACATATTATTCCTATAGTATAGAGTCAGATTAAGCTTGGCTTGATGTTGAGGGACTGAGGGCTTGGTAAGCATTTTATCTAAAGTAAACCTATATTTAAATAATATTACAGAACATAGATGATGAAAGGAGGGGTAGAATCTATATAAAAGGGTTTAATTCGTTTAGAGCCGCATGATTTGTAAATAGTGCTCTAATATCCTCTCTGTGACATCCTCTATAACATTGATATGCATGCAACCTGTCCTCTAACTGACAGGTTTATTCATTTTTCCAGTCCCGTTCTAAGTACCTGTGAAACATTTCTAAACCAGTATCTTTATGTAACATAAACTGAGGTGTCTGAACTGGTGACAGTAGTGATTTGAGAAATGCATTGACCAGGAGTGCAAATTGACATTTTTATGGTCCCCGTGGCTTGGGGAGCTATGTTTAGGATGAGGTGAAAAGTGGAAAGATGCCAGTGGGAGATCCATTCTTATTAATATTCTAAATAAATTGCCCTAGAAAAAGAAACACTTCTTTGGGGATCCCTTGGGAAGGAGTAACGTTCTTTAGGAAAATGACTAGATTGCCTACTGGTCTTAATTGCAGAGGAAAATTCTGTACTTCTTCCAGTCTGGACTGACTTCACAAACCCATTCTTATCACCTGTGATGTAATTTTTTGGTCATCAGATATCTGCAGTGAGGCCAGCAAAGAAACAAAACAGTGGGGTTCCTTGAGCAGTTCTGTATGTGGGTATTATCCAATAACTCCAATCAGTAATAATTTCTAAAGCAGACCCCTCCGCTTCCTTCACCCATAGAAGCCACCTGAGCCAGCCAGCTGAGCAGAACAGCTTCTTGCTTGATTATCGGTATTGAAAGATTGAAGCAACATCTCTGTCTTCTCATGCTAAATATAACTTTTGATATCACTGGCTTATGGAGATCTGATTATTACAATTTTACATTTGCATTTTTATCAAATGTCATCACTCCGTTTCCCAATTCAGCCTCATTAAATAAATGTACAATAAAATGTCAGCAAGTAGACTCTAATTTTCCGAGAATGAAAAACAAGCCTACTGACAGTACTGTGGCTTGTTATCTTCTTTGTCCCAGATCCAATTCTTCCCACAATATGGAAAAGATTAAAAATAACACGGCAAAGGGCAAACAGGACATTAAAAAATGATGAATCAAAGTTATCTCTTCATTACCAGGATAACAGTAATGCAAAAAATTCAACGGATGTTGTAGGTTACTGCACATTCACACAATACATTCTACTGGTTTACTGAATGAGCATGTGGCGTGCAGTGAGATCTATGTATAGTCAATGGGGAAAAAGGGGAAGGGTAGAAGATATATTGATGTAGCCCTTTATATCGATATATGGTGTGCTGGTTAGTAATTTACTTCTTTTATCTTTCACATAAAAATTATTTATTTTAAAAGTACTGTCTGAGGTGCAAGCAGGAAGCACTGCTATTCTTCTCAGTTCTTCAGTACTTGTGTACCAGTATACATTGGTTCTGCCTCCAGCCCAACTCATTTACTAGGCAGATGAGCTCTCTGCCCCTAATGCAGTAACCTGTGTTTCTATATTAAAAGATGGTATTCAGTTCATGAGTATATGACCTCACAAGGGCCAGGGAATTCTGCCCCATAAACCATCTACAATTTAGGAAAATCCCCACTGGACCTTACTTACTTACTGATGGACCAAAGTTGCCGAGAAGGACTATTAATGGTCTGATAAGTGTCCAAAATCTGTTCTACAGGAATCAGTCACTAAAAACATACTAAGCCCTCAAAAAATACTTTGCCATTTATTTGCTAAACAGTGATGGCGATGGTAGGGAAAGTGGGGTCAAGAATTGAGAAATGTGAAGCTAGTGTGCCTTAAAGAAAACTTGTAACTGCAAGCATGGTATATAGATTGTACTGTAGGCTTCACTCCTGGAGTACTCTCCATTCAGTGGCAATTAAAAAATTTCATTAAAGGGCCTTGAATCCATCTTTTGGTTCTTGTTCCATCCATATTGTTCATTTTTTACAGTCTTGCAAAGATTCACTCTGGCCTCCCCAAAAAAAATCTGGCAAAGTTTCAATGAATGATTAAACAGCAAATGGGGCTGCCAATCTGAAAAAAAGAAAGGCACGCGAAACTGCTGACTGTCCCAGATAACTCTTGGTCTTTTAAACATCAGTAGGAAAGATCAAACATGCATGGATAAAATCACTCAAATAAAATTTCTTCTTTGTAACCATAGATGGGAGAGAAACAAACTTAAAAGTCTATCCTGTATAAATACACAAGCAAAATATATTTATTAGCCTCTGTAGACAGTCCAAGTGACGCTTTCTGGGCCTCATTAGTCTTTTTCTGTCATCTCCTTTCCTGTTACTGTTCGTCTGCAAACCCTGTACATCTGTCTATGTATCCTGAGTATGACAAACATGTCACTGATGGCTTCCGAGACGCCGAATCAGAAGCCAGAAGGCTGCTACTTTTGTTGTTACCACCCATGAACTTTAGACCATGAATGTTACATGCTGTGAAAGTTTCTCCGTCTTGTCCTATTTTTGGACACAGCTGGCCACCCATGTTTCTTTCAAATGTTTTTAATTATCTTGATCATCCTCCAGATTTTTTTTAAAATTCAACAGAATCTCCAAAACAATAGTTAGTATTGTGTCAAAATGATGAATTTCTGTAGATAAGTTTTGTTTGTGCTGTCTATGTGGCTCCATCATTTACAATATCTCCACCAGAACCTCATTAAATAATAGTGATCAAAACAGGTTTTTTTCTGAAAATAGTATTCTTCCCAAGATGATCTACAAACCATTTTTTGTTACTGGTATTGGTCCTGATATCAGGGGATATTATCTACGTTTTAGAGGCATAAACAAGGTTAGTTTAGCCCATGGAGCAGACCACACATGGGGTACAATGGTAAAATGAATACACAAAGAAAAAAACTTGTAATGTTGCATGTATCTGTCAATTATACTTGACAATGAAATATTTAATTTTGTGTAATCATGTGCTAAAGACACATGACTTATTAAAATGCTCATAAATTGGGCACACTGAGATAAAGCAGAATGTTTGGAAGTTTGTAGATGCCATAACAAGTGCCTGGAAATCCTAGTTCTATCTTGTTATGCCAGAGAGAAGCTTCATGTGTTTACGATCCCCTGTTTACGTCATGTAGTCAACAAAATGACATTCATATGTAACAGAAGAGTATAGATGTTTCAGAAGTATGGGTTACACATATGCTCTTTAAAAGTACAAGTTTACAAACACATGCAAACATTTTACTTTCTTAAAACTTATTTTGACTAGTATGTGTAAAAGATCTTACAGCAGTTACAAATATAAATACTTGCCTAGTGTAACAATTGATAACATTTATATTTATTGTTCTTGACAATGATCCTCTCACCAGACCCTTCCTTTCAACATTTAACATATTTTAGGAATGTTAAGTATTTGTCTATGGTATTCACTAGTCAAAGTTTCTAGCTTGTGTCACACTTACCTCTTCCTCGCTAAAGTGCAGGGGCCTCTCTCCTGTGCTTGGGGGTAGTTCTGGACCCAGGCGTACCTGCTCTTCCAGATTTAATCAGTATCGTCCCTCCTGCCAGCCAATCAGATAATAGCCTCTTAATCGCTCTTGGCTATTTAGCTAGCTCAGACACAGCATTTAGCTTTTCAGCAATGTGTCTCCACTAGTGCCGAGCCCCCTAGCTCTGCTGAGCATTTCCTCTATATCTGTCTGTTAATCAAGTGCATTCCAAGTCCAGCTCCTGTGTTAACATGTTGTTGCTCAGTCTATTATTTCCCTGCCTGTTCCCTTGTGCTGTTCCAGTATTCATCTGCATCTGTCTGACCCATGTGCCTCTTGTAACTTCCAGTGTTTCCCTGTATCAGCAGTTGCCCCGTGTCACCGGTGTTTATTTCCTGGATTTATGGTTCTTGACCCCTGGGCTTTGTTCCTGACCTCTCGTGCTTGCTGCCTGCCTTGACAATGGTCTTCATTGACTAATCTCTCACTAAGTGATTTGGTACCGTGTATTGTCCTGCCCACCCTGGTGTGCCCAAGGCCTGCAACCTGCCAGCAGCCAGCAGCGCAACATCCTCACCACTAGAGGCTCTGGAGAAGACCTGGTTACTGCTTAGATTCTGCACCTTGGCCCTTCTCAGGCCTCACACCACTATTTTGCAAACCACTGCGCCCCCTAGAGGCTCATTCCCTCCTAGCATGACTGCTTGCAAGTCAATAAAATAATTTCCTGAAAAGGAAAACAATGCAAGTGAGAAATAAAAACTCTGGGCATGGGCCATATGTTGCTTGAAACATGTTCATTCATCTTTAAATGGTAGATTGGGATGGTACTAGTAGTTTACATAAGAAAGATAAAGTTTTTGTGTTTTTTTTTCAATTTAAAGAAAGGGACAATGACAATAGGTATTTTTTGTACTTGCTGAAAATGTTGTTAGCGTGAAAAAGAAAACTAATGCATTGGCCGTGATTTACTAAAGCTCTCCAGGACTTGAGAGAATACACTTTCAGAAGTGAAGCTGGGAGATCCAGAAAACATGGAAAGGATTTTTAAAAATCATTTACTATTAGCCAGCAAAAGTTTTGAATCCTGGACCAGATCCATTCCAGGTTTGCTGGATCACTCAGCTTTACTGATGAAAGTGTATTCCCCAGCCTTGGAGAGCTTTAATAAATCAGGGTCATTATATCTACTTACTAGTAAGCTGTAACATATTGTGTTTTGTGTTTGGCTTTAGATATGATTTAATGTTTGCTAATTAGACAAAGTTCTATAGGCAATATACTGTATATTGTAAGGACATGAACTGTACAGATTCTATTCTTTATAGTGAACATATGGATGTGTTAGTAGATGTGTGATCTCAGGGGACTGTTATGTTTGGCAGGACCTGCCATACATTTGTGTGATACACCTAATTTACATTGCTATCAGACAGATGAGACACAGATATATAAGCTGAGCGGACATGTACAAAACTGTGTTATGATTTCATGTGTGTGGTAAAAATACTTACAATGACAGATTGTTCTAGACCTGCGACCTAGTCTTTTGTAGCAGTTTTCTGAGCCGTTATCTATTGCCCAGCTGTCTGCTGAATTCTGCAAGGTAAAGTCTATGGATTTGCAGAAGTAAAAATAGTCATTTATTGATGTACTCGGTGCCACTGCAAAGTCTTCAGGACATTTTAAACTAATTGAAATGCTGAGTTCATTTTTAGGTATTGGGTTATTCAACCAAACCATAAACTGTGTTAGGTTTATACTCTTTCCTCCATGTAAGATATAAAGAGAGGAAGATGTTGCTGAAAGATTTGTGTGCACATTCAGTTTTATATAACACTTTTCTTCTGTATGGCTCTTTCTCTCTACTTTCTCCTTATATGTGCTGTCTTTGTAGCATGAAAGTACTGAACATTTGACCTTGGTTTGAGTGCATGAGGATGTTGCAGGTAAAAGCTCTTTCTGCTGCACATTCAAAATATGTTCCATTTGATTCTCTTGTGATCTCCATCAGACTGATCCTTCTGTTCATTTCACATTTCAATCTACTCTACTCTGACTCCCCAGAATTTTTCATCAGCCTTTCAAAACACTGACTTAATTTGGTCTTAAGGCTTTGGTCCTGTATTATTCCCACCCCCCTTTTTTTCGCTCTTAGTAAATAGCATGTGTTCATCTTCTTTCCATGACGCCTTGATTTAAATCTGCCATCCCAATGTCAACCAATCACAAGATGTCCCTCCCCTTTCATCATTTACTTCAATTCTTCTCTTTTTTCATCAGTTTCCATACCCTATACCCATCTGTTTCCATCCTCTTACCCCTACATTTACTCCTGTTCTCTCCCCCTCAGAGGACTACATACACAACACATGTTTCAGTATAATTATTAATTTTAGTTATGTTTTAGCAGATTTTTTTTTACTTTATCAATGGTTAATTAACCTTGCTAGCGGTAACCCTGAGTGTGACTGGGGGCAGAAAAAAGTTGCTGAAAGCGGTAACCCCGAGTCACACTCGGGGTAGGTATACCTATGGGAAAAGATACTAAATACAGCCTTACCTGATCCGCTGGCATCCTGCGTCCTCCATTGCCACGATCCCTGCCTTCTTCCTTCTTCCTCCGGCGTACAATGTACTACTTTTAGACATATAAAACCGGGAAGAAATGAACCGCTAGGGAGGTTAAAGGAAGTGACTGGTAAAGTCAGAAACATCCAAGTTGTTTTAAATGGGTTTTTAGAATATATGGTATATATATTTTTGTAACCTTTTTCTGAAAAAGAAAAATCGTATAATTACAATTACCAAATATTTTATTTGGATGAAACTGAACAGGTGTATATACAAAAACAAAAGAAAATACTGCAAAATAACAAAAACATCACTTTTATCCAAACCCAAGCTATATCTAAACTTCTACGCTTGTGTTCCCTCGGGGGTTTGGACACCATCTAAACTCCATGTCTAAGGCATCTCATATCAGGGCCTCACCTTTTAATGACACGGTGACTCCATTGATTTTCATTATTGAAGGCGTGTGGAGAAGAAATTGTCTCTCTCAGATAGTTGTTGAAGGGGAAAAGGCCTCTCTTATGAACTATGAACAAAACCTATATAACCTATGAACAAAAGCACTTTTGTCACAAGCTTAACATGGCAAGTTAGAATGTCATTTTATATTAGGAAAATTGCCTTTCAGTTAATCTTTCCTTAAAGCTAAACACAAAGGAGCCAAATCATTGGAGACTAACAATACAACAACAATAACTCTTCATTCCCTTGAAAGGATCACTATAGGCACCTTTAACCATAAAAAAGGGGCAAGTTATATGAACACTTGAATTCGTTATTAGGATGTGTGTGATATATTGAGTTTTGTGGAAAAGTTACTGAGGTTCAAAACAATTGAACTAACATTAATATCAATAATCAGTGACCTAGAAAGAAATTTTTTTTTTTCCAACTGTCTTTATTGGTTTATAATTTTACAAATACAATCAAACAAACAATAATAACCAATGGGGGAGTATAGGGGAAAACATAAAGCAGGAGGGGGGGGGGGAGCACTAGAACAAGTTCAAGTTCAACCATTTTAATCTTGCAGCAGTACATGAGGACTATTGGCTCGAAATATTAGTAATATACCATGTAGAGTATTGAAATGGTTGAAGGATCGATGTGCGTCCTGAGTTGGTAAAGGCATAAAGCAGGAATTGGTACCAGTGTTGCCAAAAACGAGTTATACAGTCATCAACTTGCAGTTGAGCATCCAACATTTCTCTATAAAACAAAACTTTAAGTGAAGCAAGAACTTGTTCCGAAGTTGGTGGAAGGGGTTGAATCCAGTTTTGCATAATCACTCGTCTGGCAGCCAAAAGGCAAACATTAGTCCATTTTTGCATAGACCGTGATATATTGTCCGTACTTACACCTTCCCAGGACCCAAACAGAAGCAGAGAAGGTTTATTAGGAATAGGATGACCAATAACCTTTGATATCAACAGGATAATTTGTTGCCAGTAGTTGGTAATATGTGGGCAGTACCATAGGCGGTGTGATAAAGATGCCTTAATATCATTACACTTAGGGCATTGAAAGTGCCATGTCCTAGGTTGTGGGTCAGATAAGGAGGGCCTAAATACCTTATAAGCTCTATGTAATATCATAAACTGGGACTCCCTCCATATCTCATTCACAATACTTTGTCTTACCGTTAGGTAGCCCTGTATGGCAGACTCCACTATATCAGGATCCGGGAAATCTCTCTGCCACATTTTCGCGTTCGAAGTAGCCAAGGGTTTAACAAAGTAAGGCAGGAGGTAAGCATAAATATTGGAGATATTAGGAGGAAAGAGTGACAAGAGCTTGTCAAAACCATCAGGACAGATTAGGCTATCATATTGTACCACCAATGATTTAAAATAGGACATAGCCTGATTATAATACAGGGGATGGAGCACCCATCGAGGAATATCATATTTGACCTGCAAAGCAGTCAGGGACAAACTGGCCAGATCTTCCTGTCGGAAGAGATCCCTAAAATATTTTAGGCCCTTTTGTCTCCATAACCGAAACGCAGCATATTCCTGTGCCTGTGGGAATAATGGGTTACCACAAATGGGTAGATATTGGGATAAGCGAGCTGGTAGTTTTAAACGTTGTCTAGTCACCTTCCATGCAATCACTGTGTCTCTAATCAGTACATTGTGTCGCAAAAAGACTGGAAGCTTAGAAAACTGGCAATGTAACAGAGCACAGAGGTCCCAGGGGTGAGACATAGCAAGAAAGAAATTTTATGTTGGCATAGTGTATTGATTAGCACAGACTAATTATAGCACATTTATTATATATTATGCTTATGTCACTCTACTCTAGAAGGTATGTGTACATTGGGTAGTCAATATTTGTTGAGCTGGGCCTGAAAATAGCAGTGTACCTAGCATATATATTTAAATTTTTATATTTAATACAGATAAAGGTAAAACATGAAAAACGCTGAGGGGTAAAAGATGTAAAATAATGAAAATCTAGCATAGTGCTTGATACCACCAGAAGAAACCAGGGAATTTGGGAGTATTTTGAGAAACTGGAGATTCAGAAGACCTAGTGACAGCCAAAAAGAATTCTTCTACTTTCCATGAGTCGTCACTGGAAAAAACAGAATGAGAAGTAACTCAAATAAGCAATATGAAGCAAAAATGTAACTAGATTAATCAATAATATAGAATGGCACAAATTTATGTCTGCAGTGGAACTTTTAACATCATTGATTGTAAAGTCTATTAGATAATGCCTTTTTGTAAAAGAATATCTCTGGCTACAGCAAAGTATTCAGCACTAACGTTTTAAAAATATTAATATAGCTTTAGGTGTTTCACCTAATTTATACTTTTTTTAAGGAAAGTAAAACATTTTATATTGAAGAAAAAAGTGAAGTCAATATTTTCTTTTTAGTTCTGTTTTTAGAACATTGATTACTAGAGCTGGAGTTAGAAGGGAAAGGGTACATTGATCCAAAAACCTTGGTGTTAGGGAGCCAGAGCAATCAATGACCATAAAACTCAATATAATGGCGGTATGCAGTTCCCTTAATTGCTATATATAAATGCAACATCAGTGTTAGGAGATGCTCATCTGTCAGGCGATTTTGTGCTTTGCACCATCGCAGTATAAAACATGGTTTATTCTGTCCAGCAATGTAATTTGCAGCAGCCAGGAGAACTAAGATAGCAGCAGCCCCTGCTTCCCTTCTTTTTTGTGATTTGGTACTGTGTTTTGCCCACCTTGGTGTGCCTAAGGACCGCAACGTGGCAGTAACCAGCCGTGCAACATCCTCACCACTAGAGGCTCTGGAGAAAACATGGTTACTGCTTAGACTCTGCGCCCTGGTCCTTCTCAAGGCTCACACCACCTCCGTGCAAGCCATAGCACCCCCTAGTGGTCTTGTCTCTCCATGCATGACAATGTCTATTTAAACATTTCACAACTTTAGAATCCCTTTTTTCATGTTGTTACAAATAGCAATGATATATACAAGTAAACGTGTATTTAAAGTAAATTTATTACACTTCTATGAATATTTCTTATCAACACATATATTTCCCACATCACGGTTATAGGATTTAATAAGCACAATTTTGATATGACTTTATGATTCAGTATTTATTTTATTTTTTTATGTTGACATCGATATGATGATTTGAGTGATACTATAATTGTATATTATTTACCTTTACAGTGATATAGCGATCTCACCAAGTCCCCTGAAGAAGCTCTAATGGCGAAACACCTTGGTATGAAGGCGTTTTTGCACAATTGTTTATAAATATACCTAGCTGTCTCTGTATAGTGATCAGGCACAATCTACCAGTGAAATTTAACTGGGAGGCGCCTATCCACGTTATTTGTAACGTGTTGCTTTGACTTTTGTATTCTTATCCACGATTGTGGATCATTTATAACATTGTATGACATCTCAATACATGTTTCTACTTTGGCCAACAAATCCCAGCCTTTTCTATTGTTTTTCTTATGTCCATTTAAATGTATGAATTATAATTGTTGAACGTTTTAATATATCTATTGGTATTTTCCTCTGATACTTTTTCACCAATTCCGTTTTTGTTTGGTCTCCAAACATTCGTGTTGGGGTTTAAACTCATATGTTTGTTATTTTTATGTAGATTTTTGCACACCATAAAATTCAACAAAAGCAAAAGCTTTTTTATCATTTTTGTTTCTTATGTTGGAATGGACTACTTGAATGAGAAGTAAACACCATCAAGCGCCTCCGCTTAGAGGGACATGAGCTATCCACAGCCCTTCTTGGAGCCA
Source organism: Pyxicephalus adspersus (assembly GCF_032062135.1). NCBI lineage: Eukaryota > Metazoa > Chordata > Amphibia > Anura > Pyxicephalidae > Pyxicephalus > Pyxicephalus adspersus. Next base: position 26,953,439 of record NC_092861.1, on the reverse strand, counting down.
GTACATACCAATGATTCTCTAGGTGTTAGGCTGTTGATGGAGGATAAGAGAACAGCTGCCACAACTTTTCAACCTAAATAACATCTGACAAGTTCTCTTTATACGTCCTCAGTACATGTATGCATTTGCATTATGTACAGTATGTGTGTATATTTTTTTACATATTGTAAATTACTTTGTTGGAATATAAACTAGGTGCACACGGTGGAGGAAATATATACTACCATTAGTTTTAGGCAAAAAAGTGAAACAAATAGATCCTAGGAGAACAATAGTTCCCTATGAAGTGAAGAACTTGTTATTCTTAGAATAGATAACCTTTGCCTAAGACTTAAACAGAATAGCAAGAGAAAGGTGTACATGTACTGTTTTCTTGGCTTTGTCTTCATCTTCATTGTCTTATTTTTAGTCTCACTGCAGTGGGGAATACTGGTCAAGTAAATTGTTTACTGGCAGGGCCGCCATTAGAATCTGTGTGGTCACACCTATACACTGTTACTGCCAAGGGCCTTTCCGCTGCTACCCCTCCTTACCGTTAAATAAAATTAGTGCAAGATAGAAAACGAATAATAAAACTAACAACATTTTTTCTCTGGTAGCTAGAAAAGTGATTCTTCAAAAACCGATTTATCCTACATACCTTAGACATTTGAAACTTTTGGTATGGGTAGAAAAACAATTACAAAAATAATCAGACCCATAAAATAAATACAAATCTTTAGGCTGACATAATAGTATATCATTAGAATATTTTTAAGGGCAACCCCCAACATTTATCGCCAACATAGTCTAGATTTTTTTTTCTATGCTTTTTTGCCTTTCAAAAAAGCTCCAGATCATCTCAGAATATAATAGTGATATCAGAGCCGGTGTTTTTGTATATAATGTATGTTTTGTTTCACTGCAATACGCTTGTTACTTATGATTCATGTCAAATACTATTTTCAAAGCTATGAGTATTGATCAAATTTATCAGTATGCAGGTTTTACAATCAGCCATCATTTTTGAAACTTTCCTCATGTATTACTTTTTGCAGAGGGATGCCTTTACTAACAGCAGTAAGATCTCTCTCCCATATGACATAAACACAGCAAACTTAAGCTGCGTACACACGGCAAATTTTTCTCGCCCGATAATCGGTATCGGCCAATTATCGGGCGAAAATCTGCCGTGTGTACAGTCGGTCGTCGTCCATCGTCCGACGACCGTCCTGGCAGATCCATGGACGATGGACGACGACCGATCCTAATGAAAGGGAAGGGGAGAGCGCGCAGCAGGGTGCCGCTCCGTCGCTCTCCCCCTCCCCTCTCCATAGAGCATGAACGGTGCTGTATGTACAGCATCGTTCATGCATCGTGCAGTCTTTTCTCGTTGGAAAGGATCGTGAAAGATCCTTTCCAACGAGAAAAATTGCAGGTGTGTACGCAGCTTTAGTGACTAGCCCTTTTGCCTTTGCGGCACTAGATTCTAGGTTCAAAACTTGCCCAAGACATTATCTGCATAGAGTTTGTATGTTTTTTTTATGTTCTCCCTGTTTTCATGTGGATTTCCTCCAGGCTCTCTGGTTTCATACCAAAAACATGCTGTTAGATTATTTGGCTTACCCTTAAAATTGGCCCTAAATTGTGCTAATGACATATGACCCTACTTAAAGACATATGGCCACTTTGAAGTACAGTTATAGACATTACTATGGACTTTGTAATACACTGTGTAATATGTTGGCACTAAATAAATCCAAGATATTAATAACTGCAGAAATTCTAAGGGTAAAGAAAGACCTCTGCAGATAATTATGTTAATCTGTCCAGTAATGGCTGATCCATCAAATACAGTCAAGGAGATAACTTTTTCATGATTAACACCTTACCTGCCATGTTGTGTATTTAAAAGAAAGACAAGAGATTGTCTTTTTTTCTGATTCAAATCCACATTCTTTACTCGAAACAAATAATCCTGATCTGTGATTTGTGATATCTAATCACAACCATCAGTACTTTAGAGCAGAGAAGATTATACATGAATAGAGAGGAAGAGAGAGTAAGAGAGAGTAAGAGAGAGAGAATCCTTTTTAACACAGGGGACCCCATAAAATAGCTTTTATGTCTTCAGGGAACCCATTATAATTACTATTTCCACAGCTCACAGTCCATTGGTATGATGGTTAGTGGGAAAAATGCAACTGACATCGCTGACCACTAAAAAGAATGCCACCCTTTCAGAGAGCCTAAAAGATCATTGGTATGACTTAAAGGCACACATTGCTCATTGCTCAAACCTCTGAAGGAACTCTGGGGTTTCACAGAACCCTGGCTGAGAACACTGTGTTAAAGTGTCCTGCAAATATTATCACATGAAGGTAACTCTTGCAAAAGTTAGTGTCAAATGGGTTGATTTACAAAGTGAACTATTCTCTTGCAAGGGATATTTCACTTCGATTAGTTAATGAATTGAAGCTCTGTCAACTTCAGCCATCCAATTATGTGCAGAAAAAAATATTGTTTTTAAGTTTTCCTTGTATGGGATTGGGTATACTTTGGAAAGTAAATTATCATGACATTATCATCACTAATCTAAGTGTTTTATCTATTGCAATGTAATAATTCATCCTATTAGGTAAACAGTCTACACTCCTTAATAAAACACCCCCAAAGTGTCAAAAGCATGTTGAATCAGAAAGACATTGCATCTGCATAGGAGGTGTGCAGTTCAGTAAAGGTAATGACAGTGGACTTTGTATTTTCTGGTCAAAATTTCACATGTAGTGTCCTTTGGAAGAGCAGAAACATAATTGGAAGACACGAGTATTATCACCCTATTACAGGAAGTACCTAGAAAAGAACATCATGGCGTGAAAGTTTGGTTGTTTAGGTTCAGATATTGGGCCTGACTTATTAAAGCTCTCCAAGACTGCAGCAAATAGCAAAAGACTTTGATGAAAGTCACGGATGAAGATATATCATCTCCAGCCTTAGTCAGCTTTATTAAATCAGGCCCATTATTTCAATCAAAGCTGTACATAAAAATAAATATTAATGACTTTAAAATGGATAATTACTTTAATTGATTGTTACATTCCATTGCCTGATACAGTCTGTTGAAGAGCTTATATGGGAGTAAGAGCTTTCTATATACTTTATTAATCATGAAAGATTAATTGTGTCTGACTATCACTTCAAAGTCCATGTGACACAAATTTTTGTAATATTGTTGTTGTAATGGAGACATAAATGACACATGTACTTTTCTACTTTTTCCTTTTCTTCATGGAACTAGAGCCAGCAAGGTTTTTAGAGGTCGTTGTTAACACTGCTTATAAGGACGATTGACCTGACTGTGACTTATGAGAAGAGAAATGAGAGGTTTGAGTGAAGGTAACATTCAGTCTAGACTGCAAGGTTTAATCCGTTCTTGGACTCACCACTGTCGTCTTGTAGAATACAGAACTTTGATCTTTTTTAATGGGTACATTAAATAATAACAGTACTTTAATGAAGTGATTTGATGAACTCACGCAAGAAACATAAAACTACACTGTTTTTAACTCTAAGCTCTAAGCTGGCAAGCTATGCTATAAAGTAAAACTTTAAATTCATTTTTAACTCTGTGTTCCATAGCACCTTATAAATTCACAAATTATTTCATTTTAAAATTCCGGCAGCTTTTAAAGATCTGTCTATAGTCCACCCTTTCTCATAAGATGGTGTTACCTCTGCCTTGTAGACAGTTGAAATCTGCCAAGTCTAATGCATTGCTTCATTTTCTGTCAATATTGTAGGCTAATCTGTAGGCTCTGCTTGTTTAAGGGGATATCAAGTCATATTATAGAATGGACAGAGAAAAAATGTGATCATCATCATTTAAATACCTTGGAGAAAATCCACTTGTGGAAAAGGACAAGAGAGCTATTAATAGCAAAGAGCAGATACCACAATCTGTGCTTGGCTGTTCAACTCAATTGCAGTCCCCACTATGGCCTGTATTTACATTGCATTCATAAAGTGTAGGCTTATGGTGTTTCCTTTTTTTTTATCTTAACAGAGCAAGAAAAAACAACCAGTTTGAGTTACGGCTGATCTGGCTGATGGTCCATGGGAACAATGCCTCTTGCTGACCATTGCTGACCAGTAGAAAGAATGTCAGTGCTTTCAGAAAGACATAAAGATTATAAGTGTCAGATAAACTGACCTGACACTTACAAACTGCTCATTGCTCTAAGAACCTCTAGGAATATCCAGAGGAACCCTAGGGTTTCACAAAAACTTGAGAAACACTGAGTTAAGGTGTCTCCCAGAACCCCCAAATTTTATTACTGGATCTGTAGGAAACTCTTGCAAGAGTTAGTGTCAAGATGGCTGATTTACTAAAGGAATATAGGCTGTTCACATAGCAAAACTATTCCCTTGCAAAGGCTGAGAATTGGAGCTATGGGAGGAAAGAAGTAGGCAAAAGGGTGCATGACTAGGTGCGAGAAAGAGCAAGTAGAGGAGAGTTAAAGTAGCAGGTGTAGGTACAAGGATAGGTCAAATGTGGTGATGGGGTCAGGAGGAAGTGGGAGGGGGTGGATCAAGTAGGCAGTGTGCTGTGACTGGGAGCAGGCCCCAGTTAAAGATTGTGGCTTGGGACATTGCCCTCCAGGACCTGCAGCCAAAAGGGCGGTGGAGTACTCTAATCAGAAAGGTTTGTTAGGTTGTAAATATTGTTGGATTCGTTTGATGTTTAGATGCATAATATAGTTATAATGTTATTTAAAATATGTTTGGGTAATGAACGGCTATTATGTTTTTTTGACCCATAATTTGGTGTAGTATATTTATTTAGGATGTGGGGGTAGGTAGATGGCCAGAAGTTGGGAGATTAAGGCAAAACTTGGAGCCACCTCAGTCAGGTGCACTAAGTAGATTAATGAAGAGGGCTCCTGTGTTTTTTAAATGTGCATGTTAAAAAAATAATGGGTGCCCTAAATACAGTTGTTTCAGAGCAAAAATGGTTTCAATGAGCATTCTTTTTTTATCATGTCATGTGATCATGAAAATCTAATACAGAAATACTCTAGTGCCAAAACACAGAAACCATTTTTTTTGTGAATACCATAGTGAACAATGGGCTCTATTTATAAAACAGGGAATCTGACATTCCCTCAAACATTTCCTGGTGGGAATCAATTACTGCTATTGAAACACATGAACCCAGAAGATTCCTACGAGGGAGGGAATACCTGATTCTCTGGTTTATGAATAGAGCCCTATATGTTGCACCTAACTTTAAACATAATAAATAGAAATAACTGTAACATTTCACTCTGCGCCTGACGTTTGGGGAATAAAAGTTTAAATCCGATAGGTTGCTGTGACTTGGTTTATGAAGGCAGAATTGATAAATTAATGCTAAATATTGCAATCAAATACAGTATGCCCTATACACATGCATTTGAAAGCAAATTTTAGCAGACTCAGCATTACGAAGGAACAGATCTTGAACTGAACTTGTTGTTTCCCAAGAAGTGCTATGAAGATTTTAGCAGATCACATTCAGCCTTAGACTAGTCATCTAAAGTGATCTATCAAAGTTCTTAAATTACTTGAAATAAAAGGCACATCAAAAAGAGAGAAAAAAGGCCTGTCTACAAAAGCCCTTAGGGTCTTGTTCCCACACAGAGATTATGGGTTTGTGTATATGGTTGCCTAAACAGCCCACCAAACTCACCAAGCTAGTAACCCATCCACACTATTTATAGGCTTACTGAACCCTATGAACCCTAATATAAGTGGTTGTGTTGTATACAACCCTATGGATAGCGGGTAGGAAAACCACTTTCACAACCCAAATCTGAATGGGTCTTGAGCAGCTTCATAAATGACCAGCTGCATGAACCCTTTTTTGACAGATCTGATTTAATACTTCATTTAGAACTTAAAACCTGCAATGTACTTAAAGTTGACATAAGGGTCAAGAAAGCACAGAAGCTCAGGTACTGTCATGACCAGGGTAGAGTAGATGAAGCCACTAACTGCTTAGCAAGCCAACTTATTCCACACCTTATAATTACTCCCCCAACCCAATAAAACACAAACACTTCTTAGTCATCAAGCAACCCATACCCGCTTTGTGAACCAAATCAACTGCAACATCAAACGAGGAATAAGGCACCATACACAGCATCATTTACGAACTCACCCCGGGGGTAAGACAAATGATGTATCATGCAGAACTGATCAGGCTCCCGCTTAGGCACCACCCCTAGCGGCGAAACAACCAAGCTGGGCAAAGGCGGGTCCAAAAACAGGCCCGCCATCTGCCCCAACGCAACCTCTTTAGCCAATTTTTCAGAAACCACCCCCGGGTTGGCCAATGACAATTTTAAATTCCTAACCTGCTGAGGAGGACGCACCCACCCACAGGGAATACGAACGCTCACCAAAAACCCCTCCTCTAGCATTATACTCCAGATACGTCCAGCAGAAAGGAAGGCTTCTTAACTACCACGCAACTGCCAGCCCACCTCAGTGCGCCCCCCTTTATAAACCTATCCACTTACCCCTCCCCTAGCCCAAACCCTCCTGATCACACCATACTCCTTTCCTGAACTTTTTTGTTAACCCTTACCGTCCCCCTTTTGTCTTCCCTCCTCACCCTGTCGTGTGGCCCTACGCTCTGTGTGCTTCAGGCCTGCTTTTTTGTATATGTAGCAATACAAAATTATTGGGGAGAACTAATTATTGCTCAGATGTATCAGATTTATTCTACAAGTGGTTTACACAACACTTAGCCACTGTAGTATTTTATGAATATATGTATCATAGGTCATAGGAGAGTGGTGAGTGTAACACCTATACATTTGTTTCATAATATCATAGTCTTTAAAAGTTAAATTAAAGAAACATTAAAAAGCCCCCTGCCCAACCTAGAAGCTGCTGTCACGGTCCCTTCCGTGACAGAAGTTTGAGGATCTGTCAGACAAGCTGCATATGTGAATATCTGACAGCCTCTTTGGTTTTACTTGTTATATATATATATATATATATATAAATTTTTTTTATCTTTAAATTTTTACAATTTTACTGCTTTACTTCTATTTACGTATTTATCTTGCTGTCACAAATTTGCACAAATTTCGTCTGCTTTAGTGGACGGGGAGAACTGTTCAAAGAACTATGCTGCCCTCTGGTGCTGATGTGTAGATTTTTTTTAATGTAGATTAGTTTTTGAAAAAAGTTACATACCGTACCAATCAAATATTGTATAGAAAACATTTGGCCTAAACTTAGTCTCCACTGGCTTTGTCCAAACGTCAGGCTGATTAGCAAAGAAAGGGTGCCATGTTTCTTGAAGCCAGTAAAGACTATGAGACTAGAATAAGAATGTGTTCAAACTATTCATTTAAAAGAAAAATCACAGTCTTAACATGTACAATCTGCAACAACCAAAGGCACTTTGTGAAGCTATGTGTAATGTACAACAGACTGTACTTTCTTACTTTTCTGATCAGTGTAGGAGTAATGCCTTAATGTCAGTGGCAAAAAGAATGCCAGTTCTTGGTGACCATTGGTAGATAAAATCAGTGAGAAAAAAATGACATGAGAATGACTACACTAGGGTCTTGACTGTTGACTGATATGGTGTTGACTTGTTGGGTAATAGACTGCCTGATTGTGTACAGAAGAACGACAGAGTAATGCCCAAGGAGTGAAAATAATATTATAAATAATAAAGTACCTGTTTATTGCCTGAATATTGCCAACTAACTTGTGTGCTCAACATGGGATCATCAATTATTACAGATATATTTTTAACTTATAATATTCATTTACTTTAAATGGTTTCTGTATATCTAGTTTAGGACTAGAAAAATATCATTTGTTTTATGTCATATTTTTTCAGATTAATATTAGGAATTTTAAAGAATTTACAAACATAAGTGTTTAGACTTTAACCACCCGAGCGATAAACCCGACCTTGGTTCGGGTTAAAAAAAATTACAATTATCGATAAACCCGAAATTTTCTCACTGTATGAAAATACAGTGAGAAAAGTTCGGGTTTATCGATCACTTACCTGGCCTCGCTGCGATCATCTAGCGTCGTGTTCCAGCATCGTCCTCCAGCGTCGATCTCCAGCGTCGTCCTCCAGCGTCGGGTGCCCTCTCCGGGAAGAAGAAGCTGGCCAGCGGAGAAGAAGAAGCCGGCCGGCTTCTTCTTCTTCGTCCGTAGCGTGTACGTGTCCCTCGGCGATGAAGTCGGCGCGTGTGCGGGAAATTCAAGTTGAAACTCATTCAAACACATTTTGTATTTGATTGAATACAAACTC